>NW_026555333.1:27746316-28191049 GCF_029017545.1 Prosopis cineraria | reverse complement strand
AAGTGAGCAATGTAAGTACTTCTCAAGCACTTGTCCCTTATTCTTGTACTTTTTGTGACTCACCTATGCATGTAGAAAGCAATTGTCCTATTAGTTTGAACAAGTAAATGCTATCTACAATGGAAAACATCCTATGGTGGGAGGCAAGGGCAAGGAGCTATTCTAATACTTACAACCCTTCATGGAGAGACCATCCTAATTTCTCCTATTCAAATCGAAATGTGGCTTTACAAGACAATCAAACAAAGAGGATCCTATCAAAACACCTTTGGCCGTGACCCTCCACCTCATTTGTCTCAAGGTAGCCTCTTCTCAAAGCTACAATCCAAGTGGTAATTCTCTTACACCTTCGTCTAATTCTTATAGTGATAGGAGGCTTGTTCCAATTGAGAGTTCTTCTAATTCGAACTCTTCTAATGATGTGAATGTGTTACGTAAGCAGTTAGAATGAAATCTTTGTATAAAAACATGTATGATGGCTTAGGGAACAAGGTAGAGAGTATGGGTAACAAGTGTGAGAACATGAACTCTAAATTGATGCCCTTACTTCTCAAATGAATATGCTTGCTAACCAATTAAGTGCAGCCAACTCAAGCCTCTACATTACCATCCAACACCGTTGCTAATCCTAAAGCTAATCTTAATGCTATCACATTGAGGAGTGGCAAGGAGTTGGGAGAAAGCGTACAAGAAGACAAAAGACAAGGGAAGGCCGAGAAGCCCTCTTTAAATTCTTCAATTGATGTTAATGTTTCTAGTTCTTCTTTTGCTCCTAATGATGCATCTTTTTGTAGAGATGATGAGGATGAAAACATTGAGGAGATCATATGTGAGCAACCACCATCTAAGGTGGAAAAGGGGGACTATGGCCGAGTTGTTTAGTAAGGAAAAAGAGGAGAGGCCGAGCAAAGTGAAACAAGAAAGGAGAGTTCAAGGAAGGAAGAAGGAAAGCAAAGTCAAGAGATTATGAAAAAGCTTCCTTTTCCACAAGCACAAGTGGTCCCTAAGCAAGTGAAGGGATAATTTGATCAAGAGGTAATATGATTTCTTCCACAAGATTCATGTTAATGTACCCTTGATGGATGTAGTTAAGAACTTTCCTAAGTATGCTAAATTTTTGAAAGATTGTTGTACAAATAAAAGAAAATTTAGGCCTAATGCAAGGGTACAATTACCCTCATCTGTGAGTGCTATCATGAAGCCTCAACTCCCTATAAAATGTGAGGACCCCGGTTCCTTCACAATTCCATGCAAGATTGGCAACACACATTTTTCTCATGCATTGATAGACTTAGGTGCAGCCATTAATGTTTGCTCTTTTTCAATTTATCATGCCTTGAGTCTTGATTGCATGCATAAGACACCTATGATATGCCAATTAGCGGATAGAAGTGTTAGAAGACACAATGGAGTTAGATAGACTTGTTGGTTGCGTTAAAGGTCTATTATTTCCTGTGGATTTCTATGTGCTTGATATGTCAAAGAAGGGAGTGGGGATGATATTTTGATTTTAGGAAGGCCATTTATGAGGACTGCCCGTACACATTGATTGACATGGAAAAAGGTAGTTTGATTTTGAAATGTGGAGAGGATCATGTTATTTTTATATATATGAAGCAATGAAACATCCTTTGAGGATTATTCTTTGTTAGGTGTAAGTTCCATTGAGTTATTGCTTCATGATGCTTGTGAGTCTCACATGCTTGATTCTTTCTCACATGTTGATGATGATTTGTCTCTTATTACTACTACATGTATTGATGGATGTAGTTGTCCTATTTGTTTAGAGATTGATGCATGCTTGAATGATGCAATTACTTCTTCTCATGATTTGTTTAAAAATCTCCTATGCTTGATCTTTGAAATGCTTGAGAAGGGTATATCTTCTTGTGTTGTAGGTATTAAAGCCATTAGGCCGAATCTATGAGTTTTTTCTCCACTCGAGCTTGATGTTCTTAGGATTCCCAAGCTATGGAGGAAAATTCTACACTTTCACATGTCAAGGCCGTGGCTCAAGTCCAAGCACTTGAGGACAAGTTGCAAGAAAAGGGGGAGGCTGTAAAGAAAGAAGAGGAGAAATCAAAAACAAGTGAGAAGCCTAAAAGACAAGATAGTACATGGAATATTCCACCAAATTAGACTTGAAGAAGCTCATTCCCTCTTGTGTAGAGCCACCTACCTTGGAGTTGAAGCCTTTACCATCCAATCTCAAGTATGCATATCTCATTGAGAATGAGAAGCTTCCGGTAATAATTTCTAACTCTTTATCTCTTGAGGAAGAAAATGCATTACTTGATGTGTTGAGAAAGAACATACATGCTATTGGTTGGACTTTGGCTGACATTCCTGGTATTGACCCTATTGTATGCACACATAAAATTTTTCTTGAGGATGATGCTAAGCCCATTAGGCAACCACAAAGGAGACTTAACCCATTGATTTTAGATGTGGTAAAGAAAGAGGTTGTTTAGCTACGTAGTGCTGGGATCATCTATCCTATAGCTGACAGTGAGTGGGTGTCTCCAACCCAAGTTTGTACCTAAGAAAGGGGGATTATTGTGGTAAAAAATGAGAAAGGAGAGCTTGTTCCAACTAGAGTTCAAAATGCTTGGAGAGTGTGCATAGACTATTGGAAGCTCAATAATGTGACTAGGAAGGACCATTTTCCTTTGCCTTTTAATGATCAATGCTTGAGAGATTGGCTTCCAAGTCCCATTATTGCTTCCTAGATGGGTTTAGTGGGTATTTTCAGATTCCTATAGCTCCTGTGACCAAGATAAGACTACCTTTACATGCCCCTTTGGTACATTTGCCTATAGGAGGATGCCTTTTGGTCTTTGCAATGCACCTGGTACTTTTCAAAGATGCATGATGTCCATATTTTGTGATTTTATTGAACATTGCATGGAAGTGGTGATTTTACTGTGTATCTTTGATTCATGCTTGCATTCTTTAGATAAAGTGCTTGGTAGGTGCATTGAAAAAAGCTTGTGCTTAACTTTGAAAAATGCCATTTCATGGTAGATAAAGGAATTGTTTTAGGCCATTTGATTTCTTCCAATGGCATAGAGGTGGATAAGGCAAAGTAGATGTGATTGCTTCTTTGCCATATCCTGTTTGTTTGAAAGATTTGAGATCATTTTTGGGACATGCAGGCTTTTATAGGAGATTTATAAGGGGTTTAGTGAAATTGCTTTGCCTATGTCTAAACTCTTACAAAAAGATGTTGATTTTGTTTTTGATGATGCTTGCAAAAGGAGTTTTGACACTTTGAAAAGCATGCTCATTTCCCCTCCCATTCTTAAAGCCCCAAATTGGTCTTTGCCTTTTGAGTTGTCATGTGATGCTTCTAATTTTGCTGTGGGAGCTATGCTTGGTCAAAGAGAGGGCAAGTTATCATATGTGATTGCTTATGCATCTAGGACCCTAGATTCCAGCTCAGGTTAATTACACCACAACTGAGAAAGAGTTGTTTGCTATTGTTTTGCACTTGATAAATTTAGATCATATCTTCTTAACTCTAAGTTGTTGTGTACACTGACCATGCTGCTGTGAGGTACTTGTTTAAGAAGACAGATTCTAAGCCTCGCTTGATTCGATGGGTGATCTTGATGCAAGAATTTGATGTGGAGATAAGGGATAGGAGTGGTTCTACCAATCAAGTAGCGGATCATTTGTCTAGGACTACCTCATTTAAAAGCTACTATGGTAAACTCTAACCCTACTATTCCTTGTGATTCATTTCCTGATGAGGCATGGTGTGCCATTTCATCTAAGCCTCCATGGTATGCCTCTTTTGCTAACTATATGGAGTGTAGAGTCTTGCCTCCTTATGCTTCACGTTTTGCCATTGAAAAATTGAAAAGAGAGTCTAGATTTTACAATTGGGAACCACCTTTGATGTGGAAGATTTGTAGTGATAAAGTGATTAAGAGGTGTGTTGATGATGGTGATGTGCCTTCTATTCTTGAATTTGTCACTCTCATGCATGTGGTGGTCATTTTAGCTCAAATAAGAGACAGCTAGGAAGGTTTTAGATTGTGGATTGTATTGGCCTAGCTTGTTTAAAGACTCTTATGAATTTTGTAAAGCATGCTTGAAATGTCAAAAGGTTAGTAGTTAGGGTAAGAGACATGAATGCCTCAACAACCCATTTTATTTTGTGAGATTTTTGATGTTTGGGGCATTAACTTCATGGGTCCCTTTCCACCATCCTTTAGTTTTGAGTACATATTACTTGGTGTTGATTATGTTTCAAAGTGGATTGAAGCCATTCCTACTAGAACTTGTGATGCTAAGATTGTTTTGAAGTTTCTCAAATCTAATATTTTTTGTAGGTATGGAGTTCCTAAGGCCTTGGTAAGTAACCAAGGATCCCACTTTTGCAATAAGATGATGAAGGCTCTCTTGGCTAAATATGGGGTGCATCACAAAATCTCTATACCATATCATCCCCAAACTAATGGCCAAGCCGAAGTATCAAATAGAGAAGTCAAGAAAATCCTAACCAAGGTGGTGAACACAAATAGGAAGGATTGGTCTTTACACTTGAAGGATGCTTTGTGGGCTTATCGGACCTTATAAGACTCCTATTGGCATGTCTCCTGTCCTTTTCGATTGGTATATGGAAAGGCTTGTCACCTCCCCTGTGGAGATAGAGCATAGGGCCTATTGGGCCATCAAGAAACTAAACTTAGATTTCCATCTTTCGGCTAAGGAGAGATTTCTTCAAATGCAAGAACTTGAGGAGCTTAGGTTGGATGCCTATGAGTCTTCTAGAATCTATAAGGAGAAAACAAGGATCCTTCATGACAAGCTAATCTTGAGGAAAAAGTTCCAAGAAGGAGATCAAGTCCTCTTGTTCCAAACAAGGTTTATTCATAAGCATGCCAAGTTGAAGTCTAAGTGGGAGGGACCATATCTAGTGACCAAGGTGTTTCCCTATGGGGTTTTGCAACTCTTGAATAAAGCCACGGGTTCTACTATGCAAATCAATGGTCACCTATGCAAGCTCTACAAAGATGCCAAATCACTTCAAAAGGAGGAGGACTTCTCTCAACATGTTTTTGAACCACCATGATAAGGTTGTATCTCTCTAACCTTTAGCTTTTACCTTCCTTTATTGATATATTTAATGATAGGTATGGTTCAAGTGTGGGGGAGATGAACCTAGTAGGAAAATTAGAGTTTATTGGCTTTATTTGACTTCTTTGTTTTGTGTTTTAGTTTGAAAAAAAAAATATATCTACACCACACTTTTGTTATGCATTCATTATTGATCTCACCTTATTTATCACTAGTCTATACATACATTGAGGACAATGCATGATTAAGTGTGGGGGAGAGAATAAACATTTTGTTTTGTTTGTTTGGTTTGTTTGGTTTTGCAAAAAAAAATTCAAAAAAAAAATTTCTTTGTTTTGTTTTGTTTGAGGTTACTTAATTACCTAGCTCTTGAATGAATATTTTGATTCTTGAGATGTGGTAATTTTTAGGATTGAATAGGTGTGAAGTGAACATTCTTTTACCTTGAATTAATGATTAGAGTGGCATGTTACCCATTCATGGAAGAGGCTAAACACTCATGTGTGATTAATTCCTTAGTGATGTTACCCTCTAGAATTGTTTCACTTCTTAATTAAGACCATATATCTTGCACTTGTTTGATAGGAGATGAGAGATGGCATTCATAAAAAATAGCCAAGAGCCAAATAGCCAACCTATTATTATTTTATTATCCTTTGTTAGCCACTTTGAGCCTTTGGTTTGATTCTTAAAAAAAAAAATATTCACCCTATTTTTCCCCAAGGAATGCATGTTACACTTTTATATGTCTTTTTAATATTCATTGCATGTCCTAGATCAAATGAGTGGATGCCTATTATCATTTCTCTATCCATTACTTCCATTATTTTCAAAGAGTGTTAGGGGCAACAAAAAAAAACAATAAAGATAGATTTGAAAAAAAAAATATAGTCAAAAGAAAAGAAATAAAGTTGCTAGAAAAAAGAAAAAAAGAAGAAAAAAAAAGAAAAGAAAGAAAAAAAAAAAAAATAAAAATAAAAAGTTGCCTAGCTCATCCATTCCATTTGTTTTATTATTTCTTATCATTTCTTTCCTCATCATTGTGTTAAGGTGTTCACTCAATTGAGTTAGGTTATGCTTTGCATATTAAGGGGATATATCTTGATTTAGCATTATTTTGATGCTAACCCTATTTTTTTTATATACATGCATTTCTTAGACATCCTTTCATTACCTATATCACAACCTAATAAAGTCCATTTGATTCTTGATTGCAAGTGCTATTTAGTGATGGAGATGTAGAAGGGTTACAAAATCATAGTAGGGTTTATCCTAAGAAATTTTGAGTGAAATTTAATACCTTATACACTTTGAGTGATGAGAGTAAACACTTAACCTAGAGAGGCTTACTCTTTGACATTGATTCTTGGTAAGGGTTTGTTTGTGATGTGCATAATTCTTTCGTAATTATTGCCACATTGATTGATAATTTGTAGAAGTTCATGAGCTAGTATTTTAGTGACTTGAAACAATATTTTTCTCTTATTTCTTTGTCTTATAGTTTCTTTTGGGACCTTTTTCACTTGATTTTGCCCGGAGTGCAAAAGCTAAGTGTGGGGGAATTGATAGAACACATTTGTTACCCACTTTTATTTGTCAATTAGGACCATTTTATTAATGATTTATCACCTTCAAGTGCACACATTGCATTAGATTTGGAACTTTGCCTAAGTTTCTAAGATCAGTGCACTAGGGGCATTTTGGTCCAAAAAATGAACTTTTGAGAAAATATACAAGAAAAAATTGACAAAGTTCATTTTATGTCCAGTTGATGAATGGTGAAATTATATTTTTAAAATTCATTTTAGTTTGGGAGTAATAAAACAAAAAAGTCAACACTTTCTTAGTGTCTTAGTTTGTCCTAGTTTTTGTTTGCCTTTGTGTGAAAATTTTTATATAATTTTGTGCAGCCTGAAACTTGGTTAATTTAATAAATTCTCCATTCTAATTATGAATTTAATTCTGGACATGAATTAGATTTTATTATATCATATGCTATTTAATTGAATTATGTGATTTATGTGACATAGGTGGCATGTGACTTGTGCATGAATTGAGCAATTGAGGTCACACTCCTTGAGGACAATGGCTGATGGTTTGCACGTGAATTATGATTATTTTGAGGGATTTGATCAGCTAAGATGATGTGGATGACACATGAGAAATTAGGCACACATTGGAATCATCTACAAACCAATAGGAAGTTGCCACCTTGCAAGTGTGACAAGGCTCCCATTTACATTTTAATTTCTTTTTCCTTATTTTAATTAAGCTTCAGCTGATGGAGACACCAAGGAGCATGCCATTTTAAGTCCCAAATGGGATCCAACACATATCTCATTCATCTTCCACATTCTCTCTCTCTTGTTCATAGTGTTCTTCATTTTCTCTCTTTTGTTCTTCATTTTCCAGCATCCTAACCTCCATTTTCAGCCACCAAACCTCACAAAACTCATACATTCTTCTCCTCTCTTCATTTTCGTTCCATCCCTTCCATTTTCACAAGGATTGAAGCTCATTTCCATCATTCAAGAGCTATGGAGTTTGGCCTTCACAAGCAATCACTAGGGTTCTTGAAGATGAGGATTGGCTAAGTTTCTTTGTGGAATCCTAGAGAGATGAAGATGGAGGATGAGTCTTGAGCTTCAAATTGGCTAAGTTCTTTTGTTTCCTATCCTCTTCTCTTTTTACTAGATGGTTAGATTCCTTAATCTAGGGTTTAATCATCTTAGCTTATAAATTCTAATTTGAATTTGATGTTGATGTAAAGAGAGAGGATTGTTTCATTTAATTTCTTCCTTGGACAGCCATGACTGAATTTTGCCACTCTTTGTTGGCACATAATCTTGTGTTTTTCAATTAGTGAATTTCTTGTGTTAATATTGCATAATCTTGTGGTGTTAATGCTTGTGTTGTTGAGTAGCTTGACATAATCTTGTGGTTGCTCAATTTATGTGTTTGACCATGGCTGTTGAGAGAGGATTTTGAGTGAATCACTTGGCTAATGTCTTCACCAATTGGTTAATTGAACTAGGGACTTTAATCTAAGACCTAGGAGGTTAGCTAATTAGGTTAATTGGCTTAGGATAATTTTCTTAAGTCATGACAGCTTTAGTCAAGAGGAAAGGGAAGCTAAACTTAGCCTAATCATGAGAAGATAATGAGTCCAAAATCAACTAATCTCTAGGGTTCCATTATTGTAAAAAGGGAAGTTCATTTCACTCACTTTCACTAGCATTTTAATTACTTGCATATTAGGTAATTAGTTTAGATAATTAGCTAGATAACTAAATTCCTACAAACTTTGGTTGATTTATTTCACTAGATAACTTTCAATTAGACTTAAAACCATTCCTTGGGAGATGACTTAGGGTTGGCCCTATATTGCATTAGGGTTAGCTTTAATGTAATTTTGAGGATAAGTAACTAATTTCCTATCAACATAGCAACGTGATAGCCACCAGTTTTATGTTGGAGGTAACAAGAGGATATAAGGTTGGCATATGATCATGCAGATAAGTCTAACCACATGGTTGTTAGTTTTATAGTTCGACATGTATTGAAGGAGCATGGTTATTATTTTTACGACCCTGTGTTATGTCTTGTAAAATAACAAGATAAAGTGTTTTATGGTAAGCCCAGTCACATGGTTGTTAGTTTTGTAAACCATGGCCGAATGTTATGTGTCATTCATGCTTATTTGCCTAATTACATCTATTTATAATTAATATGTAATTATATGGGTTAAGTGAAACTTGGTTACTGAGTGGTTGCATTTATGCCTCAATTCTCAATATTTCAGGACCTAGCTCATCAAATCCAAGTTGGGGAAAACATACTGAGGCTTAGGATTATGGAGTAATCCTCTATATGCCTCTTTTTTGTTACTTTCATGTGTATTTGTTAATGTAATTGCCAACTAGGATTATTTGACATGATTTATGTACGATTTGCATGATTTTGTGTACATCTAGTATATTTTATGCCCTTGGTTAGAGAGTTTTAGTTGTAAACCCATAAATAAGGCTGAAATACTTATGCAAGTAGAAATATATGTATTTTGAAATACTTCGAATGAAATTGTTAATTCTATGCAACATTCCCTCCCCCTTTTATGTTTTCTGAAAATCAGGGTTCAGTAGTGATTTCGTGATATAAGTATTTTTGATTGTGTGTGGTGTATTGTACGAGTCCACAAGAGTCCATTGAGTGTGGTCGAATGGTTGGTATGAGCTATTGGCACGTGTAGTTGAATTAGGACACCCTATTTATGAAAAGTAGTCAAAATTAGTTTTGGTGTCCAACTTTTTATAAAAAATGTGTTTGAGTGAAAACCAATGCTATTAGCTAGAGCTAAGAGATTTGGGATGCGTCAAAAATTTTTTCCTTATGCTGTCAAATGACATTAATGATTTTGTCAAAATTTGTGCAATGCATTATAGCGCATGGCACCTCACGCCACAGTGCATGGCATAACGAAGACGAGCCACGGTGCACATGCTGTAAGTTGTAGCGCATGTGTACACAATCTATTTTTGAGTTTTAAAACTCACTATTTTGGTTCCCAATTGATTTCCCAGCTTCCGCTTTACATTCAAAATTCTGATACAGACTTGTTAAATAATGTTTTAGATTTAAATTGTTGAAATTAAGATTCCTTTAAAAGAATTTTGAGAAACTCCTTTTATAAACTTTATGATTTGGTAATCCTTGAGGGTTAAACCTTAGATTGCCATGATTTAGAGTCAAATGTAATTTAGTAATGGAGACTTTATGGTTTAGTCTCTTGAACCTTACAATTTGTTATAAAATTGACTCTTATTTGTAACATTTTGACTGGGCTTTTTAGCTAGCTTGGCTATGGCTTATCTCTAGTTTATAATCTTAAATTAGGGTTAGTTAAGGTGTTAGCTGAGTCTTAGTTAATATAACTAAGTGACTAAAATCAAAGAGAAGGGAAAGGAGACCAAATTAGTTGGGTTATGATTTTACTAGGATAGGTAACCTAATCCACATAGGAGTTCCTAATTCTTAATAGGTTTACATTCACCTACTTCACTTACTCTAGTAGTTAGGTTTATTTACTCATTTAGTTTTGAGTTTAAATTTGTCCTAAACACTCCATAACTTGTAGCACACTTCACTCAAGCTTGTCCAACTAAGCCTCCTTATAGAAAATGACCTAGGTTCACATTACTACTAAATTAGTATAAGTTAGTACTATTTTGCTAAGGTAGCGACAACTCTAGTCATCATGCGAGCTTTAGTTTATAACACAAGTTTGCCTAAGTTTGAGCCTTGAATACTAAATTTAAATATGTTGAACCATATGTTTTGATGATTATAAAACTAAGAAAAGAGGTGTTTGTTAGTTGTGTAGATATTAAGATACACTAAAGTGATAAAACCTCCAAAAGTATGAAGAATCAAGAAAAGAAAAAGTTCTATAGGTTTAGTTATTTATTTTTCTTAGATTCAATGTGAAAACTATGAGAGCTTAATCACATGTCATTGATTTAATTTGAATACATCATTTTAAAATCATATTTAGGATCATAAGTCCTTTGATCTTAATTATCATACATTTAGAGTGCACTTGTGTTTAATTGTCCATTTCTAGCTTGATTAAGAATGATCCATGGTTGAAATGATCATTATTGTGCATCTTAAGACTTGTCTTATTTAATTCAAGCTTGAAAGAAAAGTAGTCACGCTTGAATTGGACCATAAAAGTTAATCTTTACACTATGACATTTCAAGCTTGAATCAGGATTGATTCATGCTTGATTTGTCACTTTAGGCACACTGTATGACATTTCATGCCTAAATTAGAAATAGTCCATGCGTGATTTATCACCTGTGCATGAGAGATGTCTTGGTGAAGCTTCTATTCTCCAATTCATGCTTGAATACTAATTATATACATGCTTGAATTGTCACATATCATCATATTGCATTTAGAAGTAGTGATGATTCATGCCTAGAAGGACAATTTCCATACTTGATTTGTCACTTGATCACTTGAACATATATTTGTTATAAAAGAGCCTAAAGCTAATCAAGCTAATTCAAGTTTGATTTGTAATGTGCTTAAGTATGAGTTGTCACCTAAATCAATTAAGTGTTTCTATCTTACAATCCACGCTTGAATGCATTTTAGATCCACGCATGATTTGTCATACAAAATGGCTTGGGCTTTCTGCCAACTATTTTGTAACCTCTCCCTATACCAAACTATAGTCTCACCATGAATTTAACATAAGAAAAGGTTAACAAAATCACACACCATATAATACACAACTAAAAAAAACTTTCAGTTTAGAATGCTTGGGAATGCTATACTCCTTTGTTAGAATCATTTGAAATCAATTATATATCAAAGCAATGCACAGTGAAACAATAGTTCTTGCATTCATCACTCCCAACACATGATTTAAAATGAAGGAAACAAGACAAAAAGAAGTGCCATACATCACAGAGTGCACCACATGCATTACGGCACGTGGCATATTAAGGACACTCCTCACCAAGCACATTCGCTTCACTTCAAAACATAATTCTTTCACCTATATCTACTTATCCACCATTTTAAAGATCTGGATGTTATTAATAAAGACTACAACATTTGGCATACAACTTATTCTCTCTTAAAATCTGGAGCATAATCCTCGAGAACTTTACATACTACTCTTCATCTTCTGAATAGATTGAGATGTCATCAATAAAGACTATAACAAACTGGTCTTAGTAGGGCCTAAATATATGATTCATGTAATCCATGAATACTACAAGCACATTGGTCAGACTAAATGGCATAACCAAGAACTCGTAGTGACTATACATAGTTTTGAAAGTTGTCTTGGGCACATCTGCTGCATTAATCCTTGACTGATGATACCCTGACCTCAAGTCTATTTTGGAAAATATTGAGGCACCAGCCAATTGACCTAGATGATTGTTAATCTTTAGTGAAGGATACTTATTCTTCACAGTCAATTTGTTCAATTGCTAATAATCAATACAAAGACGTAAGTTGTCGTCTTTCTTCCTTACAAATAAAACTGGCAATCCCCAAGGTGACATACTCAGTTTGATAAACCCTTTATCCAGTAAGTCCTCTATTTTCTTCTTCAATTATGCTAACTTTAATAGCGATATTCGATATGAGGCCTTCAATATTGGTTTAGTTTTCTAAGAATAAAATCAATCGAAAACTTCACTTCCTTTTTAAGAGACAATAAGGTCATTTCTTTTAAAAACACCTCTTGAAACTCACTTACTGCCTTAATCTTCTCAATACCACTATCATATATCATGCTAGAGGCAAAGAACACTATATAGGCATCACAACCTGGCTGGATCAATTTCTCTACAATAACTACTAATAAGAACTTAGACCATTCTGAAGAATTCATTGTTATAGACAACACTAGTAATGAAACTATCTTTTTGGCACAATCTAGCGTAGCATTATTTACTGCTAACTTATCTAAACTAATGATTACATTGATTCCTCTCATAGGAATATAAATCGAATCAATTTTAGAAACCTTGCCTTTAAATTGAATTTTTATCCCCTGACAAGCTCTACTTGTTACACTAGAAGATCCTAAAGGCATATTTACTCTAATGAAAGTTGGTAATTCTTGCCAATTCAATTTCAATATATCTACGCATTCCTTAGACACAAAGGAATGTGTGGCACCTAAATAAAATAATGCCTCTACCTCTTTTCCACAGATTGAGATCATACCTTAAATCAAATTTAGAGACGCTCTGGCCTCTTCTTATGTCATTACAAATACTTAACTAGGAATAGTATATCATTGCTTAGCCACTTCATCTCTACCCTCTAGGTACTGTCTCACCAAATGTTTGAATTTTCCATATTTGAAACACACCTAATACCTTCCTGCATGATACTAGCAGTAAATATTACACTAGGACAACCTTCTTATACTCAGTCTCACATTAGAATATTCAACACTTGTCTTGAAGACTGTGAAGGTCAAATTCTTATAACTCTATTCCTCTAAACCAATCACCTCTGAACTGTCGAGACTAACTCCTTTTGGTAAAACCCTTTCTACCTATTGATCCAGAACTGCTAAAACTATATCCAAGCTTCTTTAAAAACACTGCCTGTTAGACCTAGTAGGGATGAGAACCTCCCCAAACTATCACGTATCCTCTCAACTTCTACCTCTTTGTCTCTTATAGCAACTACTCTCACTCATAACACATCTCTTCATATGTTGTCATACCCAGTAGGGCAATTTACTGTTGATATATGGGTCTCATCTTCTCTAAAAACCTCTTAACCTCCACTTCATATCATTACTATGTTAGAGATATATAGAATAGGTAGATGAATTGTCAAATATAATCTTGTAATGAACTCCTCCTCGTCTAGATCTCCCTACCTGAAAGCATGAAACTCCTCTTCTTTCTCTATTCTAAATGAGATTGGAAGGTACTTATCAAAGAAGATCTTCTTAAATTCTTCCCATGTCAGGTGAACATCAATAGTAGGCCTTACAACTCCTCTTATTTTTAAAGTTTTAAGAGAATGTGGGGCTTGATTCTTGTTTCTCTGGGTTTTGACCAAACTTATTTCCTTAGTTATAGTTTTGAGGAGTTAAATCATGCTTCTAAACTATGGTTTATGGATTGTGTAGTGATGTGAAATTTTTGGTTAGAGTGTGGATGAACCCTAAGTGGAATTTGGGTGTTTGGGAGTAATATGGTTGAAGGAGTGGTGTTATTTGTGTGTCTGAGTGCTAAATGGGATTCATGGAGTGTGTTGGTAGAGTTGATATTAATAAAATAAGATCTTTGAGTATAATGGGTACCTAAAATTTAGTGATTTAATGGTTTAATTAGAGCATTAACTAATGATTATTGTTAAATCACATAAATGATATATTTCTCAAGTATTATAATGTGTGTACGTCTTGTGGAGTACATATTTAGATCACAGTGACCCTTTTTGTGACAAAAGATTGAGGTAATAAAATAATTTACTCTATTAGATTAAGTACTTAAGTGTTTGTGAGTAAATATGAAATTTTGAATACTGGTGTTTGGAAGTGTTGCATATTGTGAAATGTGGATTTTATGCATAGATAATGACTTTTAAAAACAATAAATTTATGAAAGTACTGTTATATGTGTAATTTATGGCTTGGGTGTAAATATATGAATTTCATGAAAGAGTGAGTTGTTAGAAATTGTGCCCATAGGACCAATCATTGTACTATGCACATTGTTATTTAGTGAATTTCTCTTTTATTATCATATCAATTGCATGTTCATTATGATAACTGTATCCTTGGACAAACTATAGTGATTTTCCAAAATGTCCATGGTTAGTCATCTATGAGGAATCATAGATGAAACAAGACTAGTATGACTTTGATTAATTATAAAGATATAAATCAAAGTCATAAGCACTTAAAAGAGTACAAGGTGCTGGACTAACCTGCTATGAGAAAGTTGTATGGCATAAGTCATATGCTTATCTCATATATAACTATATCACTATACCCTTTGACCTGAGATCATCATGGATTTTTACATGATGACCACTAAACTTTAACCTAGTCAACAGTCACCTTTGACTGGGTGATCATAAAGGTTATGCTTAACTTTAGTAATATTCATGCTGAGGAATATAAGTGGTCACAATGAAATTTGTCCCTTACATTAAGTGAGAGATATTATTGGGCCCCTTAATGAGTAAGACTGAGAAATATATGGCCATACTATAATGGAAAAGGTTTTTCCATTGCTATAGTTAGTCTACTCAGAAATCAAGAAAGTAATGTTCAGGTAAAAGAGAATGATAATTCCATGTCTCCCACTTGATTAAAATATCGTGTGACAAAAGGGATGTGATATGGTTACATGATATGTTATATTGGATTATTGATCCCTATATGAACTGGGGAGTTGCAATGTCTCGCTAGAGGCTACTTGTGACTTATGGGCTAATAGCATAATTATCCTACTATCAATTTCATAAGGGTCTATAAGGTTACACACAAGAACAGCCCAATTCAAGCTATAATGTTCATGTTCATTGAATCTGGAATATGTCTATATTCAATGAATGTAATATAGAGTGAATGAATTATATATATATATACATATTTGAACATTTATTTGATAAATATATATATATATATGAAACATAAAATTTGAAATATAATTATATATATATTTTCAATATATTTTCATATGTGTATATATATTTGATATATATATATATGTACATATGTATATGATATATAAAATTAAATAATATAATATAATATATATATATTAGTATATATAATATAATATAATATATGAATATGTGATATATATTACATTATATTTTTATATTATATTATATTGTGTTAGTTTTAAATTTAATTTTATATGATAGATTAAATTTAATAACTAATATGATATGAGAGAATATCATGTTAGTTTTATAGTTTGAATTTATAAGATAAATTCGAATTAGATATGATATCATGGATTAAATTTATAGGATAAATTTAATTAAATTTTCATGGGCTTTTAAGTGAAAGAAGAAAACCTTGATCCATATACTATATATAGATAGGGATGTCTTTTATGAAGGAGGAAACAATTAGAAAAGTTCTGACGGCAAAGACACTTTGAGAGCCATGAAACACTTTATAGAAAGAAAAACTAACGTTCAGGAAGAATGAACGCTAAGAGTGCTAGCACACTGTTTAAGTTAGAGAGCTGTTCGTGTGGATACCGGTAGAGGAAGTAGATCTACATTGTCAGCTCTTGAGATCCAAACTACATCAAGTTTGAAAAATTAAGAAGGTAACTTTTCTATTCACATTGACTTAAATGAGTTCATTTGTTCCATATCAGGATGGGGACTTTAAAAATTTTAATCTTCTGCTATGCCTCCCTATCCAACATGAGCATGATCATGATAGGCGGTGAAAGTTTACCCATAAGAAGGAAGAGTGGAAGTCCATATGGCATTTATCTCCTTAGTGCCTAGTAAGAAACAACTTTAGAGATTATCTCCTTAGTGCCTAGTAAGATACAACTTTAGAGATTATCTCCTTAGTGCCTGTGTGAAGTATGGTATTAGAGATCTATACTCCTTTACATTAATAGGATATAGTTCTATTATAGCAACACCCTAAATCGTGTGTGACAGGGGGAAACTATAGTCAGGAGGTGCGATAAGGACTCCTTTGGTCAAGTGATCCTACCACTGAAGGTGAGCTCAAGCCATTATGTATGTGTACTTGGTTTGATAGAGCCTTTGGTTTTAGTTAGGGTAACATGAAAGCTAGTATAGTAAAATGATCATGCTAGGATAGAAATGACCTATGGTTATACAAAAGCTTATGTTTGAATATGCTAAACGGGTGTTTTTACATATATAAAGAGGAAGAATGATAAAGGAAAGGACAATTAAGGCTTTGACTTTTGTGTTGTTTTTCATAGTTCATATGCCTATAATGACATAATATTAATTTAAAAGATAAAAATTTATATAGGGTCAGGTTAACCAAGTTGGTTGGGAATGCTAGCCTTAAACACTTTCCAACTTAAGCTTTGAGCTAGCTTGACTATGCCTAAAATTTTTTCAGCTAATTTTTTTCTTGCTCATATTGGGAAGATGTTTCTCAAGCTAGGCTAGGTTGCTTGAGCATCTAGGCAACCTATTCATCTTTCCTTTATAAGTTACTAAAAACAAACCAGTTATTAAACTGATCAAGGCACTAGTTTAAAGGATAATGGTTTAGCAGGAGTTGAACTTAAGGCTAAATCAAATGCAAACTAGTTTTCATTAAAATAATATCATTCAATAAAAATAAAAGGTGAAATATAATAAATTAAAAATAACCACAAAAGATGTGCTCTTTATTAAAAAAGTGTAACATCATAAATTTCTTAATTATGAGTTTAAAGGTTAATCGAGGATGAAGTAAAAGTTAGTGTGAAATTAGAGATTTAAATGATTAATTAGTATTTTAACTTGTTTGTATGTTGTGTGAGTAGATGCGGGCAAGAAGAGTGCATTTCAGGCTGAAGCAAGTATGCATGGTGAGAATAAATCTCATTGTGCCACACACCGCGGCTTGTGCTGCATGTGCTATGGCACATAAACCAAAAATTACTTTCATAAGTCGTAAAATTTTAGAAATTTTAAAGGAATGAAGTTGAGAAACACATGAGATAGAGAGGAGAAGGGCCGAAAAGCTAAGTCAAGCTATTTTGGAGCATTGGAAGGTGATTAGGATCAATAACTTATCAAGTAAGCCACGTGTAACTCTTACCCTCCATTCTACACAAATTTTTTCTGAAAATGAGTTATAGGAAAATTAAATCGGTAGAATTTGAGGGGTTTGATTCTTGCTTAATAATAATAAAAATGTTCTCAAAAGTTAAATTAGAGCTTTATGACTAATTTAGAGCTGAATGGTAGAACTTTAAACCTGTAGGCTCAATTTTAGCCTTTAAAGAGAGTGTGTTAGGGCAAAAATTTGATTTGAGTAAAATAAGACTAGTTGGGGTGATGTAAAATAGTAATTAGATAGTCATGAACTTAGAATGGATAAATGAAAAAGAGTTTATGAATGAATATAGCTCTAAGTAGTAAAAATGAGTTTTTGGTCAAAATAGACCAAATGATTAAAATGTGCCAAATGTGTTAAGATTGGCATATTGGACGCGTGAGTAGAGAAAGGATGCCTGAGATAAGCTTGTGTAATAGTTGAAATCCACGGGTGACCTTTCTAATGATTGAAGGGTTGAGGTAACTAAATAACTTTCTTTGTTTGACTGTTGATTGTAACTGTATGTTAGTATGCTATGCAGTACATGAAATGATTTTAAATTGAGCATGTTTTATAGCATTGAGTGATGGCTGTGTAAAATGGCTTTTGGTTGAAATAAGCATAGAAATGTGTGTTTTGTAATGTAAAATATTAATTGTATATGTGAAGTGTAAGAAAGTATGAAATGGTAAATGAAAACTTTAAATGATTTAAGAAAGTATGATCGTAGGGGTAGGATTTTACCCGAGTGTAGGATATGATAATGACCATATGGTAAGGTTTCCTTAATGCCTATTAGGGTGTGGTGTTGGAAACAATTATCCTTAATGCTTATTGAGGTATGGTGTTAGAGATGAGAGATTTCTTAGTGCCCTTACAATATGGTGTTGGAGTCAATGACACCCTATCTTGTGTATTAGGGAAAACCATAGTTTGTATTATGCATTAGAACATCTTTGGCCAGGTGATTATACCACTGCAGGTGAGCTCAAGACTAATGAGAGTATATATTAGTCTAAGATGAGCATATGGTTTTGTGTCAGGGTGATTTGGAGGTTCAGTTAATAGAGATCATGCTAGCACATTATGTGATATGATGAAATATATTGAGATAAAATGGAATCCTTTGTGATTGATGAAAAGTTAAGAAAGGAAATGAGATATATGTTATAAATGCTATTTTATGAAGTTTTATTGATATACAATGTTTACTTCCATATTATTGCATGTGATAGTCAATAGAAATGAGTTATTCCATTACTGAGATTTTTATCTCACCCCCATGGTTACATGTTTATAAGACCAGGAAGTGATCAGGGCAAAGGAAGAGAGTCTAGATCGGCTTGAGTGTAAAGCCATGTACTTTGAGTTTGTGCAATGAACTGAACTAAGATTGTATATGTATATAGGTTTAAGTGAGTTGTCATAGAATTGCATGCATGAATTGAATTGAAATTTTGTGAAGTCTAGCTCGATTGTGTGTATATGCATTGAAATGAATCAAGGGGCTATGATTTGAGTATATTATATTAAATTGACAATTTATGTTGGTGAGTTCTTAGCCAAGGGACAAATTATGGCGAAATAAGTAATTTGTGGGCTAAAATTGTATTGTGAATATGATTGTATATGTATGGGTTGAGAAATAGCCAAGTGGACTAAGTTATGCCAAGAAATAACAAAGTGTATAAAGTTAGTGAATTGTAAAAATTGGTCGTAGAAGGGTTAAATTTCAATATATGAGTATGATTATGATTAATTGTGGTCAATCAGGTGTATTAAATCCTTTTGGTCTTAGTTCAAAGCCTAGTGTGGTCTAATGAGAGAAAGGGATTGATTTGAGCGTTTGGGTGCACAAATTTTTTAGAAAAAGTGACTTTTTATACTCAAGTGTTTAAATTTTGATCATAACATTAGATCATGTCCAAACTATCTTATTAATTAGTATACAAGCTAAGCTTTGTGTGGGCATTTGAATTGCTCTAATCGAATATCGTATGTGAAAACAGTGCACATCAGAAGTTCATCATTTTTGCTATTAAAATGACAATAAAAATTCTAACAAGCGCGCCATAGTGCATGGTGACACATGCTACGGTGCATGGCGTAGAAAGGGTGAGTATGTAGCTCTATGCCACATGCCATGACACATGAACCAAATCTCAATTTTATCTTGTGATGAAATGCATGCCATTGGGATAAGAATGCTAGTAGGTTATGTCTATTATGTATTAGAAGATGTATGATCTACTTCCGTTGTATATTTCTCTGAGTACATTGTGAATTGATTGATTTTACAAAATAAGTCTTCAGTCGAAGCTTTTGAAAAAAAATTTGATTATTATGATTGATGTGAGGTAGTTGTAACATTATAATCTTCTCATATATTGAGCAAGATATATAAGAGGAGGTTACAAAAAGCCTCCTTGCTATTATTGTACACCCTCATAAATTTCATTGTCATCCCATCTTCCCCCATTCCATCTCTCTCTCACAAACTTTAATAATACAATGCTCTCTAAGATCTCTTTCCTTCTATTACATAGGGTAAGGTTTCTACATTATCATGTAATTCCTTAGAATTTGTATTTTCTCATTGTTTTGTAAGAATAGTGTAATAAGATCAAGCTCTTAGTGGTCATGTTGTAAATTGCAAGCTATTATTGCCATAGAGAATGTCAAGTCTGCTAACTTGTCCAGCCATAATCATAGCAAGAGGAACTCTAAAGTCACTAACAAGAGGCATGAAGCAATGACTGCAAACAAAATATTGAAGCAATGATTACAAACAAAATATCAGGGTAGGCAAGAGGCTGATCAACTTGTGCTCTAAGAACCAATTCCCCTTTCAAGCATTCGTTTCAATTTTTTATTTTTTAAAACCCTAACCACAAGCAGAAAAGGTAACCCAAGTATAACATCTTAAATTTCTAAATCCCGTGACTAGTTGTTAATTAAGGGTAAAGTGCTAATTAGTGTAGGATTAGAGATTTGGATGATTACTTAATAGTTTGACTTATTGGGATGCTAAAATGAATAGAAATGGGTTGAAGGATTACACTTCAGGTTGAAGCAAGTACGCGTGGTGAGAATTATTCTTACTATACCACACGTTGTGACTTTTGTTGCATGCATCATGGTGCATGAACCGAAAAGTAACTTCTTAAGTTGTGAAATTTCATGAATTTCAGAAGGGGAAAAGTTGAAACACATGAAAGGGAGAAGAGACAAGTGAAGGGTATGCTAGGGCAAGCTATTTCAAAGTCAGCGAAGGTGCTTCTGATCAGTAATTTAGTGGGCAAGCTACATATGACTCTTACCTTCCATTTTACCAAAATTTCTCTAAATAGGAGTCATAGAGAAATTGAATCAGTGAAGTTTTAGGGGTATGATTCTTGCCTAATACTAATAAAAAGATTTTCGAGAGTTAAATTAAAACTTTGCAACTGATTTAGAGCTGAACGATAGAGCTTTGCATTTGGAAGCTCAATTTAGCCTTAATTCATAAAGATTTTAGGGTGAAAATTGTGTTTGAGTAAAATGATACCTGTTAAGGTAATGTATAGTAGTAATTGAGTAGTGATGGACTTAGAACAAATAAATGAAAAAGAATAGACGGCTAAATATAGCTACAAGTAGTAATTTTATACTTTTGGTCAAATTGGATTAATTGACTAAATCATGCTAATTATGTTTAGATTAACATATCAAGCGTGTGAATTGAGATAGAAAGCTTATAACGAGCTATTATGGCAACTAAAACTACGAGTAACCTTTCTAGTGACAGAAGAGTTGAGGTAACTAAATAACTTCCTTTGTTTGACTAGTTGTTATAACTATGTGTGAGTATGTTATGTAGTGCATGAAATGGTTTTCAACTAGGCATGATTTATGGCATCTTGTGAATGTTATATGAAATGGATTTTAATCAAATAGAATTGTTGAAACATATAGTTTGATATATATATATATTGTATATATATATGTTATGTAATGAAACATAATAAATAGTGATTGGGAACCTATAAATGATTCGGAGAGCATGAGCATAAGGGCGGGAGATCACTCGAGTGGAGATATAGTGATAAGACCATATGGCACATTCTTCTTAGTACCCAATGATAGGAAATTAGTTGCTTATTCTCAAAATTACACTAAAGCTAACCCTAATGCAATATAGGGCTAACCCTAGGTCATCTCCTAATGAATGGTTTTAAGTCTAATTGAAAGTTATCTAGTGAAATAAATCAACCAAAGTTTGTAGGAATTTAGTTACTTAGCTAATTATCTAAACTAATTACCTAATGTGCAAGTAATTAAAATGCTAGTGAAAATGAGTGAAATGAACTTCCCTTTTCACAATAATAAAACCTTAGAGATTAGTTGATTTTGGATTCATTATCTTCTCATGATTAGGCTAAGTTTAGCTTCCCTTTCTTCTTGACTAAAGCTATCATGACTTAAGAAAATTATCCAAAGCCAATTAACCTAATTAGCTAACCTCCCTAGGTCTTAGATTAAAGTCTCTAGTTCAATTAACCAATTGGTGAAGACATTAGCCAAGTGATTCATTCAAAATCCTCTCTTAACAGCCATGGTCAAACACATAAATTAAGCAACCACAAGATTATGTCAAGCTACTCAACAACACAAGCATTAACACCATAAGATTATGCAATATTAACACAAGAAATTCAGTAATTGAAAAACACAAGATTATGTGCCAAACAAAGAGTGGCAAAATTCAGTCATGGCTGTCCAAGGAAGAAATTAAATGAAACAATCCTCTCTCTTTACATCAACATCAAATTCAAATTAGAATTTATAAGCTAAAATGATTAAACCCTAGATTAAGGAATCTAATCATCTAGTAAAAAGAGAAGAGGATAGGAAACAAAAGAATTTAACCATTTTGAAGCTCAAGACTCATCCTCCGTCTTCATTTGTCTAGGATTCCACAAAGAAACTTAGCCAATCTTCATCTTCAAGAACCTTAGTGATTGCTTGTGAAGGCCAAACTCCATAGCTCTTGAATGATGGAAATGAGCTTCAATCCTTGTGAAAATGGAAGGGATGGAACGAAAATGAAGAGAGGAGAAGAATGGTATGAGTTTTGTGGAGGTTTGGTGGCTGAAAATGGAGGTTAGGGTGATGGAAAATGAAGAACAAAAGAGAGAAAATGAAGAACATTATGAACAAGAGAGAGAGAATGTGGAAGATGAATGAGATGAGTGTTGGATCCCATTTGGGGTTTAAAATGGCATGCTCCTTGGTGTTTCCCATCAGCTGAAGCTTAATTAAAAAAAATAAAAAAAAATTAAAATGTAAATGGGAGCCTTGTCACACTTGCAAGGTGGCAACTTCCTATTGGTTTGTAGATGATTCCAATGTGTGCCTAATTTCCCATGTGTCATCCACATCATTTCAGCTGATTTAATCCCTCAAAATAATCATAATTCACGTGCAAACCATCAGCCATTGACCTCAAGGAGTGTTGACCTCAATTGCCCAATTGATGCACAAGTTACATGCCACCTATGTCACATAAATCACATAATTCAATTAAATAGCATATGATATAATAAAATCTAATTTATGTCCAGAATTAAATTCATAATTAGAAGGGAGAATTTATCAACTTAATCAAGTTTTAGGCTGCACAAAATTATATAAAAAATTTTCACACAAAGGCAAACTAAAAACTAAGACAAACTAAGACACTTAAGAAGGTGCTGACTTTTTTATTTAATTACTCCCAAACTAAAATGAATTTTAAAAATATAATTTCACCACTCATCAACTGGACATAAAATTTACTTTTTCAATTTTTCTTGTACATTTTCTCAAAAGTTTATTTTTTGGACTAAAATGCCCTTAGTGCACTGAACCTAGAAACTTAGGTAAAATTACAAATCCAAAGCAATGTGTGCACTTGAAGGTGATAAATCATTAATAAAAGGGTCCTAATTGACAAATAAAAGTGGGTAACAAATGTGTTTTATCACCCAACGAGGTGTGGTGTTGGAGAATTATACCTTCTTAATATCTTTCAAGGTGTGGTGTTCAAAATTTAGACTCTTTAGTATCTGTGTGACATGCTATTAGAGTTAATGACACCCATTGTGTGTAATAGGGGAAGCCATAGTCCAAAAGTGAGATAGAACACCTTTGGCTGGGTGATTCTACTACTAAAGTTTACCTCAAAAACTAGACAGGCTAACTGGCTGGTTTATTAAGTTACTAGTTGAACTAGCCATTCTAGTTTTCCATTCAATGTCCTTTATGTTTGATCTTAGTGATTGTGTGAGCTTATGGCACTTTAGTTAGGGTTTTGACGCCTTTTTTTAATTAAATTGTAAGAAAATGGTTAAACATGTTTCAATGTCCAACTCCTTTATATGCATGAATTTAAAAATGAAAATAGTGCCAGTAGTTAGTTCTTTGTATGTTCTTTCTATGGATACCTATATCATCTCAATCGGATATCAAATGGAGATTTAGAGTGCAATGGAAATTGGCCACCATATCTATTATTTGCTGTCATATTGGTGTATCTTGTTTTAGCATATGACGCCTTCACCATTGCAAGCTGCTCGAGAAGGCTCACTACTTGCACGAGTGTTTAATTGTAATGAATGGCCTTTGCGTGGTTAACTGGAATGAACGATCCAAATTTACTATGTTGGAAATTTTAGTTAATGGATTGAGTTTGGATATAGAGATTTTACTAATATTCTATGAAAAAGATCTTGACTAGTTTATAAGCTTTCATTGTATACATATTCATTCTTTTAGAGAGTTATTGATTTGAAAAGCTTTTTCTTACTTATTTGAAATATTAAGAATGGATTTTCTTAAATGATTAGTTGTACTTACAAGTTTTGCAAGTGGTTTTATGAAATCAATATTGATATAGTCTTGTGGTTTGTATTGTGGTGGCAAGCACCTAATTAAGCTTGTGGTTATAATAAAAAATCTCAAATGTGATCTTAAAGACTGGAAGTAGGCCATATGGTTAGGCTGAACCAAGATAATTCCTTTGTGTCTAGTTTTCTCATCTCTTATACTCATCCATTTCATAAAAGCTTGCTTTACTTAATTATATTAAGTTCATCTTCGTTTATAGGTTGGAAAAAGTTTTGTAAAAATTTTTTATGACACCCAATTTAACCTCCTTTTAGGTGCTAGCCTTATCTAATAAAATTACATGCCTAAGTAAAGCCTTCATTATTTCACACCTAACTTATGTTTTTCTCCCTCTTTCATTTATGTTCTTGAGCTAGAATATTTAATTTTATTTTAGCCCCAGGTGCTATAGTAGACACATCATGCATCATGATGGTATAGAGATAAAATTCTTACTTAAGCCCATTATTTTGTGCCCTAGATCTAACCAAACCCCTTATTTGGACCCCTAACGACACTCATATATGACCTTAAACCCAATTTTAATCATATTCAAGTGCCTAAACAATTAATTATTATCAACGAACCTTAATCAAACATAATTCCTTAATTAAAACCTCAAATTAAAATTTAGAATGTTTTACCAATTGATCTAATAGTCATCTATACCACATAGTTTACACGAGTTAAACTCCAATTTAATAATTTGCCCTTGATCACCCTAATTAATCTTCTTTAAATTTCTAGGATGTTGCACTCTCTTTGTCCCTTACCTCTCCTTATCCATTCCTTCTCCTCCTTTATTGCAATTTCTCCATTACAATGTTAGCACTTTGTTCACCTCTCCTTCTCTATTCCTTCTCCTTCTTCATTGCGATTTCTCCATTACGATCTCAGTACTTAGTTTTGCTATCCTTCTTAGCTTCTTCATTACAATTTACTAGTCTCATCTCAATACTTAGTTTGCCTCTCCTTATCCATTATGATATCAACTAGAGGATACTCTGAATTGGTAAGAGAATATTATCTATGCTTCACCTCAATTCATATTGTTCTTAGTTTGTTGTTTCCTTTTCAACAACTTTAGTCTTGTTTTTTTATTCCTTTTAAATAGTGCATCTAGTACCACTACATTAATATAGAAGGCTATATTTGTTAACTTTATTGATTGTTTGTTAAGTTCATGTTTTAGATGTTTGGTTAAGGTGAATCTACTAGTAGAAAGAAAACTGAAGGACAAGCTACTACTCTAAATAGCCAACTATATAGCATTTAATGGGGAAGTGACTTCAATTAAACTAAGAGAAAGGAAAGTCATAAAGCCAAGATTTGAGCTTTGGGAGCAAGTATGTTAATGAGCATGGAGACAGTAAAGGTAAGTGCAATTATTTTGATGAAAGGGAATTTTTGTGATCTAAAGAAGAATGGAATTTTGCACTTAAAAACCATATAGGGATGTGTGTAAAAATGACCTCCTCCTAAGAAAGCTGTAATGACCCAAGAATTTGGGAATTCTTAAAATGAAAAATATATATATATAGTTATTTGATCAATATGTAAGGATACACACACACACACACACTATAAGAATATGGGGAGATAAAAAAACTATGAATAGTGGGAAAAATATAATGAGATTTATATATTTCATATCTATATTTAAAATTTTAGATTGGCAGCAAAAGAGTGGTGGGCTATAACTACTTAAGTATTATAAGGGAAAAATTTTATCTTGGTACTTATAAAAGAAGTAGATTCAAATTGTAAAAATATGAAAAAAGTAAAGAAAAAGGTGATGATTAGAAATATTATTTTAAAAAAACCTGTTAAGATTATATCAAATGAGAATGGGGCATTATCATCATCATCATGATTATTATTAAATACATGTTATATCTTTTATATGGGTAGGTTTAAAAATTACATTTAAATATTTCATCATTCCTAACATTTATGAATTGACCAAAATATCTATTCCTCCCTATCTTAAATTAGGTTACTTTTCATTTGGGTACCCCAAAAATAATATTCTCTTCCTCTCCTTATTTTGTCGACTAAAATCAGAAAAGGAGCAGAGGATATATCAATCAAATCTCTCTTTTTGGATCTAGAAATTTCTCCTCCCTCTTTCCTCAATTCACGTCTCCTTCTTCTCTATTGTGGTGTGTGAGCTCTAGCTCTTCTCTTTCTTTATTTCCCACTATTATATGCAGTGAATAAGATCATTTTCTTCCATTTCTCTACTTTTAGTGGCTAGAGCAATTAAGAATAAGGGAGGAGTTGAGTATTGGTTAGATGAACCATCGAGGGAATATGAGCTTTTGTTCAAAGAATTCTTCTAACCATCTAGGAAATATGATTTTTCCCTCCTCTCTCAATTCTAGATTATGTCGATGACTTGGGGGTTTTTAATTTAATGAATGAATTTAAGGATTAATAAATTATGAGAAAATTTGTTGATGTTTATAGATGGCTTAGATAGAGAGTTAATTAAGCAAGAAGCTTCTTATATTGAATTTTTTTTATGCACATAAAGTGTTTATTAGAATGTTTGAGTGAAGCATTTTATTTAAATAAATGGCTAAACCTAACCAAGTTAGTCCTAGTTAAATTTTAATGTTCGGTTCACTTGGCTCTTTTAAATGAAATGAATGTTGCATGAGAGTTAGGATTTATATAAGTTGTCTTTGAATTTGATTGCAAGAAGCTTGTAGATAGTTTAAATCAATCCTTCTTCTACAATTAGTCTTGTTTTTTTCTTTTTTGATTGGGATGTTGATCAAGTGCACGATTTATAGCTCATCTATTTTGGTGCAATTTACTACAAGAGTATGATATAGTTACTAACAAAAATTGAAAACAAAGCTTGCTTAGTAGATTTTTTTTTTCTTGATATTTCTCTAAAGTATGTTAGGGACACCGTGCATAATGATATTTTGGGATACTTATGCCCTCTAGTACAGTTCATAGTTTATAATGGGCTTTGCCCGCTCTTTATAAAAATCAAGAAAACAAAACAAAACAAAGTACACATAGGTATATAAATATGTCTTTATGTGTGTTTGTGTATTATATGTGTATTGAAATGATGTGTCTTGAAACATTGCGAGAGCATTTAGTTAAGGATCAAACAGATGGTTGGTGGTAATTTGTTAGTGGCTGATTTGAATATGACAAAGTTTAACAGTGTTTCTTGGGTAGGTAAAGCATATCTTAAATGAGATCAAATATTCGAGTGAAGTTATGATTTTTTTAATCTTTATCTTGTAGATAGAAGAAGGAATTTATTAAATAGATAAATATAACTTTACTCTTTACAATAAGCTTGGAAAGAAGAGTGGGAAGGGAATAATTTATTAATTTCTCTAGTTAATATTTGATAAGTAAAATAAAAGTGAAACTTTGGTGCAATGTCAATAATGCATTAATTAGATAGCAGTTTTGGGAGTATATATGTAATGTTAATGTGTTATTATTGAAGAAGGATTATAATTCATATTTGGATATTAGGTGACTATAAGGGTGACTTACCTTGAGCTTGTTGAATGAATAAATAGTAATCTTGAAAGCTTATTAGGTAAGTAAATAATGTCCCATAAGAATTATATTTATAAATGATATTTTTACCAATTGGTATACATTTAAGTAAACAATTAATTTTTTCCCGTTAAAGGAGATTTCATCAATGCAAGTTGATTTGAATCATATACTTTTTTATTAATGCTTACATGTTTGTCCTAATCGTAGATTTTATTTAATAGCAGTTATTTTTTCTCCAATTTACCATTAGTAAACACTCATGCATGGAATAGATCAAAAGTGTCAAAGACATCATTTATTAAAATACGTGTTGAGAAAGTTTTATATGCAGGAACATTCTTTTGTGAATTTCAGTATTTGAAAAATGATATTGTGTTCCAATGATATTTTAATTTCATACGTATTTGAAAATATTTCAGTAGGATTGAATATAGAATGCTAGTTGCTAACAGCAGTCTTATTAGCCTTTATTGCACCATGGTTAGATTTAGGTAGCTGTTAGATAGGGAGGTGTAGCGGAAGAATACAAAATTTAAATGTCTATCCTAATGTGGACTAAACGAACTTATTTAAGTCAAGGTAGATAAAAGAATTACCTTTTAATTCCAAGCTCCTTACATGCCTGCAAGTAATTGGATCTTAGGAGCTAACAACATAGATCGACTCTCTCTACCGGTACTTACACCAATAGCTTTCAACTCAAACAGCATGATAATGCTTGAAATGTCCATTTATTTTCATAAACATTGAACTACTCTTCTCTCTATGGCTTTCAATGTGTTTTGCCATTAGAACTTTTTTTGACTCTCTCAAAAACTCTATCAAATACGTCCTAATCTATAATACATATACATTAAGGTTTTTGCTTTCCTATTGAAGAGCTAGTGAAAAAAAAAGATTAAATTTATTTCATAAATAAAATATGTAATATCATATTTAATTTAAATTTATCTTATAAATTTAAATTATAGAACTGATATGATATTATCTTATATCATGTTAGTTATTAAATTTAATCAACCATATATAATTAAATTTAAAACTAATATAATATAATATAATATCACAGATATATATATATATATATATATCATATTACACACACACACATAAATACATATATTTCAATATATATATATATTTGTATGTGTGTGCGATTGTGCGTGTGAGTATATTATATATAATGAATTTTATATATCATATACATGCATGCATGCATGCATGCAAATATATATATATATATATTAGAGATATATATGTACACATACACATAAGTATATATTTTCAATATATATATATAATTATATTTTAAATTTTACATTTCATATATATATAAATATTTATCAAATAAATATTGATATATATATATATAATTTATTCACCCTAGATAAAGAATTAAATCTAGACACATTCTAAATTTAATGAATTTGGACATTATAGCTTAAGTTTGGCTATTCTTATGTGCGAGCTTGTAGGTCTATATGAAGTTGGTAGTAGGCTAATTAACACACAAGTCACAAGTCACAAGTGATTTCTAGCAACACATTGCAACTAGAACAATGAAAAAACCCTTTTTATTATAGTATGGCATTACATTTTCTCAGTCCTACTCATTAAGGGACCCAGTAACATCTCTCAATTAAGGTAATAGATAAATTCTATCTTGACCACTCATATTCCTTAGCTTGAATATCAATAAACTCAATCATAGCCTTTATGAGCACCCAATCAAAGGTTAATTTTGACTAGGTCAAAGTTTAGTGATCATCATGTAAGAATCCATGATGATTTTAGGTCAAAAGGCTTTGTGATATGGTCACATATGAGATAAGCATATAACTTGTACTATGAAACTTTCTCATAATGGGTTCGTCTAGCATCTCAAACCCTTTCAAATGCCTATGACTTTGATTTATATCTATATAATTAATCAAAGTCACGCTAGTCTTATTTCATCTATGATCTCTCGTAGATGACCAACCAAAGACATTTAGGACAATCAATATAGTTTAACCAAAGATACAATTATCATAGTGAACATGCAATTAGTATGATAACAAAAGAGAAGTTCTATAAATAACAATGTTCATAGTAAAATGATTAGCCTTAGGTTACAATTTCTAACACTAGCCTTTGGTACACAATAGTTAAATCTAGCTAGCTTAGTATTCATAAGCATGGCATTTATGCCTGTTATTCGTGAGCTTAGTACTCACACTTATTATTCATGGGCTTCATGCTCACACTTGTTTCTTGACTTCCAGTCATGCTTGTTGATTATTTATCCTCATGGACTATGTGTCCATGCTTGTTGATTATTTACCCTCATAGACTATATGTCTATGATTATTGTTTCATTATGTTTAAGTCCTACTAAATATTTAAATTTTAAGAAGGATTTGCAAGTTTGGAACAAGTTTGATTTTGTTGATATTTATATAATTACTTCATTTTATATATGCATACATGACAAGGAAGATATGTTGAATATATCATAATGTTGTTTCTCTTCATATATAAATATTCATTTATGTTTACTTATTTGGGGATGTTATTTATTATTAAATATTTTTAGATGTTGAACCTACATTTTTTATATATATCTCAGGGAGGCAATGTATGCTAATAGCTTGATAAGATGTCTCTAAAGATAGATTTTTCTCTACACTTTGATCGTAAATTCATAAACTTAACTTATTACTTATTGGCTTCTATTTTTTTTATATGTGCTTTAATATCTTAGAGATAAGATCTTGATTTTTTTTCTGTATTTTGGGGTTTGTGTATAGCTATGGAGCATAGCTGTATAGATTAATAGTTGATTGTTATGCTATTATGGGAATTTCACTAAGTCTAATTCACAAAGGAAATTTGATTAAGAAAATCAACTATAGCATAAAATTTCTTATTTAATTGTAGTCATGCTTATGCTTGTTTTTGATCTTATAAAGGAGCTTATTGAAATATTTGAGTGTGTTTATATCTCTAAGGCTTTTGAAATATGGGTTTTCTCATGTTTTAGGCTAGTTATACCTTAATTTTTTTGAGGTATGAAAAAAAATTATACAAAAACACTTAAATTTTGAGTCAAGATGTCTCTACTAGGTGGAACTCACTTATTTTATATTAGAGGTTGCTCGAAAAATTGAGGTAGCTTTCAAGAGTTTTAAGGTTAAAGACACTTACTTTCACATTGATCTTGAACACCGAGAGGGGATGGCTGATGCTATTAATTAGAGGAATGTTAGAAGGATTATAACATTATGATTTTATAATCCCATGATTAGCTACTAATTAAGAGTAAATCAATAATTAGTAAATGATTAAAAGTTTGGATGGTTAGTAAATGAGCAAATACGGGTGGAAGAACCGCGTCCAAAAGTGAAGCGTGTATGCTCAATGAGGATTTTTCCTCACTGTGCCATACATCGCAGCACAAGGCTACCTGTACTGCAATGCATGGCATAGAAAATGACTTGATTTGTGCATGTAAAGCTTGTGATTTCAAAGGGAAAATGTAGAAAAAACACATGAAAGAGGAGAAGAAGAGGCTATCTCTATATTAAGGCAAATCCTATTACTCGCTTGTTTGGATTGTCTATGGGTTTTATGAACTTCAATATGTTATTTTAACATGTATATTTATATAATGAAAAGCATGATTATGGTTTTAGAAAATTATGTGAAGTGGGAACAATTTTGGAATAGATTATATATATATATTATCTTGCAGAAATGGTTTTTAAAGTTGTTGATGTATAAGTTGATCATTAAATTGTAAGTTGTATGATAAGCCTTGTATGGAGAGATTGAGAATATGCATAATGACTTGTATTGTATCATTTGGCATGGTCATATTGCAAGAGGGTGGGAGACTACCCTAAAGGGTTGGTTTAAATTCATATGGTAATTACTGACACCATAAGAGGACCCAGTGATCATTTTATATTATATTAGTTTGGAAGTCTAATTCTATCATACAAATAGGTATAAGAGCCTTTGTCTAAGTTGCCTCCCATAATTGGTGAGTTTTGGCTAGTCTAGTCATATATGCTTGGTCCTATTGTATTGTTGGCCAATAGATTTAGTTGGCGGCATTTTGAAGGGTATAAGAATGATGTGTGATGATTATGCATGGTTAATTGTAATCAAGCACATATGTATGGTTATGATCAATAGTTGTGATTTTCTATCCCACTTTTCATGATAATTAACTATCTAGCTTTCTTGTAGATAGATTAGTTTATTTGGCTACTGAGATATTATTCTCATCCCTGTGATTACAATTTTATAGATGAAGGCACCTTTAAGGGAAAGGGCTAGGAAGCCAGTTTAGGTAAGAAGTAGGTGAGTTACTGCCTTATAAAGCTCTTTTATTTTCTTCTTGTGTACCAGCTCAGGCTTGACTCACCTAGGATTTCATGAGTGTGGGTTAGTCAATTGTTCCCAAAATGAAACTCATTTTTCTTATCTTGGAGCATGCATCTCTTTAGAATTCACCTTGAGCACAAGGGGAATCCATTATTCATTAAGGTGCAAATGTTCATATGGTTATTTTTCTACTCCTATGCCATGCCACCACTCCTATCTAAAGGTGAAACCCTAACTCTAAGGTGTGTTGAATCGTGTAATGCAAAATGGAAGTCCACAGTCCTAGATAGAACTAACAAAATTAACTTTAGCTTGAAACCTGGTCTATGAGTAACGAAGAATAAAATAAATAAAATAACATTGGGATAGTAAGTCTAATGGATTGACTAGTTATCCTCTCAGCTACAAACTCTAACATGGAGTTCTCAATAACACTAAAGTGTGGAAAATGTTAAGTGTGTTGAATTAGTGTAATAAAATAAAATAAATAAGTAAATTTGGAATGATGATGACAAAAACTAGATTCTCAAAAGGGATTTAGTAGTTTTGTAGCTACATCTTCAATCGAGCACATACGAATGAGTCACCTATACTTGAGCTTGAGAGACATTCCTTATGTTAACCTAGAGTTCTTAGTTTCATGAGCAGTGGACATAGTTTCACATCTTGCCTTCACTAACTTAATTGACAAGTGTATGAATGAAGTTAATATGACAAGTGTACTTAGCTTTTCTTCCCAATGCTTTAAAGCTTGGGGTAGACGTGGAGTTCACTGGAAGGGAGAATGACAAGAATTATTTCTTACAATATAATGAAACTCAAATCCTATTTCATAGGACCTACTTGTATTAACCAGCAACATAGAAGTATCTTGAATATGTATGTTATCATTTCTAATAGTAGACAAGCATTATTTTGGCTGCACTTGAATGAATCTAATTATATTTTGCTATATTTTGGTCAAGAATGATGCATGTATGATAAAATTGTTATGAAAGGTCAAAATACTAATGCAAGTGCATATTAGTTGTTATTTGACATGCTCGAGATGAGAAATGGCTAATAGGATTAATGTGTGGAGAATTATTTTATTATACCACTTATGTTAAAATGGTAGGATTTTGTACAACTAAAATGTGTTTGGCATGCATGAGGTGTTGTATGATTGTTTGATTAAGTGTACATTTGTCTCTAGGATGTGGTTCAAGCCTTAGTTTAGGCTATTGGCATTTGGCTTATAGTTGGGACACCTTGGCTTGTGGTTTTGTTTAGAAAAGGGGTAGTTTTTTACCCATATGTAACTTTTAAATGAAATACCATTTTCTTTTGAGACTAGTGCCATAAAATATACAGCTCAATTAGCTATGTATGAAATCTTGAATCACTCTAATCAAACATTAGATGATAAAATGATGAAAAACAGAAGTTCATTTTAGAGTGATAGCATGGTCTTAGGAATGTGTTGTAATAAAATCCTAATTTTCTAATCTTATGGTTAGTTTATTAAATAATACTCAAGCTTTCAGTTTATTAAACAATACTCTGAATTCACACAACTTTAACAGCTCTAAGCTGGTTCTCACTCTTTTCCTTGCCCTGATCATTGCTTTATCCTATAAAAATGTAACCACAAGGGTGAGATAAAAATCTCAATAACAGAATAACTCACTCCTATTGATTATCACATGTAACTATATGAAAGAGCATAATATATGATTTAACATAGCATAATTAGATGTTTCATTTCAAATTCATCAATATAAAACATCCTATCTAGTTTACTAATTATTTCATCACTTATGCCACTATAATCACCACTTTTTCACTTATAGCATGATCATTACTGACTAAACCTCTAAATCACCTCGACTTGAAATCATAGGCTCGCCTTAGATTAATATACAATCTCATTAGCCTTGAGCTCATCTTTAGTGGTAGAATCACCTGGTCAAAGGTGTTCTATCACACTTTTGGACTATGATTTTCCTCAATACACACAATGGGGTGTCATTGACTCCAATACTATATTATACAGACATTAACGAGTCCAAATCTTCAACATCACACCTCAATTAGTATTAAGGAGGTAATCTCTAACACTGCACCTCGAAAGGCACTAATGATATGCAATTCCCTAACACTATACCCTGTTAGGTACTAAGAGAATATGCCATATGATCTTATCACCACACTCCACACTGATGAACTTCAACTCCTATGATCATGCTTTCTGAACTAATCTTAGGTTCCCAATCACTACATTACATGTTTTCCAATACTTAACACACACACACACACACACTCGTATTTCAACGCTTCTATTTGATCAAAAGCCATTTTATGTAACATTCACAAAATGCCATATATCATGCTTAGTTTAAAACCATTTCATGTATTAAATAGCATGCTCACACAAAATTATAATAAATAGTCAAATAGAGAAAGTTATTCAATTACCTCAACCCTTCTATCACTAGAAAGGTTACCTGTAGATTTCAACTATTACTGTAGCTCGTACAATCTTCTTTGCTTAATTCACATAGGTGACGAGCTATAGTAATAGTTGAAATCCCTGAATAACCTTTCTAGTGAAAGAAAAGTTAAGGTAACCGAATAACTTCATATGTTTGACTGTTTGTTATAACTGTGTGTGAGTATGCCATTTAGTACATGAAATAGTTTTAAACTAAATATGATTTGTGACATTTTGTGAATGTTACATGAAATGGCTTTTGATCAAATAGAAGTGTTGAAATATGTGATTTCATATGTTGTGTGTATGTGTGCACATGCATATATATATATGTTATGTATTGGAAAACATGTAATGTGATAATTGAGAACTTAAGATTGATTCAGAAAGTATGATCATAGGGGTAGGAGTTCATTAAAAGCACATAATTACTACTTATAGATACATTTAGTCAATTGGCACAATTTAGTCAATTGGTCTAATTTGGCCAAAAGCACATAATTACTACTTATAGTTACATTTAGTCATCTATTGCTTTTTATTTATCCATTCTAGGTCCATTACCACTTTACATCACCTCAATTGGTCTCTTATTAGTTAAACAAGATTTTCAAGCTATTTCCCTCTTGATTTAGGGCCAATTCGAGCCTACAGATTTAAAGCTCTATTGTTTAACATTAAACCAGTCGTAAAGCTCTAATTTAACTCTCAAGAACCTCTTTATTTCTATTGGATAAGCATCAAACCCCTTAAATTTCCCTTATGCAATTTCTCTATAACTCATATTAAGAAATTTAGGTAGAATGGATGATAAGGGTTATTGCAGCTTACTCGCTAAATTACTAATCAGAAGTGCCTTCCACAGCTTTGAAATTTCTTACCCTATCAACCAAACCCTTCTCCTCTTCTCCCTTTCACATTTTCTATTTTCTCTCTCTAAATTTCACCTAGATTTCATGACTTATGGGGTTAGTTTCTAGTACATACGCCTTAATACATGCAGCATTAGCTATGGTGTATGGCATAGTGAGAACAATTCTCACCATACACACTTGCTCTGACTTAAAACACAATCATTTCACCTGTATATGCTCATTTAACATCCCAAAGGCACAAATCATTAATTAATCATACAAATCTCTAATCCTATACTAATTATCACTATATCCCTGATTAACAACTAATCACATGATTAGAAAAATTAGGATGTTACATACAAGATACAAGCAAAGGAAGCAAAAAGACCTAAAAGAAAGAAGACAAAAGTGTGAAGAAACTTGAGGGAAGAAAAGAAAGTCTTGGGATTAGGGGTGAACGTAGTGAAGATAGAAAACATCACATGCATTTCACTTAAGAAAGTCAAAAATTAATAAATTGTTAATAAATACTTTTTAAAATGGGAAGGAATCCATTAGTTTTGAAATTTTGATTTTTAATAACAGCTAAAAAGAGTGGGATTAAATTAATTGTGGGGTTTGATTTCATCTATCCCACAATATTATACCTAAAAATATCTACGTCATGATATGATTAAAATTTTCAAAATAAAAATTATTAGGCTAAAGTATATATCTAACCCTCTAACTTTATATAAATTTTTAGTTTTATCTCTTAATTTTATAAAGTATTTTTTTATTTCTCTAACCATAACACCATTAGTTTTAAATAATTATTTTTTGTCTCAGTTATCATTATTTAAAAAAATTTAAACGTAAAATGTCAACTTTTGAGAATATTTTATCAATATTTAAAACTTTAATGTAAAAATTGCACGTTGATGAAACTAATGATGTTAGGATTAAAGGATTGAAAAGACACTATAAAATTGAAGGATCAAAATAAAACTTTATGTAAAGTTAAAAGGCTAAATGTGCACTTTAGCCAAATTATTACAAGGAATTAAAATATATAAATGATAATGAAGCCCTACAGAATGTAATAGTTATTCTTAAGACCTATGAAATCTTTTTGACCTTAATGTATTTTATTAAATGACAACAATAATACTGATTTAAAGTTCAAGTGTTGTAAATATACTACAAGTAATTGTTTTTATTCCTCATAGGTATCCTCCTTACTACAACATTTTAGGCCTATGGCAAAATGCAATGTTGCCATAGGGGAAGAACCATTGCCCATAGATATAGGCAAAACTTTTAAACCATACACCAAATGGTTGCTATCTAAAGTCTAAGGCAATAGTCTTTTATAAGGCAAGATAAAAAAAAACTATTGCCATAAGGGAAGAAACTATTACTTATAGGTATAGGCAACATTTTTTAACCATACTCTAAGTGATTGTTACTTAAAATCTAAGACAATGGTTTCTTACAACTTTAGGGAATGAATTGGAAAAAATATTGCCTATCCAAGTCAATTTCACCATCATCATCTAGCACATGAATATTTAATAAAGACTCATTATAAGTTTCACTTAAATTACATTCTTAGGCATCTCCATTTGAACCATCTTCCATGTTGAATAGATCTTTTGGAAGTATCTTTATAATATACTCCCTCCATTTTCATATATAAGAGAAAAAAATTTAATCACATAGTTTAAGAAAGTTGATTAACTATAACCATTATGTCTGAAAAAAAAAAGTTGGACAAAAATGCCCTATGTTAATTAACATAAGCATGCATTAATTATTTCTTATTAATGTAACACATGAAGGGTCATTTAAGAAATGTGTAATAAATGCTTATTAAAATGGGTGATTTTGTTTTTTTAAAAATGAAGGAAGTAGTGTGTTAAGACAATTTTTTTAAGTTTTCTTCCTTAACACATTTAAAGTTTGATGTCATTACTTGCAATGTAAGAACACCATTTTGAGTTTTCCTCCATGCATCATGTTGCTTAGTATGAAATTTACAACTATTAATGACATACCTAGAAAAACTCTTGGTAACACAATTTGGCCTTCTAGCCAATTGCTTAACCAATTCTGGTACATCATCAATCATCGCTCGTGTTTCAAACCATTGAATGAAATCCTCCCCTTGTGTTTTGGCTTTCATCTACTTAGTTCTTTTATGGTGATTGTGAACCTCAGCCTTATGCTCACTGTAAGAGTTAATAGACTTGTTAATAAAACAATAAAACATATAATATTGACAAGATTTAGATTATAAGTTAATGCATAAAAGTACCTAATATAGTATAGTACTTTATCATAATTGAACAAAATGAACTCATGGGTTTGGTTGAGCAACTTTTTCTTAAGCAAAAATATTTTTTCTCCTAATAGGATGATTTGTGCTTAGATACTCATCATTGTTATGAGTCATCCTATTTATCTTTATATCTATATCACTAGGAAAATATCTTGAGCAAAATGTCAATAAATCTTTAGCCAAATATGGTTCGACAATAGAACCTTTTGGTTGACTTTTATTTCAAACAAATATCTTCAATTTACTAAAATATCTCTCCATATATATAATGCATCTATTGAAACTAAGCTTAGTGGAAAGATTTTTTCCAATTGACAAAGTTTTTTTTTTTTTGCAATCTCTATTTCAAAAGTGTCTAAGCTTTTCTCCTCAACAACTTTTGGCATAAAAAATGAAAGTAGCTACCAAGACAAATAAGTGGAGTAGAAACTTGATCAGGAGTTATCCCTAGTATTGATACTTGCACAAGTAGTGTAGTAAAATATGGGCATCATGACTTTTGTATCTAAAAGGTTTTCCTTCATTAACTTATATGCATTGTGAAATGTTGGAGGCCATACTATTAGGAAGTTTTACTTCCTTTAAAACACCAAAAAATATTAATTTCTCTTCTTTACTTAGATAGAAATATGCCTTAAGGATCTTAGTTCTTTAACCATCACTTGTTGTGTAACATCCTAAATTTCTAATCTAGAAATTAATTGTTAATTAGGTGTAAATTAGTAGATTAGTGGGTGATTAGGATTTTGGATGGAAAGTTAGTGTTCTAACTTTTTGGGATGTTGAATGAATAGGATCAAGTGGAAGAATAGCATTGTAGAGTGAATAGTACAAGCACAGTGAGATTTCTTTCACTGTGACATATATTGTGGCATATATTGCATGTGCTGTGGTGCATGATGTAACATCCTAAGTTTTTAAATTAGTAATTTTTAGTTTTTCCAAGAGTATTTTGGTTAATTTAGATAAACTATTGATTAATATTGTTCATAGGAGACTAATATAATTTTTAGATCCCTAGACAGCCTTAGGAGAAGGCTAGATCAATGTTTGAGCAAGCTATAGCACGGAAGGAAGTTTAAATTTTAGTAATACTTTCTATGCCATGCGCTATGACTGACGTGTCAATGTGCCATGGTGGGTGTGCAAAATTTACACTTATTAGATCGTGAAAATAGACTCAAAATCAGAAGTAAGATAAGGGAAATCGAGAGGAGGTGTTGGAAAATGACTAGCAGCCATTAAGCATGATCCCTAAACTATTTTGGGAGCATTTGGAGCTTAAATCATCATTGGATAAGTTCCACATTCCCTTTCTTTTCCCATTTATGTGAAATTTCTAACTTAAGTGGTAGTGTGGGGCTTGATCTTAGTTCCCCTATGTTTAGACCAAACCTACTGGTATATTTAAAGTCTTGGGGAGTTAAATCAAGCCTCTAACCCTAAGTTTATGAGTTTTATAGTGATTGGGAATTTTTGTTGATGGTTTGGATGAACTCTATGTATAATCTAAAGGTTTTGGGACAATGTGAGGAATTGGCTTGTGATTTTGGTGTATTGGGATGTTAAATAAGATAGTTAGAGTGTTTTGAAATGGTTGGTGTGTTTAGATAAGGAATTTAGGTGTTATAGTACCTAGAACCTCATGAATTTGGGATTATCCAGAGTGATAATTGACAATTGTCCCTTGATTGTATGGATTGAGTATTGCTTGAGCTACCTTATGCATATAAAATGTGTAGAGCTAACGTTGAGCCATAATAACCCTTTTGTGTGACAAAGGGTTAAGGTAACAAAATAATTTACACTATTTGATTATATTGCTTAACTGTTCATGAGTAGATATGTTAAATTTATTATTTGGGATTTGATAGCCTTGCATATTGCAAAATATGGTTTGTGCATGAAAAACTATTTGTGAATGATGAGAATAATGAAAGTTTTATATGGACTAGTTGAGAAATTGAAATTTATATGTGTTATATATGATGTGTGTGAGTATGATCATGTTAGGGGGTAGGAGTTCACCTGTAGAAATGAGTAGTAGAAATCTATATGGCATGTATCTCCTCAATATCGAGTGAGGCACAATGTTGGATATTTTCTCCTTAATATCAAAGTAGGCTATGGTGTTTAAGAGTGATGCTCTTTAGCATCAATGATACAGTATTAGAGTAACAACACCTCGATTCTTGGGCAATAAGGGGAAACCTTAGTCTAAAAGTAGGATAGAATACCTTTGGCTAGGTTATCTTACCATCAAAGGTGAGCTTAAACCATTGTGGATGTGCACTTAGTTTAAGAGCCTATGGTTTCAGTTGGGGTGATATAGAGGCTTGGATGGTAGAATGATCATGCTAGTGGTAAATGATTTTTGTTGATGAAAAAGAGTATGTTATAATATGTGGTTGTGCATGTTAATTAATCGCTTGTGGTTGTGCATGTTAATTAATAGTAGTAAATTATTTTATTACTAAGATGTTTATCTCACCTCATAGTTATATTTTCCAGATGAGGGCTCTAATAGGGGTAAGGGGAAGGAAGGGGCGATTGAAGAGTGAAGAGCGTAGTCATATAGCTCTTCCCTTTTCTCTTTTTGGGTATTGTAATGAATATTGCCATTATATAATGCCAACATAGGAACATGACATTATCTTAGTTATCACTTATATGAATTTTTGATAAGTGTGCATATCTTGGTCTAAGGTTGATGTTGTGGATTAAGTGTATGCTTGGCCAACTTATAATTACAAATGATATATTTGAAATGGTTTATGTGCCAAAATGACCAAATTGATATGTGTGTTAAATTTTATCCACCCCTTTGTGTATTTATCAAATAGGGGTTTGGTGGTCATTTTGAGTATAAATGCTTATTTGTGTGATATGAATGATTTGTCATATTGTGTATGGTCCATTTGAGGTAGTCAAAGTATCTCTAGAGCTAATGGTATTTGGTATTATGAGTTGGACATGTTGATATGTGTTTTATGGTAAAAACAAACCAATTTAGATTTAGGCATCCTTCTCTTTAATGGATGATCAATTAAGTGTGAGACTGGTGCCATTAGCTAGAGGACCTAAAGGGCTTCGTGTGGACACTTAAATTGCCTAAATCGAATGTCAAATGGCGAAACAGCCAACTTTGGAAGTTCGGAGTACTATCATGACAGCAGTGTACTATCATGATAGTGGGTGTGTACAAGGCGTATAGTAGTTATGTCACGGTGTAAGTGCCTTTCAAGGGATTGGTCTTTCAGTGCAATCTGTCGTAGCAGGTATGGCTTGCACCATGACAGGCAGGCTAAAATCAGGAAAATTTCTAGATGGTTTTAGCTTGTTTTGAAGTGGTTTTGATTTCCATGCTTTTGAATTTATATTTAATCGATTTTGAATTATGGTTTGATCTTAAATAATATTTTATAAAGGATTTTCTTGGGATCCTATTATTTTAAACTATTTATCTTTTAAACCCTTAGGTTGTGACAACTTCTTCTTAGAATTTTATTTAATATTAGTTATCACAATAGTGTGTAAGAGTGTTGTCTTGGTAATATCAATGTAGACATTACACATGGCACATGAATTTGCCTTTAACTACTTGGATTAGCTCATGAAAATAGAGGGGAAAAGGTGGAGAATGCAAGCAGAGAGCGGGAAGGGAGTGCATTTTGGCAGGGCTTTAATTTCTAGGAGCTTGGGAGATATTTTTGACTAGTCACTTGCTGGGTAACTTTCATACTTTCCTTATAAGCTTTGATTCTACCATAATTTTTCTTGATTTAAGTTATAAATTAATTGAATTAGGGAGTTTTAAGGGGTTAATTCTTTACCCTTTAGCAATAAAAAGACTTTTAGAAATCAATCTAAGGTTTTGTAACTAGTTTAGAAATTAACGGTTAAGCTTTTGAGCAATAGGCTTAAATTAGCCCTAATTTGGTAGTTTAAAAAGACATAAAAGTTGGTATGAATTGTGTTGGAACTTGTAGAAGTATTGGAAAGGTTAAAATATGGTAGTTGATACCTAGAGTGGTTATTTAAAGAGAAATGAATGGTTAATTATAAATAATAGTAGTAATTAGTACTTATGGTTAATTTGTAAAGGGAATGACAACAAGGTCCTAAAAGGATTAATTAATTCAAGTTAGGTTTTAATTGCCAAATTTCATGAATTTACAAGTCTATCTCTCAATTTTACATTTGCATTGTGATGAATTTGTAACTTATTTTTTAAATTTTAATATGGTTGAAGAATCAAAAATTTTATTCTCCTTATTAAAAGTTGGAATACGAATTACAAATTCATCACAATGCAAATGCAAAATTGAGAGGTGGACTTGCAAATTTTTTGAAATTTGGTACTTAGGACCTAACTTAAATTAATTAATCATTTTGAGACCTTTCTGTTATTCTCCCATTTGCAAATTGACTAAATGCTAGTACAAAGTATGATTTTAACAATACAATTCTTGCGATGGCTACACAAAAAGTATGGTAATAATAGATTGGATGGCATATCTATAAATAATAAAGATAGTTATTATGGCAACAGTTGTCGCAATAATACATTTGTTTTCAATATTAATAAATTTAAAAAATTCTATTTTAATTTTTATATTAAATGTTACTCTTACTTTAATTATAAAAGATTAACAATTTTATAATATCTAATCTACAAAAATTATATATATATATATTAAATTTTATACTATATAAATAAATAAATTATTTAAAAAATTTAAATATATTTTTAAAATTTTTTAAACATTTACAATGACAGGCCATTAGAAGACCTACCATGATATTCATTCTATCAAAGGACCTTACGACAAGTCCCACTAGACTAGTTGTTGATGAAGATTATTTCAATTTTTATATTAAATGTTATACTTATTTTAATAATAAAAATATATAATTTTAAAATATATAATCTAAAAATATTATACAAATAAATCATTTAAATATTTTAATTTAATTTATTTCTTAATTAGATTTTTTTAAAAAAAAGTATGACGACTGCCCTTTGGAAAACCTGTTATCATAATTCATTTTAATTCATTGAAGAAGGCCTCACGATAGGTCTAACTTAGACCTGTCATAAGGTGATTAATTAAATTTTTTAATTATTTTATTCATGTATTTTTAATGTTTGTAGAACTTTGCATAAACTATTATGTTTCTAGTCCCAACTCTAACTTGCTTATTTTGTTTTTGTTGCCCTCATTTCTTTTTCTTCCATTCACTACTCTGATGTCCTCGTTCTCTACTTTGGCCATTCCTCTACTCTTAGCTTTTCACATCTTCACACTCATTGATTGCCATTATCACTTCTAGCTACATTTATACCTTCGTTGTGGATTTCTTTCTTCTAGAGTATTTTGGAATTTTGGTGCAATAGCAATCTAGGATTTACATCACTATGTGTGTATCTGGACCTATGGATGGTTTGGTAGGAATAGGTGACTATTTAAATGACTTTCTAAGGATGGAATTAACCAGAAAGATCACGAAACCAGTTGACTCTCCAAATCTCGAATCTCTTTTCCTTCTCTGCACTTCTGTTGCTTTGTCTTTATCCTTCTTTCTTATCAATATTAGTTTTGCTTCTACTTCAATAGTTAGAACTCATAGTCTTTGTCCTTCCCATTTTAAAGTGACCTTGCAACTTTTCCATTTTAAAAGCCTTTAATATTTAAGCCTGCATAAATTTGGCCTCTAATCTTGATAAGGTAATTGATGATGTTGTTAATGTTAGGTTAATTTGTTTTAAAGTGTGAGTTTTGTAGTCCACATGAAACTTGGTGGTGGTATTTATTTTTTTATATTGCAATCCCTTATGTATGATTTATTTAGAATGAAACATTACACACTTGTAGACTTGTATAAGGAACAACACACATAACTAAATATGTATATATACTTGTTCCACTTTAATCATCTGACTTTCTCACATGGGGCTAAGCCTCACCATATGGTCGAGAATAATAAATGTACTTGACGCTTTTAAATGGGGCTCAACCTCACCATTTGTGTTAAGTTCTCATATATATAAATAATTTCACATAACAAAATCACATCAATACAAAGTGGAACAAGTTATATAACAATATATACTTGCTTGATTAGCATGTAGGCTTAGCCACATACCCACTGCTGTGGTACCCTTAGTAAGATGCAGCATTAGATACACAAGTAAGTTTTCAACCATTAATCATATATATATTCACATATTCATTTCACATACACTTATACATCTTAGTTGGCAACTCAAACTCTATCAACATATTATACATTCATTATTTATAATAGTAGTTATACTACTACCAAGTGAAGTTACTCTTTCCTCGCTTCCTTTCTTGGTTTTCTCATACTCTCTTCACCTGTGCACAAAGGTAATGGAGTGAGTCATATGTCCCAATAACTTGAATATAACCCAAATACCAATTAGTAAGTAAAACTATAAACAAAAGATAAAGTAGCATGTGTTTCAATAAAGACAATATAATATGCATATACATGAATTTATACATATCATCCATCATGCTCATGCTCATGCACTCCCAGTTTCACCTAGTAGAGCAAGCTCTATGATTAAACCAAGACTTCTAATCTTACATGAAATAGGGCCCACCAAACCTCTATCTTAGATCAGGTATCCTTTTTGCTTACAGGTAGTCTCCTGAGTCCCAATTAACGGAGCATTCTCAACGCTTGGACTATTAGGACTTCTTAGCTTTATACAGAGTATGACCACAACCCCCTACCATAGTCTAGGGTATACTCGTGGATCATTATCTTAGGTTTATTATAGATTTAAAGGGATAACACTAGTGTTAGAACAAGTAAGATCGGTGTTAGGAGGAAATCAAAACAAGAGAAAGCAAATAAATAATTCAAATAGCATCAGTGCTAAGGTCATGGTACTGGTGTAAGGGACACAAAGAAATAATTTTACAACAATATTATATCAGGATACATCAAAGCACATAGACTATAATTATCAAGCACATAGACTATAGTTAAGTTAAATACTTAACCATCATAGGGGTATTTAGATGGATGAATTTCTATTACATGGATAAGTTCACAATCAGTTTAGATTAATATTAAGCAATCACTTTGGTTATGATTAATGCATAAACTTCTCTTTATTTTATAATCATCAAAACCAGGGTTTAACAAATCCTAAACATAGTACCTAGCCTTTCTTTTTAATTTCTCAACAATAAAATGTGAAGCATAAGGAGGTAAGACTCTATATTTAATATAATTAGCAAGAGAGGCATACTATGGAGGCTTAGATGAAATGGCACACAAAGCCTCATTAGGAAATGAATTATAAGGAAGAGTAAGGTTAGAGTTTACCATAGTAGCTTCTAAATGAGGTAAGCTAGACAAATGATTAGCTATTTTTGTTGATGGAACCACTTCTATCCCTTATCTTCACATCAAATTCTTGCATCAAGATCACCTATAGAATCAAACAAGGCTTAGAATCTATCTTCTTAAATAAGTAGCTCACAATAACATGGTCAGTATACATAACAACTTTAGAGTTAAGAAGATATGATCTAAACTTATCAAGTGCAAACACAATGGCATACAACTCTTTCTCAGTCATAGTGCAATTAACTTGAGTTGAATCAAGGATCATAGATGCGTAAGCAATCACATAAGACAATTTGATATCTCTTAGACCAAGCATAGCTCCCACAGTAAAATTGGAAGCATTACATGACAACTTAAAAGGCAAGAACCAATTTAGAGCTTTAAGAATGGGAGGGGAAATGAACACGCTTTTTGAAATATCAAAACTCTTTCTACAAGCATCATAAAAAACAAAATCAATATCTTTTTGTAAAAGTTTAGACAGGGTTAATGCAATTTCACTAAACCCCTTGGAAATCTTTTATAAAACTAAGCATGTCCTAAAAATCATATCAACTTTCAAACAAACAGGATATGACAATGAAGCAATCACATCTACTTTAGCCTTATCCACCTCTATGCCCTTGGATGAAATTAAATGGCCCAAAATAATGCCTTCATCTACCATGAAATGGCATTTTTCAAAGTTAAACACAAGCTTTTTCTTAATGCACCTACCAAGAACTTTATCCAAAGAATGCAAGCATGAATCAAAAGACTTACCATACACTGTAAAATCATCTATAAAGACTTCCATGAAATTTTCAATAAAATCAAAAAATATAGACTTCATGCATTTTTGAAAAGTTTCAAGCATATTACAATGACCAAAAGACATCCTCTTATATGCAAAGGTACTAAAAGGGCATGTAAAGTTGGTCTTATCTTGGTCACCAGGAGTTATAAGAATCTGGAATACCCACTAAACCCATTTAGGAAGAAATAATGAGACTTGGTGTTCACTTAATAGCATGCATGTTCTTTCTCAACACATCAAGTAATGCATTTTCTTCCTCAATAGATACAAAGTTAGAAATTTTTACCAGAAGCTTCTCATTTTTGAGGAGATATGCATGCTTGAGAATGGATGGCATGGACTTCAACTCCAAAGTAGGTGACTCCATATAATAGGGAATGAGTTTCTTCAAGTCCAACTTAATTTCCAAAGTCATGGCCCTTCTTTAATTTTAAGCTCCTTACTTGTTTTTGATTGCTTTTCCAAATTTTCAAGCTCAATTTTATTAGTTGCTCCTTATTCAATTCCTGCAACCTCCCCTCTTTATTATAATTTGTCCTTAAGTGCTTTGACATGAGCCACAGCCTTAACATGTATAGCTATAGAATTTTCCTCAAATAGCTTGGGAATCTTAAGAACATCAAGAAGAGATCCCTTCTCAAGCATTTCAAGATCAAGCATCGAAGACATTTCAAATAAATCATTAGAAAGAGTAGTTGTATCATTCAAACATGCATCAATCTCTAAGAAAATAAAATAATCACATCAGTTAATATATGAAGTAGCAATAAAAGACAAATCATCATCAACATGTGAGAAAGAATCAATTATGTGAGACTTACAAGCATCATGAAGCAATAACTCAATTGAAATCACATCAAACAAAGATAATCCTCAAAGGATGTTTCATTGCTTCATATATATTAAAAACAACAAGATCCTCCTCACATTTCAAAATCAAACTACCTTTTTTCATATCAATGAGTGCACTAGCAGTCCTTATAAATGGCCTTCCAAGAATTAAAATATCTTAATACCTTTCTTGGACATATCAAGCATGTACCTAGAAATCCACAGGAAAATAATAGACCTCTAGCACAAACCAGTAAGTCTTTTACTATTCCATGTTGTAACATCTTGAATTTTTTAATCTCATGATTAACTGTTAATTGAGGGTAAAGTGGTCATTAGTATGGGATTAGAGATTTGGGTAGTTATGTGATGATTTAACTCATTGTAATATTAAATGAATAAGTATGAGTGCAAGGATTGCATTTTCGGTTAAAGCCAGTACCTATGGTGAGAATTAATGTCACTCATCTTGAATTTTTTAACCTTGTGATTATTTGTTAATTAAGGGTAAAGTGGTCATTAGTATGTGATTAGAGATTTGGGTAGTTATGTGAGGATTTGACTCATTAGGATATTAAATGAATAGGTACGAGTGTAAGGATTGCGTTTTGGGTCAAAGCAAGTACATGTGGTAAGAATTAATCTCACTTATCAAGCACCGTGACTTACGCTGCCATGCACCACGATGCATAAACCAGAAAATAACTTATTAAGTCATGAAATTTTAGAAATTTAAGAAGGAAGAAATTGAAAACACATAAAAGGGAGAAGAGAAGAAGCATTAAAGTGCTAGGGCAAGCCATTTTAGGTCATTAAAAGATGTTTCTGATTGATAACTTAGCAGGTAAGTGTTGAAAGTTATGCCCTAGGGCCAATCATTGTACTATGTATATTTTTATTTAATGAATTTCTCTTTTGTTATCATAACAATTGCATGTTCAATATGATAACTGTTTTCTTGGACAAACTATAGTGATTGTTCTAAATGTCCCTGGTCGATCATCTATAAAGGATCATCGATGAAACAAGACTAGTATGACTTTGATTAATTTTAGAGATACAAATCAAAGTCATAGGCACTTGAAAGAGTACAAGGTGCTAGACCGACCCGCTATAAGAAAGCTACATAGCACAAGTCATAAGCTTATCTGATATGTAACTATATCACTAAGACCTTTGACCTGAGATCATTATGGATTCCTATATGATGACCATTGAATTTTGATCTAGTTAAAAGTCACCTTTGATTGGGTGATCATAAAGGCTATGATTGAGTTTAGTGATATTCATGTAGAGAAATATGAGTGGTCAAGATAGAATTTATTCCTTACATTAAGTGAGAGATATTACTGGGCCCCTCGATGAGTAATACTAAGAAAATGTATAGCCATACTATAATAGAAAGGATTTTTCCATTGCTATTGTCAATCTACTCAGAGATCGAGAAAGTAATGATCAAATAAAGGAGAATGACAATTTCATGTCTGATAACTGACTAAAATATCACGTGACAAAAGGGATGTGATACGGTTGCATAATAGGTTACATCGGATCATCGATCCCCATGTGAATTGGGTTGTTGTAATGTTTTGCTAGAGGCCACTTGTGACTTGTAAGCTAATAGTGTAATTAGCCTATTACTAATTTCATATAGGCTTACCATGGTCGCATATAAGAACAGCCTAACTCAAGCTATAATATCCAAATTCATTGAATCTAGAATATGTCTAGATTCAATGAATGTAATACAGGATGAATGAATTATATATATATTTGAATATTTATTTAATAAATATATATATATATATATGAAATATGAAATTTAAATATAATTATATATATATTTTGAATATATATATATTCATATATATGTGTCTATATATATATATATACTAGATATATATATGATATATAAAATTAAATATATATAATATAATATATATTTTTGAAATATATATGTATATATATTCATAAATATATAATATAATATGTATATGTGATATATATGATATATATGATATGATATTATATTATATTATATTAGTTTTAAATTTAATTTTATATGATAGATTAAATTTAATAATTAACATGATATGAGAGAATATCATGTCAGTTTTATAATTTGAATTTATAAGATAAATTTGAATTAGATATGATATCATGGATTAAATTTATGAGATAAATTTAATTAAATTTTTGTGGGTTTTTAAGTAGAAGATGAAACCCTGATCCATATACTATATATAGATAGGGATGTCCTTTATGAAGGATGAGAGAGTTAGAAAAGTTTTAACGGCAAAAATACTTTGAGAGCCGCAAAATACCCTATAGAAGGAAAACTAACATTCAAAGAAGAATGGATGTTAGAAGCGCTAGTATGCTATTTAAGTTAGAAAGCTGTTTGTGTGGATACCAGTAGAGGGAGCAAATTTATGTTGTCAGCTCCTAAGATCTAAACTCTTGAATAGAACATGTGCCAAGTTTGAAGAATTAAAAGGTAACTCTTCTATCTAGCTTGACTTAAATGAGTTCATTTAGTCCATATCAGGATAGGAACTTTAAAATTTTAATCTTCCGCTATGCCATCCTATCTAACAATAAGCTACATATAACTCTTACCTTTCATTCTACTTAAATTTCTTTAAATATGAGTTACGAAGAAATTGAATCGATGAAACTTTACGGGTTTGATTCTTGCCTAATAGTAACAAATATGTTCTCAAAAGTTAAATTAGAGCTTTGAGATTAGTTTAAAGCTAAATGGTAAAGTGTAACATCCTGAATTTCTTAATCCTAAATTTAGAGGTTAATTAAGGGTGAAGAGGAAATTAAAGTGGGATTAGAGATTCGGATGATTAATTGATATTTTGACTTGTTTATGTGTTTTAAGGGCAGATATGGGTGATAGGAGTGTGTTTTGGGTTGAAGCAAGTGCGTGTGGTAAGAATGAATCTCACGGTGCCACGCATCGCGGGTTGTGCTGCGTGAGCCGCGGTGTATGGACTAGAATTCGCCTTCATAAGTCATGAATTTTTAGAAATTTTAGAGGAGAGAATATGAGAAACACATGAAACAGAGAGAAAAGAAGGACTAATAAGCTAGGTTAAGCCATTTTGAAGTGGTGGAAGGTGATTCAGATCGGTAACTTGCCAGGTAAGCTACGTATAACTCTTACCTTCCATTCTACACAAATTTCTCTGAAAAAGAGTTATAGAAAAATTGAATTGATGGAATTTAAGGGGTTTGATTCTTGCCCAATAGTAATAAAAAGGATCTCGAAAGTTAAATTAGAGCTTTATGACTAGTTTAGAGCTGAATGGCAGAGCTTGAAATCCAAAGGCTCAATATTAGTCCTTAGAGAGAGAAAGTTAGGGAAAAATCTATCTTGAGTGAAATAAGACCGATTGAGGTGATGTAAAGTAGTAATTAGGTAGTTATAGACTTAGGATGGATAAATGAAAAAGAGTTTACGGATGAACATAGCCCTAAATAGTAAAAAATGATTTTTTGGTCAAACTAGATCAAATGACTAAAATGTGCCAACTGTGTTCAGATTGGCATATTAGATGCGTGAGTAGAGAAAGGAAGCTTAAGATAAGTTTGTGCGATAGTAAAAATCCACGGGTAACCTTTCTAGTGACAAAAAGGTTGAGGTAATCGAATAACTTTCTTTGTTTCACTGTTTATTGTAACTGTATGTTAGTATACTATGTAATGCATGAAATGGTTTCAAATTGAGCATGATTTATAACATTGAGTGATTGTTGTGGGTGAAACAGTTTTTGATTGAAATAAGCATGGAAATGTGTTTTGTAATAAAAAGTATTAAATAGTAAGTATAATAAAGTATTAAATTGTGAAAAGGGAACCTTAAATAGTTCGAGAAAGCATGATCTGAGTGGTGAGAGTTCACCCAAGAGTATAGGAGATGATAAAGACCATATAGTAAGGTTTCCATAGTACCCTGTTAGGGTGCAGTGTTAGAGAAGATCTCCTGAATGCCTATTAAGGTACTATGTTAGAGATAAGAGACTCCTTAGTATCTTTGTGATATGAGTTAGAGTCAACGACGCCCCATTGTTGTATTGGGGAAAAAACATAGTCTATATTATGCATTAAAATATCTTTGGTCAGGTGATTCTACCACTACAGGTGAGCTCAAGACTAATAAAAGTATACATTAGTTTGAGATGAGCCTATAGTTTCATGTTGGGGTGATTTGGAGGTTTGGTTGGTAGAGATCATGCTAGTATTTTATGTGATATGATGAAATATCTTGAGATAACACGAAATCCTTTAGGATAGATGAAAAGATAAAAAATGAGATGAGATATGTAAAGTATATACTACTTTATAAGGTTTTAATTATATACTATGTTTACTTTCATATTGTTGCATGTGATAGTCAATAGAAGTGAGTTATTCTATTATTGAAATTTTTATCTCACCCTCATAGTTATATGTTTATAGGACTGGGAAGTGATCAGGCTAAGGGAAGAGAGTCTTGACTAACTTGAGTTATGAAGCCACGTACTCTGAGATTGTGTAATGAACTAAACTAAAAGAATGTATATATAAGTATCTATGAGTTTCTATAGGGTTGTATACATATATTGAATTGAGTGTTTGTGAAGTCTAGCTCGATTGATTATATATATGTGTTGTTTGAAATAAAAAGAGGGGCTATGACTTGAAATATATGTGTGTAATGGTTGTTTGTGTTGATGAGTCTTAAGGTAAAGGACAAATTATGATGAAATGAATAATTTGATGGTTAAGACTGTATTATGATTATTATTGATGAATCTTAAGCTAACACAAATTATGATGAAATGAGTAATTTGGGGGCTAAGATTGTATTATGAATATGATTGCATATGTATGAGTTGAGAAATAGCCAAGTAAGCTAAGCTATGCCAAGAAATGGCATAGTATGTTAAGTTAGTGAATTGTGAAAATTGGCAATAGGAGGGTCATATTTTGATATATGAATATGATTGTGATAAATTATGATCAATTAGGTGTATTAGATCTTTTTAGACTTGGTTCAAGGCCTATTGTGGTCTAATGAGAGAAATGGATTGTTTTAAGCATTTAGGTGTGCAAGACTTTTAGAAAAAGTGACTTTTTGCACCTGAGTGTCTAAATTTTGATCAAACCATTAGATCGTGCCTAAACCTGTCTTATTAGTTAGTATACGAGCTAAGTTTTGTGTGGGCGCTTGAATCACTCCAATCGGATGTTGTACGAGAAATTAGCGCACACCAAAAGTTCATCATTTTTACTGTCAAAATGATAACAGAAGTCTGGACAGGCACAGCGCAATGCAGGGAGGCACATGCCGTGGTGTATGACACAGACAGGGCTAGTGTGTGACTTTATGCCACATGTTGCATCGCAATGACCGTCTGCCATGGTGGACGGACTAAAATTCAGTTTTATTTGTGTGTTGAATTACATGTAATTGAGATAGAAATGCCAATGGATTATGTCTACTATGTACTTAAGGTGTGTTTTGATTTACTTTTGCTGTGTTTTCCTCTGATTGTGTTGTGAACTAATCAATTTTGTAAAATAAGTCTTCGGCCGAAGCTTTTAAAATGAAATTTATTATGATAAATGATAAGTGGTAGTGGTAATACTGTAATCTTCTCTTATATTATGTGGATATATGAGAGGAGGTTACATAAAGTTTTGAACTTGTAGGCTCAATTTAGCCCTAAGAGAGAGATATTTTAGGGTAAAAATCTAATTTAACGAAAATAAGACTTATTGAGGTGATGTAGAGTAGCAATCAAATTGTAGTGGGCATGAGATAGATAAATGAAAGGGAATTTATAGCTGAATATAGCAATAAGTATTAAATATGTGTTTTTAGTCAAAATAGACCAAATAACTAAATTGTGCCAATTGTATTGAGAATGACAAATCAAGTGTGTGAGTTGAGAAAGGAAGCTTGTGATAAGCTATTATGGTAGTTAAAATCTACAAGTAACCTTTCTAGTGATAAAAGGGTTGAGATCACCGAATAACTTTCTCTATTTGACTATTTATTATAACTATGTGTGAGTATGCTATGTAGCATATAAAAGTATTTTGAGCTGATCATATTTTATAGCATTGTGTAAATGTTGTATGAAAATGGCATTTGATTAAAGAAATGAATAAGGAAAAATGTGATTTCATGTGGTATGTATATATATATATATATATATGTTATGTGTGGTATGTCTAAGGTAAGCTTATGGTTTCATGTCAGGGTGATTTGGAGGTTTAATTGGTAGTATTCATGCTATAAAATGCAAAATGTTGCTATATGTGGTATAAGTGGAGAAAAATAGGGAAACAAGTATAAAGGTGATAAAATGTTTGATGTGAGTGTTATTTGAAATGAAATATGTGTTATGTTATATAAAGTGGTATATTATGGTTTACTTTCATATAGTTAGATGTAATAGTCAATAGAAGTGAGTTACTCCATTACTAATATTTTTATCTCACCCCTATGGTTACATTTTTTTATAGGACTGGGCAGTGATAAGGGTAAAGGGAGAGAGACAGGATTAGCATAGTGGTGTCATTGTTGTGGAAGTCTTTAAAATTGTGTAATGAACTGAGAACTTGTGTATATAAATGTATATGAGTTGCCATAGGATTACATACATATTTTGAGTAGTGATTTTATGAAATCTTAGCCCATTTGTATATATATATGATGAATTGAATTAAGGGGTAGGAGTTGAAGATTGGTATGTATATGTGTTAAAAATGTAGTAAAAATGGTAAATCTTTAGCCTAGGTGTGAAATTATGATGAAATAAGTAATTTAAGGCTAATATTGAGTAATAAATGTGAATATGTGTTAAGAAGAGGCCAAGCGGGCTAGGTTGTGCCAACTAATGGCAAATTGCTAAAAATTGTGAAATGTGATAATTGGCCATTGAGGGGTTAAATTTTAATATATGTGTATAATTATGAGATATTGTAGTTAATTAAGTGTATTAAGTCCTTACTTGATTCAAGGCCTTGTGTGGTTTAATGATAAAAAGGGATCAATTTGAGCACTTAGGTGTGCAAAATTTTCAAAAAATGTGACTTTTGCATCCAGGTGTCTAAATTTTAATCAGACTGTTAGATCATGCCCAAACCTATCTCATTACTAGCTTATGAGATACGCTTCATGTGGGCGCTTGAATCACTCCTATGGACATTGAATGTGAAAATGGAGCACGCTAGAAATTTGTCATTTTATTATCAAACTAATAGCCAAATTTTAGATAGGCACATCATAGTGCATGGTGTCACATGCCATGGTGCATGGCAGAAAAAGTTAGGCGTGTGGCTCTGTGCCACATGCCACAGTACACATATTACATGCTGCAGTGCATGGTCTAATTTCTAACTTAATTTTTGTGCTTTGAAATACATGAAATTGGGATATGAATGCTTATAGTTTGTGTCCATTGTGCAATCATATAGATGCATTATGATTTTGATGATTTTGTAAAATAAGTCTTTGGCCAAAGCTTTTTAAATAAATTCTTTGATTACTGATTGGTGTGTTTAAGTAGTAATTTTGTTCATCTTCTCCTGTATTGAGCAAATATGGGAGGAGGTTAGACATGTGGTCTTCTAATGCTTCTATCCACTAATTAGCATATTATAGGTGTTTTATACATGCAATCAAGATTAAAGGCATTATAAATTGAAAGGGGCATAACATTTATGGTTGCATCTAAGTCTACCAATACATGTGAAAATTGAGTATTGCTAATCTTGCATGGGATTGTGAAAGAAATGAGGTCCTCGCACTTATTAGAGAGTTGAGGCTTCATTATAACACTCATAGAAGAAGGTGATTGAACCCTTGCTTTAGGCCTAAACTTTCTTTTGTTTGTACAATAGTCTTTTAAAAATTTTATATACTTAGGAAAGTTCTTACCAACATCTATCAAGGGTACATTAACATGAATCTTATGAAAGAAATCATATACCTCTTGAACAAATTACCCTTTCACTTGCTTAAGGACTACTTGTGCTTCTTCACAAGCTTTTGACTTTGCTTTGCTTCTTCCATCTTTAAACCTTCCTTTCTTGCTTTACTTTGCTTGGCCTCTTCTTCTTTTTCCATGTTAAGCCTCTCAACCAAAATCCTCTTCTCTACCTTAGATGTGGTTGTCACAAATGATCTCCTCAATGCTATCATCATCATCATCCCTATAAAAAGATGCATTATTAGGAGCAAAAGAAGAACTAAAGATATTAACATCAAGAGAAGAATTTAAAGAGGGATTCTCGGCCTTCTCTTATTTCTTGATTTCTTGTACTCTTTTTCCCAACTCCTGCCACTCCTTAATGTGATAGCATTGAGATTTGCTTTAGAATTAGCAATGGTGTTGGATGGTAATATAGGAGCTTAAGCATTAGCTGCACATAATTGGTTAGCAAGTATATTCATTTGAGAAGTAAGGGCATTAATTTTAGAATTCATGTTCTCATACTTATTACCCATATTCTCTATCTTGTTCCCTAAGCCATCATACATGTTCTTGTTCAAGTAATTCATTTCAATCAATTGCTTACGCAAAACATTCACATCATTAGAAGAATTAAAGTTAGAAGAGCTCTCAATTGGAACAAGTCTCCTATCACCATAAGAATTAGAAGAAGGTAAAAGAGAATTATCATTTGGATTGTACTTTTTAGAAGAACTACCTTGAGACAAGTTGTGGGGAAGCTCATGGCTATAGTTTGTTTGAAATGTTCCTCTCTGTTCATTGTCTTGCAAAGTCACATTTGGGTTTGAATAGGAAAATTAATATAGTTTCTCCATGAAGGGTTGCAAGTATTTAAATAAGCTCCTTGCCCTTTCCTCCCACCATAAACTTATTTCCCATTGTAGATAGCATTTATTTTCTCAAATTTAATAGGATAATTGCTCTCTACATATATAGGTGAGTCACAAAATGTATAAGAATAATGGACAAGTGCTTGAGAAGTACTTACATTGGTCACTTGAGATATTTATGGAGCTAACATTTTCCCTAAATAGGAGACAAGCAAGTCCACATGTGTATCATTAAGCATAGAAGAACTAACAATGTTCACATTCTTTTTCTCCCTTGTAGAGCATTAAGCTCCACTTAAGGCTATTTTTTCAATTAATTCCTAAGCCTTTAAGGAAGTACGATCAATCAAACATCTACTACTAACGGCATCAATATTAACTTATTCTCTTAGAATCACGTTCTTATAAAAATATTGGACTAAATTCTCACTAGATATTTGATGGTGTAGGCATTTAGCCAAAAGTACTGGAAATCTAGTCTAATACTCATTCATCCTCTCCTTATTGGACCTAATAGATTTGCTTCCTTAAGTTGGTCACTTTAGAATTTAGAAAGAATTTATCCAAGAAGATCATAACCTTCTAAGCTCAGCATATATGCTCATTTTGACATAAGAAGGGTAATTGAAATACTACTTCTTTGCTAAACCATCAAGAGAAAATACAAAAGCCTTAGCTTGAACATTATTAACATTTACATGCATAGGCTTCATAGTATCACAAACCAAATAGAGAGTATGTAAAAAAACCTATGATAATCCTCTCCCAGTAACCTATGAAATCTAGGCAATGCATTAATCAAAGAAGGTTTAATTTCAAATTCAACATTAGTAAGAGGAACATACAAGCCATAAGGGTTATCATGCCAGTTAAGTTGAGTTAATTGTCTTATGCTCCTCTCCTTCTAGGATTATGCAAGCACTCAAATTCATTATTTATATGGCCATCATCATGCAAATGTTCATTACCAATTCCATGGCCCTTATTATGTATGTGTCCATTCCCTAGTATACCTTCCATTGTTGAATTACAAACTAAATAAGAATCAAGAATAGGATGTGATCTTCTCGACCTTAAAATAGTCATTTCAATTTTTGGATCTAATTCAACAAAAGAGGTATGTTTTATACAAATCATACACAATTCAAACTCAATAACACAAAGAAACCAATTCAAAACAAACCAAAAACAAGAGAATTTTTTTTGACAAACTTAACAACAACCAAATGATCAAACCAAATAAAAAACAACACCAAACAAGTAGAAAGAGAATTAAAAATGCTCAATAAAGAAGCTTTGACAATTTTAGAATTTGCATAGCAAGCTTTTTAGAGATAGTGAACTTGTTGATTTTCTAGTAGCTAATCCACAAAAGCAATTTTCCTAAAAATTTTATAAGAGACATGTAATGTCATAGGTTTCTAATCTTGCAATAAGCTATTAACTAGGGGTAGATCAGTAATTAGTAGATGATTAGAGGTTTGGATGATTTCCTAATAATTTGACTTATTGAGATGTTAAATGAATAGATACAGGTGAAAGAACTACGTCTCAAAACAAAGCAAATATATACGGTGAGAATTTTTCTTGATGTACCATGGCTGAGGCTACTTGCATCCTGGCACATTACACAAAAATGACTTAATAAGTCATGAATTAGCATGAGAGTTTAGAAGGGAAGGGAAGAGAAACATGAAAGAAAGAGGAAAGGAAGGCTTTGGTTGATAGTGTGAGGGATGTCAAAGCATTAAAAGGCACTTTTGACTAGTAACTTATCGGGTAAGCTTTGTAAGACCTTTGCCTCTAATTCTGCTATAATTTCTCTCAATACGAGTTATAAAAAAATTAAATTAATAAAATTTAAGGGGTCAATTTCTCATCCTATAATAATAAAAAAGGTTCTCTAGAGTTAAATTAGAGCTTTGTATTCGGTTTAGAATTGAACAATAGAGTTTTAAACATTTAAGCTCAATTCAGCCCTAAATCAAAGGTAAAATGGGGTGGAAATGGTGTAAGGGTTAAATGGGATCATTTAAAGTAATGTAAAGCTGTAATTAGATAGTAATTCACTTAGATGGTCTAAGTAGAATGTAATGGATAGCTAAATATAGCTACAACTAACAATTAAGTAGTTTTAGTCAATTAGATCAATTGATTGATTGTGCTAATTGTGTGCAGATTGGCATATTTCAAGTGTAGAGTGAGAAGAGAACTTGGTATAGGCAAGTTAACATTTGAGAAAGTACCACAGGTAACCTTTCATTTGATAAAAGGATTGAGGTAACTGAATAACTTCATCTGTTTGACTATTTATTGTAACTGTGCATATGTATCCTATCTAGTACATGAAACTATTTTAAACTGAGCATTTTTGTTGTTATTGCATGGTTATTTCATGAAAATAAATTTTGATTAAATAAACAAGTGAAATTGTGTAATTTTATATATGTATATATGTGAGTGGTGGTGATTGGGAACTTATGAATGGTTTGGAGAGCATGATCATAAGAGTAGGAGTTCACCTATGTGGAGTATAGTGAAAGACCATATGGCATCATTCTCCTTAATGCCTTTCAAGGTGTGGTGTTGGAGATTATCTCTTTAGTGCTTATTAAGGTGCGGTTTTAGAGATTCAAACTCCTTAGTATTGATGTGATGCGGTGTTAGAGTCAATGACACCTCATTGTGTGTAGTGGGGGAAACTATAGTCTAGAAGTGAGATAGAAAAACTTTGGCTAGATGATTCTACCAATGAAGGTGAGCTCAAGGCCAGTGAGAGTGGATATTAGTTTAAGGCAAGCCTATGGTTTCAAGTCAGGGTGATTTGGAGGCTTAGTTGGTAGTGATTATGCTATATGTTAGAAAAGTGGTGAAAAGAGGTGAAATGTGGTGAATATAATTTAAAAGCAGTGAATTATTATATATTGATGAGATTTGAAGTGAAATGTGTATTATATGCTATGTTTAATTGTATATTATGTTAAACTTGCTTATGGTTGCATGTGATGATCAATAGTAGATAATTATTCTATTATTGAGATTATTATCTCACCCCATAATTATATTTTTATAGGTCCAAGTATTAAGCAAGGCAAAGGGAAAGAGTTAGGACTTGCATAGTAGTGCTGTTGCTATGAAATCTTTGAGTTTGTGTAATAAACTAAAATTTAATATAAATATTGTGTATATAAGTTGCTATAGGGATTGCATGCATATTTAAGTTGTGATTTGTGAGAAATTTGTAATGATTTAGTGAATCTTAGCCCATAAGTGAAAATGAGTGGTGAAATGATTAACTAGTGTTAAGATTCAGATGAAAATATGTTGTCAATGTAAAATCTTGAGAATTGTGGTAATATTATAGTAAAAATGGCCAGAGAAAAGCTTTTGAGTTGTGTTGTGAAAAGTTTATGCTTTTTGAAAATGGGCTGTTGGATGGCCAAATTGTTATATATGTGTGTATGTGATGTAAAATAAAGTTAATCAGGTATATTAAGTCTTTTTGGACTTAATTCAAGGCCTAAAATGGTCTATAAGACAATGTGATTAATTTGAGTGCTTAAGTGTGCTAAATTTTTAGAAAAAGTGACTTTTTACACTCGAGTGCCTAAATTTTGACTGGACTATTGGATTATGTCCACAATTGTCTCAGTCGTTAGCTTACAAGATAAGCATCACATGGGCACTTGAATCACTCCGATCAGATATCGTATGTAAAAATAGTGCACACTAAATGTTCATTATTTATGCTATCAAATGAAAGCAATAAAATTGGACTTGTAAGCCATGGCACATTACACATCACACCATGATGTATGATACAAAGAAGGTTAGGGCATGTGGCTCTGTGCCACATGTCACAGCACATGTGTTACATTTTATGGCACATGGCCCCTAATTTGACCTTATTTCTTTATTTCATTAGAAAGCAATGATTGATATGAATGCATATGTTTTGTTCTGATATGTATGGCTCTAACATGTTAAGATTTTGATGATTTTACAAAACAAATATTGGGCTTGAGCTTTTTAAACAAAATATTTAAATGTACAGTTTAGCACGTGTGAGTAATAATTATGTTAACTCTTTCTTATATTTGGTGGATATAGGGGAGGGTTATAAGACCAAGAGATTTATAGGACAATAAAATAAAATTTTAGACTAAAATTCCTTCCAAATCGCTCCTAGAATTTTTTAAAAGTTATCCTATAGTTCTAGAGGAATAGGATTTCATCCAAAAGACTTTTAGAGCTTCAAACAAACTTTCAAATAAGATAAAGGCCAAAGCAAAGAAAATGCTAAACAAAAGAAACAAAGTTATGACAATGAGGAAAAATATGAGACTAGAATCAAGCAATTTAGACATACAGAGTGAGAAATATGTCAATTTAAAGTCATGATAGGGTTTTCAAGATCCTCTAAAAAGGCTCTCTATACCTTGCTAGCTTGTAAAAATTCCACAGGCCAAGCTCCACATCCAAATTTGACCAAACTAAGCTTAAATTGAAGCCACAAGATATAGCTTTCAAGTGAAATAAATTTGAAGTCAAAATTCCCCCAGACTCATTGCCAATTGATTTTTGAATTTAAGACAGACACTAGAAAGAGAGTATTGTTAGTTTTACACTAAGCCAATGAAAATTACACTATTTTTTATTTTTTCTAAAACAGAACAAAAACACTCAAAAAACACAAACACACTAAGAAAAATATAAAAAGATTATGATTTTTCAAAAATTTTCCAAATAAGACAAAAATGTAAATTAATCATCAAACAACCCTAAATCAAACCTAACCACATTTCCTTAACAACAGCGCTAAAATTTTGATCAGAATTTGTCACTCTATCTTTAAAATTAAACTAAAATTTACCCTAATACAATATAAGGTGAACCTTAGGTCATCTCTTAAGGAATGGTTTTAGCTTAATCTATTAAAAGTTGATTGCCTAATTACTAAACTAGTTACCTAAAGAATTAAACTAGCAAACTAAATCTAATTGTGAATGGAGTTGATTTTCTATTAAAGTAGGAACCCTAGGATGTTGTTAATGGAGGAATCATATCTTCTAATCAATTATGATAGCTCACTCAACTCCTCTTCCTGCGTTGAAAAAGTGTTTACTTAAGACAACTATCTCAAGTAACCTATCTTCACTAATTTAATTCCCTAAGTGCTATTACAAGCCCCTTTCCCTAGCTTAGCTTAAGGATTAACTAAGTATTTAGTTAAATTCATTCCTAAATGCCACTGTCCAAAGTTGTACCTAAGCTCAAGACTATAAAACTTAAGTAACTCATCAAGTATTCGCTACATAATGACATGCTAGGTCAATACAAGACATTCACCCATTGATATCACATATTACAATGTAAAATCATTAAGTGGATGAAATTCTAGCAGCAATAATGACATGAAATTAAAATCAACAATCTTGTTTCAACACCAATAATTACAAACAATCATGAAACTAAAGTCAAATTGAACTACAATCAATAATAGTCATAGTACTCTAATGAAATTGAAAATAGATGAAGAAATATTTAAGCTTAGCCAAGTAAAGACTTCAAAGCTCCTCTTTGTAATATCTTAAATTTTTTAATCTCGTGATTAGCTGTTAATCAGGGGTAAAGTGATAATTAGTATAGGATTAGAGATTTGGATGATTACTTGATAGTTTCACTTGTTAGGATATTGTATGAATAGGTATGGGTTGAAGAATTACATTTTAAGTTGAAGCAAGTGTGCGTGGTAAGAATTCTTCTCACTGTGCCACATGCCATGACTGATACTACATGTGCCACATTGTATGGACCAGAATATGACCCTATAAGTCATGATTTTTGGGTGAATTTCAAAGAGAGAAATTAAAAAACACATGAAAGGAGAAGAACAAAAGGGCTAGTGTGCTAGGGCAAGCTATTTGAGATTGTTGAAAGGTACTTATGATCAGTAACTTAGCAGGTAAGCTATGTATAACTCTTATCTTTCATTATTCCCAAATTTCTCTGGATATGAGTTACAGAAAAATAAAATCAGTGAAATTTACAGGGTTTAATTCTTACCCAAGAGTAATGAAAAGGTTCTTGGGGGTTAATTTAGAGCTTTACGAGTGGTTTAGAGCTGAACAATAGAGTTTTAAACTTGTAGGCTCAATTTGGCCTTAATTCATTGAGATGTTAGGGTGAAAATCATGACTGAGTGAAATAAGACTAGTTGAGGTGATATAAAGTGGTAATCAAGTAATAATGGACCTAGAACAAATAAATAAAAAAGAATATATTGCTAAATGTAGCCATAAGTACTAATTATATGCTTTTATCAAAATGTCTCAATTGACTAAAGTACACCAATTGTGTTTAGATTGGCATATGGTAGTTGAAATCCACAAGTAATCTTTCTTATGACAGAAGGATTGAGGTAACCAAATAACTTTCTCTATTTGACTATTTAATGTAATTGTGTGTGAGTATGCTATGAAGTGCATAAAATGGTTTTCAACTAAGCATGATTTATGGCATCTTGTGAATGTTGCATGAAATAGCTTTTGATCAAATAGAAGTATTGGGAAATGTGATTTTGTATGTTATGTATATCTATATATATATATATGCTCTGCATTGGAAAACTTGTATGGTGTAAATGTGAAACCTATAAATGGTTTAGAAAGCATGATCATAGGGGTGGGAATTCACTCATATGGAGTATGATGATAAGACCATATGGCATATTCTATTGGGTGCTGTGTTGGAGAATTATATCTCTTTAGTACCTTTTGAGGTGCAGTGTTAAAAATGATCTCCTTAGTGCCTGTTGAGGTAAGGTGTTAAAGATTTAAACTCCTTAGTGTCTGTGTGATATGGTGTTGGAGTCAATGACACCCTATTGTATGTTTTAAGGAAAACCATAGTCTGAAAGTGAGATAGAACACCTTTAGCCGAGTGATTCTACTACTAAAGGTGAGGTCAAGGCTAATGAGATTGTATATTGATCTAAACTGAGCCTATGGTTTTGAGTTAAGGTAATTTGGAGGATTAGTTGATAGTGATCATGCTTGTGTTAATGAAGTGGTGAAAAATGGTGTGAAAGGGTGAATTGTGAAACATTGATACGATTTAAGTGAAACTTGTGATATATGTTATGTTTACCTTTATATATTGCTACATTTTTATATAGTTACATGTGATAGTTGTTAGTAGTAAGTTATTTTGTTACCAAGATTTTTATCTCACACCCATGGTTACATTTTTACAGGATAAAGAACTGATCAGGGCAAATGGAAAAAGTCAAGACTGGCTCAGAGTTGCTAATGTCGTGTAACCCTTAAGTTTGTGCAATGCATTGGAATTCTTGTAGATAATATGTATGTAAGTTGCTATAAGAGTTTGCATGCATGTTTGGATTGAGTGTTTTTGAAAATATAGAGATTTATGGTAATAGTGTTGAATCTTAGCCCATGTATGAAATTGTAATGAAATGAGTAATTTGAGTTGGGATTATGTTATGAATGTGGATGGATGTGATTTTTGTGGTAAAAAAGGCCAAGTGGTCCAGTCTGTGATAAGTGGTAGAAATTTATGAAATGTGGAAATTAGGCATTGAGAGATCAAATTTTGATATATGTATATATATGTGTGATAAATTGTGGTCAATCAAGTATAATATGTCTTTTTGGACTTAGTTTAAGGCCTTATGTGGTCTAATGAGATAATAGGATCAATTTGAGTGCTTGGGCATGCAAAATTCTTTTAAAAAGTGAGTTTTTACACCCAGGTGTCAAAATTTTGATTAGATTGTTAGATCATGTCCAAACCTGTCTCATTATTTAGCTTATGAGATAAGTTTTGTGTGGGCACTTGAATCACTTTGATTGGAAATTCAGTGCATATTGGAAGTTCATTTTTTGCCATCAAATGATAGCAAAAAATTTAGACTAACACGCTGAGGCGCATGGCACAAAAGGTCTAGCGTGTGACTTTATGCCATATGCTATGGCATAATTATTACATGCCACGATGTATTGCCTAAATTCCGACCTTGTTTCTTTGTTTTGATGCATGCAATAAGTGTTATGGATGTAATTGTTTGCTTTCTATTGTGAGTTACTCTAATATTGTATGAATTTAATAATTTTGTAAAATGAGTATTGGGCCCAAGCTTTCCAAAAAAAGCTTATGATTAATGTGATTATTTAAATAGGGTGATTTAGTTAATCTTCTCATATATCTAGAGGATATGGGGGAAGGTTACACTCTTCCATTAACTCTCCCCTAAGATTCCATAGAGAATCTAGCTAGAAAATATCAAGAACAATTTCCTTCCTCTAAGAACACAACTAGGCCATGGCACATGCTCTATGAACTTGATAAATTGAGCACAAATCTCCTTCTAATGGATTGTGTAATGTTCGTCTTGACATTACTAGAACAATACTCTTACATGCTATTGTGATAACCAGGATTAGATAAAATCCCAACAAAGGTTATCATAACCTAATGGTTTAAAAAGATAATAAGTTGAAATAATGAGATCCAAAAAAACCCTTTTTAATAGTGTTTGAGTTCAAACCATGGTTAAAAATCAATTAACAACAAATACGGAAGCATGGAAATCAAATTACTTTAAAACGGGTTAAAATAAGCCATTTTATAATTATCTGGCCCATTCCCTATTGCATAAGTTGCACCCGTTGTGATGAATGGCATAGAGGGATGAGTCATTTGAAGGCACCTTATGCCATGGCATAACTACCATGTACCGCATCGCACATCTACTGTCATGATAGCATATTGCTGGCCTCTCTAAACTTTCGGAGTGTAATGTTTCACCATCCAACATTTGATTTGGGTGGTTCAAGTATCCACACAAAGCTTCTCGAGCCTTCTACCGAATAGTACTAGTCTCACACTTAAACAATCATTTATTTTAATGATGGACACCCAAATCTAAAATGATTCATTTTCACCTTAAAACACACATAAAGGTGTCTAAATTACACCACTAAATGCAATTATTACCAAAGATACTTTGACCACCTCAAATAGACCACACATAATATGACCATTCAATCATAACACACAATTAAGCATTCACATTCAAAAATGAACATTAAAACCCCAATTTACAACAACATAAAGAGGTGGACAAAATCTAATGCATATATCAACTTGGTCATTTTGGTACATCTATCTCTTTAAATACATCACATGTAAGTGTAACTTAGCCAAGCATACATACTTAATCCACAACCTCAACCTTAGACTAAGATACATACACTCTTATCACAAATTCATATCAAAGGATAATCACAACAATGTCATGTTCCTAAGTTGGCATTATATATTAACAATATTTGTTACAATACTAAAAAATAGGATAGAGAAGAGCCATATAACTATGCTCTTCACTATTCAAATGCCCCTTCCTTCCCTTTGTCCCTACCGAAATCCTCATCTGTAAAATATAACCATGAGGTAAGATAAACATCTCAGTAAATAAATATTTCACTACTATTAATTAACTTACACAACCATAAGAGAGAAAAACTATAAAGGTCTAAAATATACTTTTAGTATATCACCATATACTCTTTTCATCAATATAAATCTTTTACCACTAGCACGATCATTCTACCATTCGAACCTCTATATCACCCTGACCAAAACTATAGGCTCTTTGACTAAGTGCACATTTATAATGATCTGAGCTCACCTCTAGTAGTAGGAACACTAGGCTAAAGGTGTTTTATCCTACTTCAAAACTACAGTTTCCCCCTATCGCACATGAATCAGGGTGTCATTATTCTAACATAGCATCATTGATGCTAAGGAGCGTTACTCTTTAATGCCGTATCCTGCATAAATACTAAGGACAAAATCTTCAACACTGTGCCTCATTAGACATTAAGGAGATACATGCCATATAAATTTCCACTACTCCTTCCAATGGGTGAACTCCCAACCCCAACATGATCATGTCCATACTCAACATATATATCACATATACATTTCAAATTTCTCAACCCATTCATATATATAACTTTTATCATCCTCATCATTTGCAAATAGATCTTTCATGTAAAAAACCACAATTTACATTATGCAATGTTATCAAATCAAGTAATAGATTTAATATATATACTCATAAATAGTTAAGTAATATAATCGAATGGTATAAATCATTTCATTACCTCAACCCTTTGTCACACAAAAGGGTTATCATGAATCAATGTTTGCTTTACACATTCTATACACACAATATATCTCGAGCAACGCTCAATCTACACAATCAAGTGACAATCATCAATTATTACTATAGATAACTCTGAATTCACTATGTTCTAAGTGTCTAAAATACCTAAATTTCTTTTCTAGCCACACCAACCATTTTAAAACACTCCAACCATCCTCCTAAACATCCTAATACACTAAAATTGACATCTAATTCCTTATATTGTCTCAAAATCTTCATATTGTACCTAGGGTACATCCAAACCCTAACTAAAAATCTCAATATCACTATAAAACTCACAAACCTAGGGTTAGAGGCTAGATTTAACTCTCTAAGACCTTAAATAAATTAATGGGTTCGGTCTAAACCTAAGGGAACAAAAATCAAAGCCCCTATTACCCTAACAATCTAGATTTTCACATAAAAGATGGAGAAGAGGGAATATACAACTTACTCAATAGTGATTCAAGCTCTAAATGCTTCCAAAGTAGCCCAAGGATTGTGCCCTAGCAGACTAGGAGCTCCTCTCTATCTCTCTCTCATTTTTCCTTCTTTCTCTCTTCTTTTTCCAGTCTATTTTTGTGAACTAATAAGTGTTGATTTTACACATGCACCACAGCATATTGACACATGTAACATCCTAAATTTCTTAATCTTAAGTTTAGAGGTTAATCGAGGGTGAAGTGAAAGTTAGTATGGGATTAGAGATTCAGAAGATTAATTAGTATTTTGACTTGTTTGTGTGTTATATGAATAGATATGGGTGATAGGAGTACATTTTAGGCTAAAGCAAGTGCGCGTGGTGAGAATAAATCTCACTATGCTACGAGTCATGGCTTGTGCTGCATGGACCAGAAAATCACTTAAGTTGTGAAATTGGGTGATTTTCAGAAGTAAAAGGTTAGAAACAAGTGAGATAGAGAGAGGAGAAGGGTTAAGGAGCTAAGACCAGTTATTTTGGAGTAGTGGAAGGTAATTTTGATTGGTAACTTTTTAGGTAAGCTATGTATAACTATTACCTTCTATTCTACACAAATTTCTCAAAAAATAAGTTATAGGGAAATTGAGTCAGAGGAATTTGTGGGGCTTGATTCTTACTTAATAGTAATAAAAATATTTTCAAAAGTTAAATTAGATCTTTATGATTGGTTTAGAGCTGAATGGTAGAGCTTTAAACCTATAGGCTCAATTTTAGCCTTTAGAGAGAGAAAGTTAGGGTAAAAATCTGATTTGAGTGAAACAAGACTAGTTGAGGTGATGTAAAGTACTAATTGGATAGTCATGAACTTAGAATGGATAAATGAAAAAGAGTTTTCGAATGAATATAGCCCTAAGTAGTAAAAATGAGCTTTTGGTCAAAACGGACTAAATGATTAAAATGTGCCAAATGTGTTCAGATTGGCATATCGGATGTGCAAGTAGAGAAAGGAAGCATGAGATAAGCTTGTGTGATAGTTAAAATCTATGGGTAACCTTTCTAGTGACAAAAGGGTTGAGATAACCGAATAACATTCTTTATTTGACTATTTATTGTAACTATATATTAGTTTGCTATGTAGTACATGAAATAATTTTAAACTAAGCATGTTTTATAGCATTTAGTAATTGTTGTGTGTGAAACAGCTTTTGATTGAAATAAGTATGGAAATGTATTTTTTGTGTGTAAAAAAGTGTTGAATGATAAGTGGGAACCTTAAATGGTTCGAAAAAGCATGATCATAGGGGTGAGAGTTCACCTAAGTATAAGAGATGATAAAGACTATATGGCAAGGTTTCCTTAGTACCCGTAAGGGTGCGGTATTGGAAACAATTCTCCTTAATGCCTTGAAAGGTGCGGTGTTGGAGAAAACCTTCTTTGTGCTTATTGAGGAATGGTATTGAAGATAAGAGACTCCTTAGTATCCTTGTGATACAGTGTTTGAGTTAATGACACCCTGCTATGTGTATTAGGGAAAACCATAGTCCATATTGTGCGTTAGAACATCTTTGGCTAGATGATTCTATCACTGTAGGTGAGCTCAAGACTAATGAGAGTATAAATTGGTCTAAGACAAGCTTATGGTTTCATATCGGGGTGATTCAGAGGTTTGGTTGGTAGTAATCATGCTAGTATGTTATGTGATATGATGAAATATCTTGAGATAAGATAGAATCATTTGTGATTAATGAAAAGTTAAAAATGAAATGAGATATATGATGTAAATATTATTTTATGAGGTTTTAAAGAGATACTATGTTTACTTTCATATTTTTGCATATGATAGTCAATAGGAGTGAGTTATTCTGTTATTGAGATTTTTATCTCGCCCCTGGTTACATGTTTATAGGATCAGGAAGTAATCAAGGCAAGAAAAGAGAGTCTAGACTGACTTGAGTTGTGAAGCCATGTACTCTGAGGTTGTGTAATGAACTAAACTGAGATTGTATATATAAGTGTATATAAGTTACTATAAGGTTGTGCACATGTATTGAAGTAGGATTTTGTGAAATTAAGTCCAATTATGTGTATATGTGTTGCTTGAGACAAAAGGGCTATAATTTGAGTATGTTTGTTTTGATATGGTTGGTTGTGTTGGTGAATCTTAAGCTAAGGGATAAATTACGATGAAATGAGTAATTTGAGGGCTAAGATTGTATTATGAATAAAATTGTATATGTATAGGTTGAGAAATAGCCAAGTAGGCTAAATTATTCCAAGAAATGGCAAGTTTGTGAAGTTAGTGAATGTGAAAATTGGCCATATAAGGGTCAAATTTTGATATATGAGTATGATTGTATTAACTTGTGGTCAATCGGGTCTATTAGATCCTTTTGATCTTGGTTTAAGGCCTAGTATGGTCTAATGAGAGAAGGGATTAATTTGACTGCTTGGGTGTGCAAAATTTTTAAAAAAAGTGACTTTTTGCATTCGGGTGTCCAAATTTTAATCGGACCATTAGATCATATCCAAAGATATCTCATTAGTTAGTATGAGAGCTAAGCTTTGTGTGAGTACTTGAATAACTTCGATCGAATGTCATATGTGAAAAAGGCGCACGTCAGAATTCATCATTTTTACTGTTAAAATGATAGTAGAAATTCAGACAGGCATGCCATGGCGCATAGTGACACATGCCACAGAGCATGGCATAAAAAGGGCTAGTGTGTGGCTCTGTGCCACATGTCATAGTGCACAGACTACACGCCATAGCACACGAGCCAAATTTTAGTTTTATTTTTGTGTTAAAATACACGCAATTAGGATGGGAATATTGGTGGGTTATGTCCACTAATATTTGAGGTGTGTATGATTTACTTTCACTGTGTTTTTCTTTGATTGTATTGTGAATTAATTGATTTTACAAAATAAGTTTTCGGCTAAAGCTTTTGCAATGAAATTTGTTTATTATAATTGATGTAAGGTAGTAGTAACATCATAATCTTTTATATTGAGTGAATATAAGAGGAGGTTACAACACGCTTGCCATGGCGCATGGCATAGAAAGCTGCACTAAAATTTAAACTGCCTTTTTTACCATGGCTTGTTCAAACATCAATGTAGCTCCCTTCTAAGGCTGTCCAAGGATCTAAAAACTATATTAGTTTTCCACAAACCTCATTAACTAATAATTTATCTAAATTGACCAAATTATCCTTGGAAACACTAATAATTACCAATTAAGGAACTAAGGATGTTACAGATTAGGTTGTGGTCAACCTCAAGAGAGAAGAATGGTGGAAGAATTGATTGGATTTGATAGTAAAAAGAGGAGGTTACAACACGCATGCCATGGTGCATGGCATAGAAAGCTGCACTAAAATTTAAACTCCCTTTTTTACCATGGCTTGTTCAAACATCAATGTAGCTCCCTTCTAAGGTTGTCCAAGGATCTAAAAACTATATTAGTTTTTCATAAACCTTGTTAACTAATAATTTATCTAAATTGACCAAATTATCCTTGGAAATACTAATAATTACCAATTAAGGAACTAAGGATGTTATAGATTAGGTTGTGGTCAACCTCAAGAGAGAAGAATGGTGGAAGAATTGATTGGATTTGATAGTAAAAAGAGGAAGAAATGGAAGAAACGGTGGCTGGATGTGTAGAAGGTGCAGAGAGAAGGAGGAGACAATGAAGAACACTATGAGCAAGAAAGAGAAAATGTAAAAGGTGAATAAGTGGGTGAATGATCTAAATTAAGGGGGTAAATGGCATGGTTATTCTTGATTTTCCTCAGGTAAAGCTCATTTAAAAAATAGGAAAAGAAAAAAAAAGGAAATGGGAGCTTTGTGATAATTGGAAGGTTACATTTTCCTACTAGCTTGTAGATGATTCAAATGTGTGTCAATTTTCCACATGTCATCCACATTTTTAAGCTAATTTAATCCCTAAATATAGCCCAAAACACATATAAATGATTAGCCTTTGACTTCAAGGAGTTTTGACTTCAATTGCTCAATTGATACATAAGTCACATGCCACCAATGTCATATAAGTCACATAATTCAATTAAATAACATGTGATGTACTAAAATTTAATTAAAGTCTAGAATTAAATTCATAATTAGAAGGGACAATTTATTAAAATAACCTAATTTTAGGTTGCATAAAATTATGTAAAAATTTTTACACAAAGGCAAACTAAAAACTAGGTCAAATTAAGACACTTAATAAAGTGTTAACATTTTTTTTAATTACTCTTAAACTAAATTGAAGTTCAAAAATCTTATTTGACCACTCATCTTTTAGACATAAAATACACTTTGTCAATTTTTCTTATACATTTTCTCAAAAGTTAGGCAAATTTTCAATTCTAATGCAATATGTGTATACTTGGGCTAATAAAGCCTTAATAAATTGTCCTCATTTACTTAGATAAGTGTGTAACAAATGTGTTCTATCATGTGACATATGCACTTTACACCGTAGCATATGGCCAATTTTTAAGTTAACTCAGATGCAAGATTGTGTCTAATTTTAGAAGGGGAAAAGAAAGAAAATGTGAGGAGTGATAAAGGAAAAGCTCATGGGTTCTAGGCCATGATCTTGGGATCTATTTGGAGGCATTTTAAGAAAGATTCATCCTTGGGCAAGCTTCCTATATATCTCTCTTCCCTATTATGCAAATCTTCTACGTGTTTAGGGTGATGCGGGGCTTGATTTCATGTTTTCTTAAGTTTTAGCTAAACCTACTAGTTTAGTTAAGGTCTTGGGGAGTCAAATCAAGCTTTCAAACCTAGATTTATGCATCATGTAGTCATTTGGAATTTTGGTTAAGGTTTAGATGAACCCTAAGTGGAAATTAGGAGTTTGGAAAAAATGTGGGTACAGATTTGAGCTTATTTATGTGTTTTGATTCTAAATGGAATTAATAGAGGGTATTACAAGTGTTAGTCTTGTTAAAGTAGAATTTTAGGTATAGTAGGTACCCAAAATTTGTTTAAAAAGGGATTAATTAGAGTGAGCCTTGATGTTAAATGTTTAATCTTGTAGATTAAATATTGATTAGGTGTTGATATGCTAATGAACACCTATAGAGCTAGGTTTTGACCACTAGATTATCTAAACTTTCTATTTGCTTGTCTAGATGGTTGTGTGGCAAGTGTAAAAGCTACTATTTCTTTGGACTAATATAGTATTATTGTGAAAAATGATTATGTTTTAGAAATTATATGTAAAGTTGGATGAATAATTATATTTTTTACAATTATGGTTTTTGAATTTTTTTTTGCTAAATCTTATGGTTGCAAAATTGTATAGTTATGGTTAAATTAATTATTCAAGTGTAAATTTATACGTGTATGTCTATGTGTGGAATTATTGAGCATATGTTTGGCATGATCATTATGAGAAGGAGGTGGTTCACCTTAATGTTATTGTTTGAGAGCATTGTTTGAAAATTCATATAGTACACTGGCATCTTGGAGTCCTAATGCATGGTTCTGTATTTGTTTGGAAGTCCCAATACTATTTGAGATATATTAGGCATACAACACCCCGAGTATTTATGAAAAGAGAGAATATGTGGTCCATAGTAGGTAAAGGAACCTTTGGCTGGGGTTGTCTCTAACAATTGGTGAGCTTGAGTCTATCCAATCACATAGATTTGGTTCTATCAAATTGTTAGCCCACAAATTCAGCCAAAGGAAATAAGGTGGCATGTTGATCATGCTAGCCATGTGTGTGTATGTAACATGATATGCATGGAATAAGTATATTAAATGCCATTTCACATACTCACTAACTATTCTCATACACAATATTTTGTTCAATGATGGAGAGGGTTCATCTAATAACTTCGAGGATTTAGTAACTAGTGAAGGAGAACAAAATTTGTCATTCTATCGAATAATACGTGATAAGGAGGTAAAGGAAGCTCTTAAGAAAATGGCAAATGGTAGAGCCAACGGACCTGATTGTATATCTATCGAAGTGTGGAAATGTTTAGGTGAAGAAGGGGTGAGATGGTTAACTAAGTTATTTAATGTGATTTTATGGTCTAAGAAAATGCCTGATGAGTGGAGGAGAAGTACATTAATTCCTATTTATAAAAATAAAGGAGATATTCAAAATTGTACTAACTATAGAGGAATTAAACTCATGAGCCACACAATGAAATTGTGGGAGAAAGTAATTGAGCACAGGTTGAGATTGGAGACAAGTATTTCTGATAATCAATTTGGTTTTATACCAGGTAGATCAACTACAGAGGCGATTTATCTACTAAGGGGATTAATGGAAAAGTATCGTTGTAAAGATAAAGATCTACACATGGTTTTTATTGGTTTGAAAATAGCTTATGACCGTATACCAAGAGAAGTGCTTTGGAAAGCATTAGAAAAAAAGGGAGTACGGATTGCTTATATTAAAGCCATACAAGATATGTATGAGGGGGTAAAAACTAGTATAAGAACGCCTAGTAGTCAAACAAAGGATTTTTCTATAAAGATTAGACTACATTAGGGATCATCTCTGAGTCCTTATTTGTTCAACTTGATCTTAAATGTTTTGACGGAACATATTCAAGGGGAAATTCTGAAAGGTATGCTCTTCGCGGATGATATAGTTCTTATAGCAGAGACAAGAGAAGAGGTTAATTGCAAACTTGAGTTATGGAGAAGGACATTGGAGTCAAAAGGTTTTCGTCTGAGTAGAAGTAAGACGAAATATTTATATTGTAAATTTGGTAAAGGACTATTCGACAATAATTTGGAAGTGAAATTAGGAGATCAAATTATATCTCAAGTAGAAAAGTTTAGATATTTGGGAGCCATTATTCAAAATGATGGATAAATCAGTGGAGATATTTCACATAGAATTCAAGCTGGGTGGTTTAATTGGAGAAAAGCTAAAGGAGTTATTTGCGACCGTAAGGTGCCTAATAAACTTAAAGGAAAGTTTTATCACACTGCTATCAGACCGGCAATGTTATATAGTAGTGAATGCTGGGCTCTAATAGGGCAGCAAGAGCATAAAGTTGGAATAGCAGAGATAAGAATGTTACAATGAATGTGCGGACATACACGTAAAGATAAAATTCAAAATGAGCACGTACGCGAAAAAGTGAGGGTGGCACATATTGAGGAAAAAATGGTAGAAAATCGGTTGAGATGGTTTAGGCATGTACAAAGAAGACCAAGGGAGGCACCAGTGAGAAGAGTGGAACATATAACTTTGAGTCAGATTAAGAGAGGTAGAGGAAGGCCTAAGAGAACACTCTTAAAAGTTGTTGAACGCGATCTTTTAATTAATAATATTCCTAAAAGCTTGATAAATGATAGAGCACAATGGCGTCTTGCAATCCATGTAGCCGACCCCACCTATTGGGATAAAGGCTTGTTGTTGTTGTTGTTGTATTTGGTTACTGAGTCCTTAACTAGTTATATTTTAAGGGTAAAGGCTTTGATAAGGGCTAAGGGATGGAAGGGGCTACTAAGTCCTAAAGAGCTTTAATTTGTATAGCATTTCTCTTTTTGTTTTGTAATGTAATAAATTTGTATTGATTATGCCAACCTAGGATCATACACCATTTTGTAGTCATTTGTATGAGAATTTGTGTAAATATGTGTATCTCAGCCTAAAATGATGTTTGTATGTTGAGTTGGTTATGAGAGATCAAAATATTTATGCAAGTGATGTTTTCACGTTGTTATGTATTGGAATGGCCAAAATGATGTTTACTATGAATTGTTATCACCTTTTGAATTTATTGTGAAATTCAGCTTTCGGTGGCCAATTTGTTGTTGGATTGTTTTGGCTGTTGTGTAATTGTTCTATCAGATTGTGTGTGGTCCATTTGAGTAGGTTCAAGTGCTTCTAATGATATTGGCATTAGTTTTATAGGTTTGGACACCCTTATGGTTGTTTTGAAAGGAAATGGACCAATTTGTGTATGGGTGTCCAATTTTTAAATGGCAAAGTATATGGGTGCTAGACATGTACCAATAGTTAGGTGACTTAAAAAGTTATGTGTAGACACTTAAATCACTCAAATTGGACATCGAATAGCCTAGAGTACTATCATGACAACAGGGGTGTGCTACGATACACTAGGTTGAGAGGGACGTAGTTCATCTATGCCATCTACTGTGGCAGGTGATGCCTATGCCATGAGAAATGGTGCAATTTCTAAAAAATTTTAGAATGGTTGTAATTGACTTCTTTGATTTCGCTATCTTCTATAACTTGTTTTAAACTATATTTGACCTCAAACTTCTTTTGAAAAAGGATTTCTTGAGATCTCAATATTTAAACTAATTTTTCTAAACCCTTGTGTTATGATAACCTTATATAAAGAATTTAACTAATCCTGGTTATCATAACGGTGTTTTGTGTCGTGTGTTCTATGTGTTAGGTAATGTTAAAAGGATATTACATAAGTATGGTGTGTGGGTTAAGTGAACCCGAGGGATACTAATAATATGGACATACATTAAATGCTAAGTTGTGTAACTTAGCCAGGTGGTAGTTTACCTTAAGCTTGAAAATTGATTAAGGATGTTTAATTGTGTAGATTGAGCATTTAAGGGATTGCTTATAGGAATCTACAGTTTCAGAGTAAAGTTAGTGGAAATGGTAACCCTAGGTAATAAGGATGAGAGATAATTAGATTAACCCTTTTATTTATTAGCCTATAAAATAATTTACATGTCTTTTATTTAAAAATATATATCCCATATTTTATAAAATAATAGAGTAGCATTTTATGAAAAGTGGTGCATGTATGTGTAAGTAATGTAACATCCTGGATTTTAACTTTAGGAATTTCCACTATTTATAAGGGTACTTTAGTCAAATTAAGTGGATTTTTTTGGCTAATAATGTTTTAAGAGACTAATGTAGCTAATGGATCCTTGGACAGCCTTAAAAGAGGACTAGATTGCAGTACAAGTGAGCCATGGCACGGAGAGAAATTCAAAATATAAAGTTTGGATTAAACTGTAAAGTCCTGTCTCAATCCGGGGTTTACCATTTCACATCACACAATTAATAAATTAAAATCAAAGTATTTTTAAAACTTAGGATCTCGATTTCTTAAAACATATATTCAAATAATAGGGCTAATAGAAGCATACATATAAACAAATGAATCAAAAAGCCACAACTATTCAATTCTAAAAACACAGCGTGCAACACATGTACCGTGGCATGTTGCACAGAGCCATAGGCTTGATTTCTCTATGTCATGCACGGTGGTGTGAGAAGCCATGTACCGCGACACACCTGTTTGAATTTTTTGCTATTATGTGATAGCAAAAATGGTGAACTTTTGGTATGTGTCGTTTTCACACTCGACGTCTGGTCAGAGTGATTCAAGCTTTCACATGAAGCTTACAACGTATACTAGCTGATAGAAGAGGTTTGGATTCAATCTGATAGTTAAATCTAAAATTGGACACCTGGGTGTAAAAAGTCACTTTTTCTTTCAAAAACTTACACTGTAAATGCTCAATTTTTATTCCTTGTCTTATTAGACTACTTCAGGCCTTGAACCAAGTCCAAAAGGACCAGAGACACCTGATTAATATCACGATACACATATAACACATCAATAGCATATTTTGGCTTCTCACAGCCACATTACACAATTGTGGTCATATATGAGGAATCACATATTTACAATCACATAATCACAAATACAACTATACTTGTTCCACTTTCAATCCTCCGACTCATACATATAGGGCTCCACCTCACCATGTAGTTAAGAATCACAAATGTATTTAACTCTTCTAAATAGGGCTCTGCCTTACCATTTATATCAAGTTGCTATTATTTGATAGCAAAAATAGTGAACTTTCGGTATGTGTCGTTTTCACACTCGACGTCTGGTCAGAGTGATTTAAGCTTTCACATGAAGCTTACAACGTATACTAGCTGATAGAAGAGGTTTGGATTCAATCTGATAGTTAAATCTAAAATTGGACACCTGGGTGTAAAAAGTCACTTTTTCTTTCAAAAACTTACACTGTAAATGCTCAATTTTTATTCCTTGTCTTATTAGACTACTTCAGGCCTTGAACCAAGTCCAAAAGGACCAGAGACACCTGATTAATATCACGATACACATATAACACATCAATAGCATATTTTGGCTTCTCACAGCCACATTACACAATTGTGGTCATATATGAGGAATCACATATTTACAATCACATAATCACAAATACAACTATACTTGTTCCACTTTCAATCCTCCGACTCATACATATAGGGCTCTACCTCACCATGTAGTTAAGAATCACAAATGTATTTAACTCTTCTAAATAGGGCTCTGCCTTACCATTTGTATCAAGTTGCTATTATTTGATAGCAAAAATAGTGAACTTTCGGTATGTGTCGTTTTCACACTCGACGTCTGGTCAGAGTGATTTAAGCTTTCACATGAAGCTTACAACGTATACTAGCTGATAGAAGAGGTTTGGATTCAATCTGATAGTTAAATCTAAAATTGGACACCTGGGTGTAAAAAGTCACTTTTTTTTTCAAAAACTTACACTGTAAATGCTCAATTTTTATTCCTTGTCTTATTAGACTACTTCAGGCCTTGAACCAAGTCCAAAAGGACCAGAGACACCTGATTAATATCACGATACACATATAACACATCAATAGCATATTTTGGCTTCTCACAGCCACATTACACAATTGTGGTCATATATGAGAAATCACATATTTACAATCACATAATCACAAATACAACTATACTTGTTCCACTTTCAATCCTCCAACTCATACATATAGGGCTCCACCTCACCATGTAGTTAAGAATCACAAATGTATTTAACTCTTCTAAATAGGGCTCTGCCTTACCATTTGTATCAAGTTCTTACCATTTGTGTCAAATTCTCACATAACAATACAAATCACATTCAATTCACAATCAACATAATCATCACATAATCACACAGTAGAACAAGCTACAACACGTATATACTTGCTTGTTTCGTATTTAGACCTACCCACGTACCCTCCACTGGGCATCCTCTGTACAATGCTACATTATATACATATATATGCAAGAAAGTCTCACAATACAACTCACTTTCTCATATTCACATACATTTATACATCATAGTTGGAAACTTAACTCTATTAACACATTGTACATTCATTTCTACTTAAAGGTAGTCATACCACTACTAATTGATGCTACTCTTTCTTTACTTCCTTTTTTAACCTTCTTACACTCTCTTCACTTATGTTCAAAAGTAATGAGACGTACGTCCTAGTAACTTATAGGTAATCCCAATTACTAGTTAGTAAGCAAAATCATATACAAGCGATAAAGTAGCATGTGTATCAATAAAACAATAACATATGCATATATAAGAATTCATTCTCATCAACCTTATTATGCTCATGCTAAGTATTCCTTGTTCTTCTTGGTAGAGTAATCTCTACACCCGGACCAAGACTTCTAATCATAAGGAACAAGGCCCACCATACCACTACTCTGACCAGGTCATTCTCTTTTCATATAGATGATCTCCTAGGTTCGTCATAGAGTCAAGCTCTATGCTCTAGATTATTATAATTTCCTAGCCTTATACAAAGTAGGACCATGAACCCCTACTCTAGTCTAGGGTAACCTCGTGGATCATTCAATATCCTAGGTCCGTCATGACGGAGTCAAGTTCTATGCTCTTAATCATCAAGATTTCTTCTCTTAGGTCTATCCTGGCAGAGTTAAGCTCTATGCTTTAGATCATTAGGACTTCTTAGACCTCCTCACAATAGGGCTGCATTTTCCTCTACCATAATCTAGGGTATATCTCGCGGATGCAATGCATGTCAGTGCATGTGCCATTTCAAATTTATTTCAATCAATACTCATACCCACATGCATATGCTTTCAAATATTGTTACTTTATCAGTTCACAATACAATGCACATAGTTATATCAAAATACTTGTAAACAATTTCATAAACAAATAAGTAAAATGATTACTCAAGTTACCTGTAACCCATATTACTAGGGGTTACAAATCATATTAAGCTCCCAGGGTTGCAGATTCTCATGCAACTTCACAGGGGCTCAATCTACATAAGACAGTGCCCCTCAATCAATTCTCAACACATTTCGTAGGCATTGATTTGACTAAACTGAATCCCTTAATGCATAGAACAATTCAATTGAACCCTTTTAATTCACTTATCCATTATTTATGGTCACTGGCCTTATAGGCTACTCAAACAACCATAACAACTTCCTAATCCACTTAATCACCCAAATTCTTAGTATTAACCTAACTTTTAGGCTATTTTGAACTTAAATGCTCAAAGCTCAGCCATTCAACTCCATAATAGTCATAAAACCTTAGTTTTGTATTTGATATCTAACCTTAACCTTGTCTCTTAGATTACAACTCCTCATAATCCCATGATTTGATTTCTCAACTAATGAAATTCAATGTAAAAGGGGTAGAATTGAAGCTTGGGATTGCAGATACTTACCCAATAAGTTACTAATCAAAGTAGACTTTTAAGCTCTAACTATGGCTTTCCCAAGCAAATAAGGCTTCCTTTTCACCTCCAAATGTGTCTCCAACTTTCCCTTTTTTGATTTCATGAGCTATTCACATCAACTTTAAGTGATTCCTAGATGGTACATCGCGGTGCATGTAGCCTCTGCCACGACATATGGCACGGTGAGAAAATTCTCACTTGTGCTTGCACGTTATTCCTCAAATTATTTTTCTATCCTTTAATCCTATCATTATAACATCTAAGCAACATAAATTATCAACTCAACATTCAAATCACAATCAATCCCCTAATTACTATTTCACCCCTAATTACTAACTAGTTTCTAGGATTGAAATTCAAGATGTTACATAAAATGAGTGTTGAGATATGCCTTGATGCATATATAAATTTTTGCATTTATCTGATCATAAAATCAGATGAAAAATAAGAAGTAGGAAAGAGAGAACATGAGGAGACGAAGGTAGACAACCGGTGGGTGCCAAAGCTCAACCTTAGGAATTCTTTGGAAGTTTGGAGCAAGATTTAACTTTGGGTAAGCTTCCTTCACTTCTCCCTCTCCTTTTATTTGAGTTTTTTTTGATGATTTAGGGATTTTAAGGCTTTGATTTCATGTTTTCTTTGGTAATGGCTGAACCTGTTGCCTAAATTAAGGTATTGAGTAGTTAAATCAAGTTTAATTAAGGTCTTGAGTAGTTAAATCAAGCCTTTAGATCTATATTTATAGATTTCATAAAGATTTGAAATTGTTAGTTAAGGTTTAAATGAACCCTAGGCAGGAATTGGATGATTAACAATAATGTGGGTAATGTAATGGTGTTGTTCATGTATTGGGATGTTATATAAGGTTAATGTAGTATGTTGGAAAGATTGTTAGGGCTAAATTAAGGTTTTGAGCATAATAGTTACCCCTAGTTATATTATAAATAGGGTGATTAGTGAGAGGATTCGACAATTAAGGGTTTAACTGTGTAGATTAACCTTTGATCGAGCATTATGGTACTAGTAGACATGTGTGAAGCCATTAGTTAACCACGGTAACCCTTGTATTGATAAAAGGGTTGAGGTAACCAAATTGTCTAATGTCCTTTTTGTGTATTTAGATAGTAATGTGTAGATTTAAAAGTAATGATTTGGTTTGATACTAGCCTAGTAATAATATAAAATTATGATTTTGAAGTTATGTGAAATGGAATGAAAGGTTGTTTAATGTTTTAGTATTTGAAGAGTAAATGCTATTATCATGCATAACTACTTGTGAAATTATATGGTTTATGTGAAAATGAACAATTATGATCATTGATATGTTTTGAGTATGCATTGGATATACTAAACATATTTGGCATGATAATTATTAGAGGGTGAGAGTTTACCCTAATATATTGTTAGGATATTGTTTGAAAATCCATAAGGTATACTAGCACCATAAAGGCCCAGGTGCTAAGTATTATATAGTTTGTAAGTCCCAGTACTACAAGAGCCAGATTAGGCATCGACAGTCTTAGTAATTGTGGATAAGGGGAATTTGTGGTCCATAATAGGTGAAGGTGCTCTTGGCTTGGGCTTCCTCTTACTAATGGTGAGCTTGGGCCAGTCTAGTCACATGGACCTGGTCCTATCAAATTATCATCCTACAAATTTTATCAGAAGACATAAGGAGGGTATAAGGTGGTGTATTGATCATGCATGTCATTCTATAACCATATGCATCGATTTATGAGACATGTTATATGATTTTTTATGCCACTTCACATATGCATAAACTGTTCTCACATATGAGTAGTTAATTAGACTATTTGGTTATTGAGTCCTCGACTCATCTTGTCAATACATTTTTTAGGTGAAGGCTCCGATAAGGGCAAGGGAAAAGAAGTTGCAACCAAGCATTGAGAGGACTAGCTCTCAGTTGTATAGTCCTTTCACTTATTTTGGTCTGTAATAAATGGTTGAATGCACATGCCAACTTAGGACATATTTATATAATTTCTGACATGCTTGCATGATTTCTATTGTGACCGTGGGTATCTCAGCTTAGGTTTAGTGTATCTATGTTGTAATGGCTATGACAGGTTTAAATACTAGTATAAGTATTAGTTTTGTATTGATTTATATGCTAGATTGGCCAGTGGATTGTTTATGAGGAATTGTTACCCCTTGTGAAATTTATGTTGAAAAGAGGTTTTTAGTGGTCAATTCTTGTCTAGGTTTTTATTATTATGATTTGAAGGCATGAACAAGTTGTTTATAATCCATTTGAGTTGGTCCAAGTGGTTCCATAGCTATTGGCACTTGGTTTGGGGGTTTGGGCACCTTGGTAGTGTTTTTGAAAGAAAATGAGCCATTTTAGGTTTAGGTGTCCAAATCTTATTTGATTTAGTGTTTTGGTGTGAAATCGATGCCAATAGTTTGGTGGCTCTAAGAGCTACATGTGGATGCTTTAATCGCTCAAATCAAACAATGAAATGACGCTCTCCAGAAGTTAGTTCAAAGAGCTATCATGATAGTAGTTTGCTGTCATGACAGTGATCACATGTCACAGAATACTGTCCATTGAGCCGCTACACAATGAACAGAAGAGGTGTTCCCTTCTGTGTAGTCCACCATAGCACACTATACCTATATGGCTAAAAATATTCTGTTGTATTATTTTTGTAGAATAATGAATTTCCTAGGCTTTTATTGTCTTATTTATATGGTCTTAAACTATGGTTTAAGCTCAAACAATCTTCTAAAAAAGGGTTTCTCTTGGGTCCCATTTTTCTTAAATGTTATTTAAACCCTTATGATTATGATGACCATTCACCTTGGGATTAGACTAATCTTAGTTATCATAATAGTGTTATGTGTTTGGTAATGTCAGGGATAACGTTACCATTTGGTTTCGGCTTCAAGTATTGCAAGACTTGTATATGTGATTGAAGTCTTTGATTAATTTGTTTATTGTTTTCATGTGTAGAAGTTAGCATATATATTTATACACTTACCTTTCCCTTGTATAGTTGTTTAATTTGTCCACTTACCCTTTTATGGTTACTTCCATCATTAGGAAGGGGAAAGAGGATGGCAATAAGATGTGGTACCTAAAATCAATGAGTTACCATCGAAGAATTACATCCTAACTACTCAGAACTTGGAACAATGTTGGAATGAGCCACAGGGCAATGAGGCCTTGCTATTAGAGACGAAGAATTTAATGCAAGAGATTCATAATACAATGCGAGGTTAAGGTGTGCCCATAAATGAAAGGGCAAGAGGAGACAATAGGGCTATTGAGAATAAAGAGGAGATATATGAGGAAGAAGAAGCATATGAAGAGAGTACACCCAAGCAATTTAGAATTATAGGTAGTAGTGGTTCGTAAAGTTCCATAGACCGAGTTTGGAAGAGTTTCTTAAGGTTTCATCTACCTAACTTTAATGGAACAATGAAGGAGGTTCAAGCTGAGAAATGGATTGAACAGATTGAGACAATCTTTAAGATTGTACCTTGTTTGAAAGAGCAGAAAGTGATTTTGGCTTATGTATTGTTTGTAAAGAGGCTAAGCACGGGTAGAAGTCGATGAGACTAATGGGTAGAGTTAAATAGACTTAGGATGAGTTTAAGGAGTGATTCTTCAACTTCTATTTCTCCATGGCCTTCAAAGCTGAAAAGGAGGATGACAAGACATTCATCTTCTTGTTAGGTCATTCTCAATTTCTTCCAGAAATCATTAATGCCCTTTAGTGGTGTATCTTGCTGTGACTCAACAAAGGATTTCATTAATCTATATTCCTTTATCATTAGACTTGCTACATGTAACATCTTCCGACTCAATGCGTCAACAACTATATTTGCTTTACCCAGATGGTATTTCAGCTCAAAATTATGATCCTTAAGAAACTCCATTCTTCTCCCCTGTCTCATATTCAGCACCTTATGATCTACCAAGTATTTTAGACTCTTAAGGTCACTAAATTCCTTGAATACCATACCATAGAGGTAATGACACTAGATCTTTAGAGCAACTACCACAGTTGTAAGCTATAAATTATGCGCAAGGTAATTATCTTCATGTAGCCTCAATTGTTAAGGTGTATATTGTTAAATAGGGAGGCATAGTAGAAGTTTAAAATTTTAAAGTCCCTATCTTGATATAGACCGAAAAAGCTCGTTTAAGCTAAGGTAGATAGAAGAGTTACCTTTTAATTCTTTAAAGTTGGTGCACATTCTCTTCAAGAGTTTAGATCTCAGAAACTGACAACGTAGATCTACTCCCTCTTCTGGTATCTATACAAACAACACTCTAACTCAAACAGCATGTTAGCGCTCTTAGTGTCCATTCTTCTTTGAACATTCATTTTCTTTTTTATAAGGTGTTTCGTGGCTTTCAGAGTGTTTTTGCCATCAGAACATTTCTAACTCTCTCCTCCTTCATCAAAGACATCCCTATCTATATATAGTACATAAATAAGGGTTTTCGTCTTTCACTTAATAGCCCATGAAAATTTCATTAAATTTATCTCATAAATTTAATCCACAATATCATATCTAATTTGAATTTATTTTATAAATTTAAATTATAAAACTGACATGATATTCTCCCATATCATGTTAGTTATTAAATTTAATCTATCATATAAAATTAAAGTTAAAACTAACATAATATAATATAATATAATATAACATAATATAATATAATATATCACATATACATATTATGTATACACAAATATATATGTATATACATATATATTTTGAAAATATATATATATATATTATATTATCTATATTTAATTTTATATATCATATACATGTATCATATATATATATATATATGTAGCTGATATATATACATATATGGATATATATATATATTTTCAAAATATATATATGTATATATATTAAATTATATTTTGAATTTTATATTTCATATAAATATATATAAATATTTATCAAATAAATATTCAAATATATATATATACAATTCATTCACCCTATATAACATTCATTAAATCTAGACATATTCTAGATTTAATGAACTTGGACATTATAGCTCGAGTTGGGCTGTTCTTGTGTGCAATCCTATAGGCCCATATAAAATTGATAATAGGCTAACTACGCTATTAGCCCACAAGTTACAAGTAGCCTCTAGTAAGACATTGCAGTGTACCCAATTCACATAGGGATCGATGATCCGACATAACTTATCATTCAACCATATCATATCCCTTTTGTCACACGATATTTTGGTCAAGCATGAGACATAGAATTGTCATTCTCCTTTACCTGACCATTACTTTCTCGATCTCTAAGTAGACTGATAGTAGTAATAGAAAAGATCTTTCCATTATAGTATGGCTTTATCTTTTTTCATTGTTACTTATCGAGGGGCCCAGTAATATCTCTCACTTAATGTAACGGACAAATTCCATCTTGACCACTCATATTCCTTTGCATGAATATCACTAAACTCAATCATAGCCTTTATGATCATTAGGTCAAAGGTGACTTTTGACTAGGTCAAAGTTCAATGGTTACTATACAGGAATCCATAATGATCTTAGGTCAAAGGGCTTAGTGATATAGTTACATATGAGATAGGCTTATGACTTATACCATGTAGCTTTCTCATAGTGGGTCGTTCCAGTACCTTGTACTCTTTCAAGTGCTTATGACTTTAATTTGTATCTCTATAATTAATCAAAGTTCTAGTCTTGTTTTATCTATGATCTCTCAAAGATGATCGACCATGGACATTTAGGACAATCACTATAGTTTGTCCAGGGATACAATTATCATATTGAACATGCAATTATTATGGTAACAAAAGAGAAATTCATTAAATAACAATGTGCATAGTACAATGATTAACTCTAGGGCATAATTTCTAACATATATGCCACCACTCAACTATCTTGCATCAAAACACAACCCAAGCCTCTTAACAACACATTCATGTATACCTCATAAGGTAACCTTGTATTAGGAATAATTAACACCAGAGCTATGGTTAACTTCTCTTTTAACATCTGAAGTGCTACTTTACACCGGTCATCCGAAACATAAGGCTGATACTTCCATGTCAACTTAGTCAAAGGAGAAGCTATCAGGGAAAATCTTAGGATAAATCATCAATAATACCCAGCTAATAATAAAAAACTGCATATCTCTATGACTGAACTAAGACATTCCCATTTCAATACTATATCAACCTTATGCGAATCCATATAAATTCCATTCGCAGACACCACATGTCCCAAAAACTAAACTTCTCTTAACCAAAACTCACACTTATTAAGCTTGGCATATAATTTCTTATCTTTCAAAATATGAAGCACAATCCTCAAATACTTCGCATGTTGCTCTTTGTCATCAGACTAGATTAGGATGTCATTAATAAATGCCACTAAAAATTGATCTAATTATGGCTTGATGATTTAGTTCATATAATCCATGAATGCTACAGGCACATTAATCAAACCAAACAGCATAACCAAGAACTCATAATGGCCATACCACGTTTTGAAAGCTGTCTTGGGCATACCTATTATATTAACTCTCAACTAATAGTACCCTAATCTCAAATCTATCTTAGAAAAGATTGAGGCACCGGTTAGTTGATATAAAAGATCATCTATCATCTATCTACCATGGGACATCCAGGCAGTCTGGCAACTCCCTAGTGCTTGTTAGGGCACGGTTAGGAGTCAACGATGCCTCTATCATAAGTGTGTGAAGAGAGAAACCATAGTCTATAAGTTGGTTAGATTACCTTTGGCCGGGTGTTTCTACCACTGAAAGTGTACTTGAGTCAACAAGCGGTTAATTTAGGAGAGCTTATGGTTTTATGTGGGGGAGCATTGGAGGTTCAATGGCTAAATAATTATGCTAGTGTGTAACTGTATGGAATTCCTTTGAAATGATGTTATGTATTCATATTTTTATATATGTGTGATATTACCTTGGTTTTGATACTTTGGCGTGGTTATTTATAGTAGTAGACATTAAATGAGCTATATTGGTTATTTTTAGCTTACTTGTTATTTACATTTTTCAAGCTTTAATGCTAGTGGTTCGGAAGGAAAAGACGTTGGCTGAGTAGAAATTTCTCACCAAGCCTTTATAAGGTTTTGGTTGTAATAAAGTTGTTGTTATTAATCTTGAATATGTATAAGTTTTCATAAGATTTATACATGTACATAATGTAATGCCCATAATTGACATTACTATACACTCCACTATAAAGAATCTTAATCATTTACTTTGAAAACCTTAAAAACATTGGGATCCTAATAAAAATTTCCAAAAATTATTTTTATAAATCAATCAAGTTATAAAACCCTACACATAGTGGAAGAAATAAGTATATAAGTATCGAATACCAAGAAAAACATGTGCAATGTGTAACATCCTGAATTTCTAATCCTGTGTTAATGACTAATTAGTGAATGAATTAGTGATTTAAAGTAGGATTAATATTCTGAGTGTTGGAGTGTTATATTAACTTATTGGGATATTATATAAATAGATTTGAGTAGAATTACAGAATCCTGAAGCAGAGCATGTAAGCAGAGTGAGGATTTCCCTCACTATGCCACATGCTGCGGTGGGGGATAGATGTGCTACATTATATGGAGCAGAAATCAAATTAATAAGGACATGTCCAGCTTGTGGAAACAAGAAGGAGAGCTCAAACATGGAGAAGAGGGGGAGATTTGCTAAGGCAAGTATAATCAGGAGCAAGGACAGTGTTTTCGACCTGTTACTTATCAAGTAAGTCATGTACTGCTTTAACCTCCAAATCTACCCTATTTTCTCTTAGTTTTAACTAGTAAGAAAATGACTTCGGGAGTTTTAAGGAGTTGATTTCTTACCTTATAGTAATAGAAAGGTTATTTAGAACTAAACTAGTGCTTTATGACTGGTTGGAGTTAAAATGGTAAAACCTTAAAGCTATAGGCAAGATTTACCTTATCTAGAGAAAGAGTAGTGAGAGAAACTTTTTAGAAAATGTCAAATCTTGAAATAAGGGGAAATCAATGGTAATATGTGTAATTGAGAGTAAATTGTGTAGATGATAACGATTAAGTATTTAAATGTGATAATTGGCACTTTTGGTCAATAGAGGAATTGAATTTGAATGTCAATTCTGTGTAGATTCTAGTGTGTGATACATGAATTACGGGTAAAGACCTTGAATAGGGTTGAAATTACACTGGCAACCCTTTTTATTAAACAGAAGGGTTGAGGTAATTATATAGTTTATTATGTTTATTAACTATTACAATTGTGTAGAAGTGAATATCAAATGATAAATTGTGAATTTATGAGTTTTACGCTTGACTGTTATTGAAATGGTTTTAGCATGAACTTTGAATTGTGAAATGAATTTGAAAAGTTATTGATTTCAATGGATATATACATATATGATATTGAAGTATATATGTTGTTGAAATGTGTATAGGTAGTGAAAATTGTGAAAGAGCATGATCATAAGGAGCTAGAGTTCACCCAGGATGTGTGTGTGGAGAGAGATATGTGAGTGAAAAAACTATATAGTCAAGCTAGCACCATGGCACATTTAGTATAGAATTATATAGGCTGTTACCATGGGTAATCAAATACAACATATTATGAGACTATTACCATAGAACATCCAAGCAGTTTGGCAACTCCCTGGTGCCTGTTAAGGTGTGGTTAGGACTTAATGATGCTTCTATCATAAGTGTGTGAAGATGCAAGCCATAGTCTGTAGGTGGGTCAGATTACCTTTAGTCGGGTGTTTCTACCTTTGAAAGTGAGCTTGGGTTAACAAGTGATTAATCCAGGAGAGCCTATGGTTTCATGTTGGGGAGTATTGGAAGTTCGGCAGCTAGATGATCATGCTAGTTTTTATTTGTGTGGAATTGCTTTGAAAAGATGAATCATTTTATTTTTTGATGTATACGTGATGTTACCCTACTTTTTATACTTTAGTATGGTCATTTATGGTAATAGACATTTAATGAACTATATTTAGTTACTGAGATTTTTATCTCTTCTATGGTTATTTACATTTTTCAGGTTGTAGTACTAGTGGGTTAAAGGGAAAGGATATAGGCAGAGTTGACATCTCTCGTTTGAGTCCTTGTAAGATATGGTATAATGATTTGTAAATTATTAGCCAAAAAAGTGTATAAGTTCCCTTAGGACTTGAGCATTTGCATATTGTGGTAAATGGTATGTTTTGTGATTTTAAGCTACCTAGCCCTTATATATGTGTGAATGAGGAAATGACTGGATAGGTTAGTGGATGCATGTAATTGTGTGTAAATATGAGATGTGTGGAGAATATATGTGATGATTTGGCTATGTATGAGATAAAGAAATGAAAATGTGATTTTGACCCAAAGTATAAAATGGGAAATTTATAGGCCAAATATGTGTATGTGTGTCATATTGTGCATGTGTATTGTGCATGTGTGTGGTCAATTAGGTTTGTATAGTCTATTTGGACTTGGTTAAGGTCCAAAAAGTGGCAAATGACAACTGGTTTTGAATTGAGAGACTTAAGTGACAAAAATTTAGCAAAAAATGGTCAAAATGCACTTTAGTGTGTAATTTTTGATAGAAATATCAGATTGAGATAAAACTAGTGTCATTAGTTACATTTTGGAACAAGCTTCATATAGGCACTTGAACTATCCCAATTAGACATTGTATGTGGAATTGGCATGCATCTGAATTTCATATCATAAACTGTATTTGACAGCAAATATAAGTGTGTGTGCTACGACGCATGGCACAGAGCAAGCGACTGTGGCCTCTATGCCACATGTTGTGGTGCATGTGGTAGGAGCCACGGTGCATGGTGTAAAATTTTACCTTGTTTTTCCAAGTTTGCACATGTTTCCATAATCTTTAATGCACAAAGACAAAATGCTTCCATTGTGTATGTATTTGTGTATAGGGTTTTATAACTCGAATGATTTACAAAATGATTTTTGAAAATCTGGTTTTTTTGCTTGTTTGTGCATTCCATATAGACTTTGGCAACTTATATATCATTCATTACACCTATTCTTCCCCTTTTACTTAAATTTTATGTTAGTTTCATCCTTACCAGGGGACAAAATGAGAAGAAAAGGTACTCGAGCTACATGTAGCACTTGAGTGTCTAGGTATCCGATTGAGGATGAACTTGTGCCTGAGGTTCAATCAGATGTGCCTCAACAAGCTGATAGAAGAGATGGCTTGTTAGAAGAGTTGAGACATATGATGATTGATATCTGGCAAATAGTTAGAGACCATGATGTGTTATTACGGGGTAAAGATCAAGTAGAGGAAAGAGAAGCTCAAGAGAGGCTAGTATCAGAAGAAGTTCATAACAGATCAGAGCCACCTCAAGCTTCAAGTAGTAGATAGACTCTAAGAGTTACTATAGATCCATCTATCGACTGAGCCTAGAAGACATATGTGAGGTTCAGTTTACCTACATTCAATGGCAGTATGAGACAAAGAGAAACCAAGCAGTAGATGGAATGCCTCGAGATAATATTCAAGGTGGTGATATACACTTCAAAGTTAAAAGTGACCTTAGCCACGGTCCAACTAGTTGGAGCAACTAAGAGATAGTGGGATTTAGTGCGGCCATCTGGAGGTACGAGGTATTCTTGGGAAGAATTCAAGGGGGTGTTCTTCGACTATTACTTCCCAGCATCTTTTCGTACTAAGAAAGAGGAGGAATTCCATGTGTTCAGCAAGGGAAACTTGGATGAAGAGGAATTCATAAAGAAGTTTAATGACTTATCAACCTATTCTACATATTTGTAGTACCACAATGACACCAAGTGAAAGGCAGAATAGTTTTTAGAGAAGATGTGTCTAGAGTACAGGCAGCAAATTACTCTGTTCGACATCACCACTTATAAGGACAAGTGCTATAAGTTGAGGACAGCTGCGAAGAGAGGTAGAGAAGTAGAGGATGAGAAGAAGAGGGACATTATGGGAAGATTTATACCTTCTCTAGGTCTGTTAGGTGGTGTATCGAAGAAGCTTATGTATGGCTCGAGTAGTTTTAGAGCTTCTGGAAAGAGAAGTTTTGGTAGAAGTTCCTAGACCTAATTAGTTCAAAGAGGATCTATGCAGAGGAGTACTGGGGTTAAAATTGGGCCTCAACAACCTTCAAGGCAAGCATCAAACCCACCAACTCCCACCTTTACCACTGAAAGGTCATCCCAATGCAATACCTACGGTAGACTCCATATGGGAAGATGTTGGCCTTGTTTCAAGTGTGGGAAGCTAGGCCATATGATAGGAAATTAATCGCTTATCCTCAAAATTACACTAAAGCTAACCCTAATGCAATATAGGGCCAACCCTAGGTCATCTCCCAAGGAATGGTTTTAAGTCTAATTGAAAGTTATCTAGTGAAATAAATCAACCAAAGTTTGTAGGAATTTAGTTATCTAGCTAATTATCTAAACTAATTACCTAATATGCAAGTAAGTAAAATGCTAGTGAAAGTGAGTGAAATGAACTTCCCTTTTTACAATAATGGAACCCTAGAGATTAGTTGATTTTGGACTCATTATCTTCTCATGATTAGGCTAAGTTTAGCTTCCCTTTCCTCTTGACTAAAGCTATCATGACTTAAGAAAATTATCCTAAGCCAATTAACCTAATTAGCTAACCTCCCTAGGTCTTAGATTAAAATCCCTAGTTCAATTAACCAATTGGTGAAGACATTAGCCAAGTGATTCACTCAAAATCCTCTCTCAACAGCCATGGTCAAACACATAAATTGAGCAACCACAAGATTATGTCAAGCTACTCAACAACACAAGCATTAACACCACAAGATTATGTCAAGCTACTCAACAACACAAGCATTAACACCACAAGATTATGCAATATTAACACAAGAAATTCACTAATTGAAAAACACAAGATTATGTGCCAAACAAATGAACTTGAAATTCATTTATTAAGGGAGACATATTCCAGATTCAATGAACTTGAACATTATAGCTCAAGTTGAGCTGTTCTTGTGTGCAACCCTGTATGCTTATATGAAATTAGCAGTAGGCCCCACAAGTCACAAATGACCTTTAGCAAGACATTATAACTATCCAATTCATATGGAGATCGATAATCCGACATTATCTATCATGCAACCATATCACATCTTTTTTACCACACGATATTTCGGTCAAGCATGAAACATGGAATTGTCATTCTTCTTTATCTGATCGTTACTTTCTTGATCTCTAAGTAAACTGACAGTAGCAATGGAAAAGCCCCTTTCATTGTAGTATGACCATATATTTTCTCAGTCTTACTCATCAAGGGGCCCAGTAATATCTCTACCTTAATGTGAGGGACAAATTCTATCTTGATCACTCATATTCCCTTACATGAATATCACTAAACCCAATCATAGCCTTTATGATCACCTGGTTAAAGGTGACTTTTGACTAGGTCAAAGTTCAGTGGTTATCATGTAGAAATCCATAATAACCTCAGGTCAAAGGACTTAGTGATATTATTACATATGAGATAAGCTTATGACTTATACCATGCAAGTTTCTCATAATGGGTCAATCCAGCACCTTGTGCTCTTTCAAGTACTTATAACTTTAATTTATATCTCTATAATTAATCAAACTCATACTAGTTTTGTTTCATTTATGATCCCTCAGAGATGACCGATCAGGGACATTGAGGACAATCACTATAGTTTATTCAAGGATACAGTTATCATATTAAACATATAATTGTTATGATAACAAAAGAGAAATTCATTAAATAACAATGTACATAGTACAATGATTGGCCCTAGGGCACAATTATCAATGGCTATACCCTTAATTACTCCCTTAAGTATGTGTGAGTTAGGACATTGTTACAATTTTGGGGATAAAATTCTTAAAAAGAGGGGAAAATTGTAACATCCTAAATATCTAATCCTGTGTTAAAGTCTAATTAGTGAATGAATTAGTGATTTAATGTGAGATTAGGGTTTTGAGTGTTAGAGTGTTATATTAACTTATTGGGATGTTATATGAATAGATATGAGTAGGAGTGTAGAGTCCTGAAGCAGAACATATAAGCATAGTGAGGATTTCCCTCATATGCCATATGCTGTAGCATGGCATAGATGTGCTTTGGCATGTAGAGCAAAAATCAGATTAAAAGGGATGTGTCTAGCTTGTGGAAACAAAAGGGAGAACATGAGAGAAGACATCAAATTTGGATAAGAGGCAGAGATCTACTAAGGCAAGTATAATCAAGAGCAAGGATGGTGCTTCCAACCTGTTACTTATCAAGTAAGTCACGTACCACTTTAACCTCCGAATCTACCTTATTTTCTCTTAGTTTTAACTAGTGAGAAAATGAATTCCGCATTTTTAAGGAGTTGATTTCTTACCTTATAGTAATAGAAAGGTTTTTTAGAACTAAACTAGTGCTTTGTGACTGGTTAGAGTCAAAACAATAAAACTTTAAAGCTATAGGCAAGATTTACCCCAATCTAGAGAGAGAGAGTAGTGAAAGAAAATTGCTACAAAAATGTTAAAGCTTGAAATGAGGGAAAATCATTGGTAATGCATGTAATCAAGAGTAAATTATGTAGATAATAGCGATTAAGTGTTTAAATGTGATAATTGACACTTTTGGTTAATAGAGGAATTGACTTTGAATGCTAATTTTGTGTAGATTCTAGTGTGTGATGCATGAATTACAAGAAGGAGCAAGAATAGGGTTGAAGTTACACAGGCAACCCTTTTTATCAAATAGAAGGGTTGAGGTAACAATATAGTTTATTATGTTCGTTAACAATTATAACTATGTAGAAGTGAATACCAAATGATAAATTCATAATTTATGAGTTTTATGCATGATTGTTATTGAAATAGTTTTAGTGTGAACTTTAGATTGTGAAATGAATTTGAAAAGTTATTGATTTCAATGCATATATACATATATGATATGGAAGTATGTATATATATATGTTGTTGAAATGTATATAAGTAGTGGAAATTGTGAAAGAACATAATTATAGGGGATGGGAGTTCATCTAGGATATGTGGGGATATGTGTGTGTGTGTGTAGATATGTTAGTAAAAAATATATATGGTTAGGCTAGCACTATGGAATATTCGGTACCTCATTATACAAGCTGTTACAATAGCTAATCTAGTACAGCATATTATGAAACTGTTACCATGGGACATCCAAGCGAACTGGAAATTCCCTAATAATGTTAAGGTATGGTTAGCAGTCAACGATGTCTCTATCACAAGTGTGTGATGAGGGGAGCCATAGTCCGTAAGTGTGTTAGATTATCTTTCACCAAGTGTTTCTACCATTGAATGTAAGCTCGAGTCAACAAGTAGTTAATCCAGGAGAGTCTATGGTTTCATGTTAGGGAGTATTGGAGATTTGGTGGTTAGATGATCATGCTTGTGTGTAATGGTGTGGAATTACTTTGAAAAGATGAATCATTTCATATTTTGATGTACACATGATATTACCTTAGTTTTTATACTTTAGAATGTTTATTTGTGGTAATAGACATTTAATGAATTATATTTAGTTCCTAACATTTTTATCTCATCCATAGTTATTGTCATTTTTCAGGTTCTAGTACTAGCAGGCCAAAGAAAAAAGATATAGGCTGAGTTGACATCTTTCGCCTAAGTCCTTGTAAGATATGGTGTAATAATTTGTAAATTATTAGCCAAAAAAATGATAAGTTACCTTAAGATTTGAGCATGTGCATATTGTGATAAATGTTGTGTTTTGTGATTTTGAGCTCTTTAGCCCTTATGTATGTGTGAATGAGGAAATGATTGGATGGGCTAGTAGATGAATGTAATTGTGTGTGAATATGAGATGTGTGGAGAATATATGTGATGACTTGGCCATGTATGAGATAAAGAAATGAAAATGTGATTTTGACCCAAAGTATAAAATGGGCAATTTATAGGCCAAATATGTGTATATGTGTCATATTATGTATGCGTGTGGTTAATTAGATGTGTATTGTCTATTTAGACATGGTCAAGGCCTAAAAAGTGACAAATGACAACTAGTTTTAAATTGAGACACTTAAGTAACAAAATTTTGGTAGAAAATAGTCAAAATGCATTATGGTGTTCAATTTTTGATAGAAATATCACATTAAGATGAAACCAGTGTCATTAGTTAGATTTCAGAACAAGCTTCCTATGATGCTTGAACCATCCAAATTGGACATTGTATGTGAAAATGGCATGCATATGAATTTCATATTAAAAACTACCATTTGACAGCAAATTTAGGTGTGTGCGCCATAGCACATGTACCCACATGCCATGGTATATGGCATAAAGTGAGTGATTGTGGCCTTTGTGCCACATAATGCAACGCATGTGGCACGAGCTATGGCACACAGTGTAAGATTTCACTTCTTCTCTTCTAGGTTTGCACATGTTTCCTTAATCTTTAATACATAAGGACAAAATGCTTCTATTGTGTATGGGGTTTTATAACCTGAGTGATTTATAAAATGATTTCAGAAAATATTTTATTAGGATCCCAATGCTTCTAATGTTTATAACAAATGATTTTGAAGTGATGAGATTGATTGTAGTAGAGCACATGGTAATGTCGGTAAAGGACATTACAAATTAGGTAACTAAATTTTAACTCTTTGCATGACTTATTGCATTTGGTAATTGTTTGTTAGACTTCAAACAATTCCTTAGGAGAAGACCTAGGGTTCACTCTATATTATATTAGGATTAGCTTTAGTTTAATTTTAAGGGTAAGTAACTAATTTCCTATCAACGAGTGTTCACTATTTCCCGAGAGGAGGCTTAAACAATACTGAATCCTATTATAGGTATAATCTCTATTCATGAGCAAAGAGATGAAACTCTATTTGCCTCGAGAGTTACTTATTCGTTTATGTCACGTGATTGTGTGGAGAAGTTAAAGTTACCTATGCATGAGTTACCTTATATAGTTAAGGTTTCTATGCCTTCTAGATTACTAGATAAAACCAGTAAGGTATGTAAAAGGGTTGAGTTGTGCTTTGAGGGTGTAACTTCTGTGATAGATCTAACCCTGATCACTATGCAAGGATTATATATGATCATTAGAATAGACTAGTGGATAGGGAACAATGCCACCTTAGATTGTACTAGAAAGATGGTATTGCTACCAGTTCATATGACGCTTACTGTGACTTCCACAACAACTACTAATCAACTAAGTTTGTTTTCGATAGTCAAGCTAAAATGTTAGTGTCTAAAGGATGTCAGGCCTATGTAGCTTTTGTCACACCCCAAAATCAGGTGTGACCGGCACGAGATATGGGCACAAAACTCATATCCCTTAAGCCGTGATCGGAGAAACTCTGAAATTAATACGTTAAACACACTAATAGAGTAATTAGAAATTGATACAATACTAAATCAGATATTCAATTTTAAAAAAAATGTGAGGATCCTACCTATAGTCTACATGGAGCACCTAAAGCTAGACGCCAGCGTAGGTATAAAGTTCAAATTTTTTATCAAATTAAGATTTGACTAAAATAATTCTTTTGCTTCAATTCAGCAATAAAACTCCTCAATAGATATCTCAAGTCATGAGTTCAACTATACCATCTGGGATCAAAATATATTTTTCAGTGAATAACGTCCCAACAATAAATAATTGAACATAAATAAAAGGAAAGTTTGAAACAATTATGCAATTCAAAGAGGCAACGATTTTCATAAAAAATTTTAATAAACTTAAAAAATAAAATATTTCATAAAGTTTAAATAAAATCTTGAACTATTAAAATATCATACCAAATATTATTATCACTTAATTACAAGAAAGTAAATAAATAAAATAAATAGTTATAAATAATTCACTAATTAAAAAAAACCAATAGAATATAAAATAATCAAATAATCAAATTCATATTACAGGGACTTATCAGAACAATTAACAAACGTGGACACAAAGTCCACGAGGGCAGATAACCAAACGCGGCTTTTGCCACGAAGACAAACATGGACACACAGTCCATGAGGGTAAGTAACCAAACGTGGCCGAAGCCACGAAACAAATGTGGACACACAGTCCACGAAGGTAATGCTAATCAAACGCGGCTTAAAGCCACGAAACAAACGTGAGTACGATGCTCACGAATAACCATCCCTCCATTTCACGTGCGTTGGCCATCGCACGGGGCTAGCACCTCCTATAAACACCCTGCTAGCTAGGTGTACTATGGCAACCACTGTTCTATACAAAGTCTCCCTTTTAAAACCATTTTCAAACATGCGAGAAAATCATCACTTTCAAGATACAATTCTCATTCTCAAAATCAAACTCGCATGAATACTTTTAAGCATCAAAACTTTCCAGAATCAAATTTCATATCCGATGCTCATGCTTGCATTTATTGAATAAAGGAAAATTTTCAACGTCGAACTCGCATGAATCATTCTCTGTATCAATCCAATATTTGATAAAATAAAAATCTCATAATCAAAGTTCAAACTTGACTTGATTGATCAAATAACATTTCAAATTTTGTAAAGCTAATTTCTTAAAATAAAGAAATGTTAATCAAAAAATATCTAATAACTGCATTAATGCTATTAAAATGATTTCCAGAAAAACATAGTATTTTAGTAAAGGAAATTTTGATTAAAAAAAATTAGTTGGGACGCTATCCACGTACCTGATAATTCCCAAATTAATAACATGTGCTTTTTAAATACCTCTCCATTTCCTTTTAGCTACGCTATTACCTAGACCAAAAGAATAAACAACTTTCTTTAATAAAAACAAATCCAATCCATATATTTCTAACTGACATTCGTGAACCCAATATGTAATCTAGAACATATTTAAAGTCCTCAATCCTTATTTGTCTTTAACCCACCATCTGTATTTAAAATTTATATTCTTTTCGTTCATTTCTCCCACCTATAATGATGTATTCATCTTTACCATGCCTCCTTCCCTTAATAACCAATAAATGATTTATCCTTAAGGCTCGCCAATAATTCTTCACAAAATACGCTTTATTCGAAACTTAACAATTTCTTACCTTACATAACCACAATTGATCTTATGACCCCTTTAATTCAATATCATAAATGTCATCAAATATAACAAAGTTTTTTTTTTTAGATTCCCTTGTTCCTCAAGACTAAACTAATCTAAAAATTTCAAAATTTCACCTAACATGTTCAAATTCTAACTTATACATCATTAAGCTAACTTCTTGATTTTCCCAAGCTTCATCATAGAAGATAATTAACTTATTTTGTCAATCAAATTCCGCAATAAGAATCACTTAATTTCAAGGGGAAAAACTCAAGCCAAACCACCTTCATTGTATTCAAATCCTCTTGTAACCCAGGTATACACAAGATCAGAACAAATAACAAAAAAAAATTTACAATCCCAACCACATAAACATACTCACAAAACACATATTAACAAGTTCATATATTAACGAAAAACCAAGTGACCTAAACATTAAAATTTAACTAAGATTAACTTGATGAAGTTTAAGCACCCATTTATATAAAAGTTTTCACTCAAACATTCTGTCAAACACTTTATGTGAAAAGAAAAAAATTAATATGACAAGCTTCTTGCTTTCCTTAATTCTCTATCCAAGCCACATATTGACCTCAACAAGTTTTCTCCTAAAAACCCATGTCCATCACTTATTATCTTCCTCTTAACACTTTAAATTTCAAATTAAATTAATTATCATCCCTAATCCATAGTTATAGCAGCAGAAAGAAGAAGAATCACCATCCCAATCATAACACACACACACACACGGAACAAGAAGAGAAAAATGATTTGATACCTCATAATGCGAAATAAAGACAGAGAAAGAAAGGAGAATATAAACGTGCGTTAAACAGGGGAGGGATTAATTCTGGTTACTGCAGCAATGGAGAAAGGGAGAGAAGAGGCTGATGAAAACTTCCAACCGTAGTAATAAAAGCTTCTTCGTGCACTATCTCCCTAGCAGCTTAACATCCCATGGCCACCATCAGCATAGACAAGGACGAAGAGAAACGGTGCAGTAAACAGGGAAGACAAAACGACGAGCACAGAGACGACATGCATGGCTCCGCAACAAAAATCCCATGGTAGCTCGTTGTTAGATGAGTAACAGAGGTAACAGTGAAGACTGAGAAGAAAAGAGACGAGAGATGCAGAGGAAAGGAAAATTGATGCAAGAACAGGGGAGGAAGGAGTTGGGTATCTGGTGAAACTCCTTCAGCAGCAAACCACAGCAACACAACGCAAAGGAAGGATATTCCAGCAAACGGACGGTGACTCCCCAGCGGCTGATTGCACCTGAGCAAAAATGAGGAGGAAGAAAGGCGGTGGATGAAGTCTCTCGAATCCCTCGTGTCACTACCAGAGCCAGAAAATGAGAAGAGGAGGAAAAGAAAAATCTGCCCTCTACCTCCTGTACGTGTATGTTTGATATATATATATATATATATATTATTTTATTTTTATTTTTTTATTGACAAAAATAATAATTTTCTAAAACTAACATAAGACAAAATAATTCTCATATGTATGTTTTTTTTTAAAAAAAAGTAAAGAGCTAATGGATTATTTTTATTTTTATTTATTATTACAATTTTCACAAGACCAACATTTCCTCTTAATATAGTTATTCTAAGAATTATTAAAATATAATCAAATACTCCATTATAAATTTTAATCCTAATTTAAACTCTTTAGTTATTACATTATTTGTCCACTTTCATTACACCAACACTCCTCCATATTATAGTTATTCCAAACATTAATAAAATACATTCAAAACAAATTACTACATATATAATTTATCATTATTATTTCATTCATTCATTTATTATTATTTTAACTTAAAATTTTATGGTTGTTACAGCTTTCTTCATGACGGAAGGCAGTGGCTGTAGTAATATTAATGAGATTCAAGTTGTGAGTGAGTTTCTAGAAGTATTTGTGGATAAGGTATCAGGTTTGCCACTAAAACAAGAAGTAGAATTCTCTATTGATTTGGCACCTAGTACCGAGCCTATTTTAAAAGCTCCATATAAGATAGCTCCTTTTAAATGAATAGAACTTAAGAAGTAGCTCAAAGAGTTACCAGAGAAGGGCTTCATATACCCTGGTGTGTCACCATGGGGTTCGCCAGTCCTTCTTGTGAAGAAGAAAGATGATAGCTTGTGCCTATGTATTGACTATAGGCAACTAAACAAGGTGACAGTAAAGAACAAGTACGTACTCCTTATAATAAATGATTTGCTAGATCAGCTAGTTGGAGCTTCAGTATTTTCTAAGATCAATTTGTGATTTGGGTATCATTTGTTAAGGGTGAATATTGAAGATGTACCTAAGATGGTGTTTCATACTCGATACAGTTACTTTGAGCTTTTAGTGATACCATTTGCATTGACAAATGTGCCTACAGTTTTCATGGACTACAAGAACCATGTATTTCATCCCTTCCTAGATCATTTTGTTTGTCGTGTTTCTAGATGATATACTGATATACTCTAAGGACGAGGAAGAGCACACGAGACATCTAAAGACCATACTAACAATTCTTAGAGATAGCTGCTTGTATACCAAGTTAGCAAATGTGAATTCTAGCTATGAGAGGTAAGATTTCTTAAACACATGATATCAGCTGAAGGTATTTTAATAGATCCTCACAATGTAGATGTGGTATTGCAATGGGAACGGCCATGGTTAGTAACTAAAGTGTGAAATTTTCTAGGTTTGCTAGGCTATTACTGAAGATTCATTCATGGATTTTCACCTATTTCTATTCCTTTGACTCAATTAATAAGGAAGGATTAGCTTTTTATTTAGGATGATTGGTATGAAGTTGCTTTTGTGAAGCTTAAGGAAAAGTTAAATTTGACACCAATGTTGATAATTCTCAATCCATAATTGTCTTGTGAGGTTTACACAGACGCTTCTTTAAAAGGTTTGGGATATGTGTTGAAGTAAGAAGATCGAGTTGTGGCTTACACATCTAGATAGTCATGACCTCATAAGGAAAGTTACCCGACACATGACTTAGAGTTAGCAGTTATGGTGTTTACTCTTAGAATGTAGTGACATTATCTCTATAGAATAAAGTTTAATGTGCGCAGTGATCACAAGAGTTTAAAATATCTTGTGTATCAGAAAGGGCTTATATGAGGTAAAGGTGTTGGATAAAATTTCTGAAAGATTACAACTTTGAGTTTAAGTACCATCTAGGGAAAGTTAATTATATGAGGTAGAGGTGTTGGATAGAATTTCTAAAAGATTACAACTTTGAGTTTAAGTACCATCTAGGGAAAGTTAATGTTATGGCTGATGCTTTAAGTCAGAGATCGTTACATATGGCTGGATTGATGTTTCAAGAACACCAATTATTATTGTCTTTATTAGAAGTGCAACTTGAGGCATCAAATTATACTCTGAATGCAGTTCACTCTACTGTGATTTCTAATGAGTTTTGGAAAGAGATGTGGGAAGCACAATTAAAAAGAAAAGTTTTTTTCAAGTGTACAAGAGGATATAGAAGAAGGTCGTACTACCTCATTTTAGTTTCAGTAATGATTGATTCATCCTATATCAAGACTGAAACTATATACCTATAGATGAGGAGATTAAAAGAAGACTATTAGAAGAAGCTCACTAGAGCAAGTACATGATGCATCTTGGTGTGACTAAAATATACCATGACATGAAGAAGCATTGGTGGTGGCAAGGTATGAAATGGGATATTACCAAGTTTGTGAGCTTGTGTCTCACGTGTCAAAAAGTGAAGATTGAGCATTAGAGACCGGTTGTTATGCTACAACCTCTAAAGATTCCTTAATAGAAATGGAACACCGTATGAATGGACTTCGTGTCTGATCTACTATGGACTCAGGTAGGATATGACTCTGTGTAGGTTATTATGGATCAATTGATGAAGTTCGCACACGTTTTGCCAGTTAAAACCACCTATGATGTGGAAAAGTACATATAAGTATATATGAGAGAGGTGATAAGACTACATGATGTACCTAAAACCATAGTATCAGATAGAGATCCTTAATTTACTTCAAAGTTCTTGGGAGCACTACAGAGAGTAATAGGCACTGAGTTGAGGTTTAGTACCTCTTACCATCCATAGATCAATAGACTGACCAAGTGCACCATATAGACTTTGGAGGACATGTTATGATTGTGTGCCCTTGAGTAGAAAGGTAGTTGGGACAGTTACTTGCTGTTGGTTGAGTTTTTATATAATAATAGCTTTTACACGAGTATTCAAATGGCACCATACAAGGCGATGTACATAAGAAAGTATATATTGCCCTTATGTTAGGTTGAATTGAGCAAAAGAAGTATAATTGGTCTTGATATTATGGATCAAACCATCGAGAAGATTAGAGTTATCTAATAGAAACTTCTTATTGCTTAAAGTCGTTAGAAGAGTTATGTTGATAAGCAGCATCGACCAAAATTTAAAGTAAAAGATCATGTGTTTCTCCGAGTTTCTCCTTTAACTGGCATTAGTAGGTTTATAAAGGCCAAGAAACTAATACCTCATTATATAGGACAATATTAGATTTTGAGTAGAGTGGGTCTTGTAGCTTATAAAATCACTTTACCTCCGCTTTTATCTGAAACACATGACATGTTTTATATGTCATAGTTAAAGAAGTATCAACTAGATCCATCACATGTAATTGAGCCAAAAGAAGTAGAACTTCAAGAGAATCTCACCTATCAAATTGAATCGAAACATATAGTGGGTATTAAGGAGAAACAGTTGCATAACAAGACTATCCAATTAGTTAAGGTGTTTTGGCGAGGAATGGCTCCTAGTGATACAATGTGGGAGATGGAGAAGAGTATGAAAAAGTAGTACCCTAATATGTTTCCACAAAGTAAGTTTGTGCTTGTGTTTGAATTTTTAGGGCAAAATTCCTTTAAAGGAGGGGAGAATTATAACATCCTAAATTTTAATCCTATGAACTAGTTACTCATCAGGGATAAATTAATAATTAGGGGATTGATGTGGTTCGAGTGTTGATTTGATGTTTTGTATTGTTTAGATGTTGTATTGATAGGATTAAAGGGTAGATAGACAATCTAGGGTATAACACACGAGCACAAGCGAGATTGAACTTATTGTGCCACCTGCCACAATGGAAGCTATATGTGCTATGGCACATTGTCCAGGAATCACTTAAAGCTAATGTGATCAGCTCATGAAATCAGAAGAAGAGTTGCTGGAAATGCATCTAGAGGGGAAGAGGAGTCTATCTCTACTAGGGCAAGACTTATCCAGCTATCTAAAGTCTGTTTTGATTAGTAACTTGCTGAGTAAGTATCGCATAACCCTAAGCTTCATTTCTACCCTATTTTTTTGAATTTCATTGGTTGAGAAATTAAACTAGGGAGTTTTTAGGTGTTGTAATCTAAAAGAAGTGTAAAAAATAAGCTATCAAATGTAAAACTAGGTTTTGTGACAAGTATAGAGTTGAATGATAAAACTTTGAAAGTTTAAGCTCAAAACAGCCTAAAAGTTAGGTTAAATGGCAAAAATTATGGTTGAATAATGAGTTAGGGGGTTGTTATAGTTGTTTGAGTAGTTTATAGAGCTAATGACTATAAATAATGGATAATAGATTCACAAGGGTTCTAATTGAGTCATTTTGTGTGTTAAAGGATTTGGTTTAGCTAAATCAATGCCTATGTTAAATGTTGAGAGTTGATTGAGGGGCACTGTGTTATATAGATTGAGCATTTATGAAGTTGCTCATGAGAATCTATGCCCTTGGGAGCTTAGTGTGGTTAGTAACCCTTAGTAGCAAGGGTTAAAGTAAATGGAGTAAACTTTTTACTTGTTTGTTTGTCAAATTATTTACAATTATTTTTATATAACTATGTGCATTATATTGTGACTAATAGGGTAGCAACATTATGAAAGAATATGCATGCAGATATGTGAGTATTGATTGAAATAAATTTGAGATGGCATATGCATTGACATGCATCGCAACTGTAAGAATACCTTGGATCATGGTAGGGGGATATGGCCCTACCTTGAGGAGGCCCAAGAAGTCCTGATGATCTAAAGCATAGAGCTTGGCACTACCAGGATGAACCTAGGAGAAGAATCCTAATGATCCAAAGTATAGAGCTTAGCTTTGCCATGGTGGACCTAAGATATGGAATGATTCATGAGGCTACCTTAGACTAGGGTAGGGGGTCATGGTCCTATACTATATAAGGTTAGGAAGTCCTGATAATCCAGAGTTTGGAGTTTAACTCCACCATGATGGACTTAGGAGACCACCTATATGTAAAAAAGATTACTTGGTCTAAGCAGTGGTATGGTAGGCCCAGTCCTAGTCCTAGTATAGAGATTACTCTGCTAGGTTGAACCGTGAATGCATTGCATGAGCATAACCATATTTATAAGAATGAATTCATTTATATGCATATGACATTGCTTTACTGATACACATACTACTTCATCACTTGTTCACGATTTTGCTTACTAACCGATAATTGGGGTCACCTTTGAGTTGTTGGCATGTATGTCTCACTCCGTTCCTTTTGAACACAGGTGAAGAGAGGACGAGAATATTGAGAAAGGAGTAGCCTTACTTGGTAGTAGTATGACTACCATTTTTATAAATGAATGTATAATGAGTTGTGATAGTAGAGTTGCCAACTAGGATGTGTAACATCTTAGATTTCTTAACCTGTAATTAGCTATTAACTAAAGGTAGAGTGGTAATTAGTATGGGATTAGAGATTTAGATGGTTACTTCATAGTTTGACTCTTTGGAATACTAAATGCATAGGTACGGGTGAGAGGATTGCATTTCAGATTGAAGCAAGCGTGCATGGTGAGAATTAATCTCATTGTGCCACACGCTGCAGCTTGTATTGCATGTACTACAGCATATGGACCAAAAAATGACCCCTTAAGTCATAAAATTTGGGTGATTTTCATAAGGGAAAAATTTGAAAGCACAAGAGAGGAGAAGAGAAGAAGGGCTGTGGTGCTAGGGCAAGCCATTTCAGGTCATTAAAGGGTGCTTCTAATTGATAACTTAGTGGTAAGCTACATATAACTCTTATCTTCTATTCTACTCAAATTTCTGTAAAAATGAGTTATAGAAAAATTGAATCGGTGGAATTAAAGGAGTTTGATTCTTGCCCAATAGTAATAAAAAGGTTCTTATAAGTTAAATTAGAGCTTTGTGATTGGTTTAAAGCTGAATGGTAGAGCTTTGAACCCATAGGCTTAATTTGGTAGGTTAGAGAGAGAAAGGGGTAAGAATCTGAATTGAGTAAAATAAGATTAATTGAGGTTATGTAAAGTAGTAATTGAGTAGTAATGGACTTAGAATGGATAAATGGAAAAGAGTTTATGGGTGAATATAGCCTTAAGTAGTAAATATGTATTTTTAGTCAAAATGGACTAAATGACTAAAATCTGCCAATTGTGTTCAGATTGGCATATTAGACATGTGAGTTGAGAAAGGAAGCTTAAGATAAGCTATAGTGATGGTTGAAATCCACAGATAACCTTTTTAGTGACAAAAAGGTCAAGATAACTGAATAACTTCCTTTGTTTGATTGTTTCTGGTAACTGCATGTGAGTATTGCTATATAATGCATGAAATTGTTTTGAACTGAGCATGTTTTATGGCATTGAATGTTTATTGCATGAAAAGAACTTTTGGTTAAATGAACAATAAAATATATATAATTTGCTATAAAATGTGTATATGTACATATATAAGAAAAGTGATGATTAGGAACTTGTAAATGGTTTGAAAAGTATGACCATAGGGGTGGGAGTTCACCTGAGTGGAAAGGTGGTGATAAGACCATATGGCATATTCTCTTTAGTACTTGACGAGGTACGGTATTGGAGAATTATACCTCTTTAGTGCTTTTAAGGTGCGGTGTTAGAGAAGATCTTCTTAGTGCCTATTGAGGTGCTGTGTTAGAGATATCAGACTCCTTAGTATTCATATGATAAAATATTGGAGTTAAGGACACCTTATTGTGTGTATTGGGGGAAACCATAGTCCGAAAGTGAGATAGAATACCTTTAGCCAGGTGATTTTACTATTAAATGTGAGCTTAGGGCCAATAAGAGTATACATTGGTCTAAGACGAGCCTATGATTTATTCCTTAACTTCTCAATAAGCTCCACCAACAATTCCTTACAACATATATAAGTGATCCACATCACTTTTTATGGAAAATAGCATAAAAGAAGATTATAACTCATACAACTCAACTTGGGTCAATGAGTCATAATCCATCCCAATGGTCTATTTATTAAACCAACAATTCTCATAATACTACTTAACCATCCAAATCATTTATTAGCCATCATTAGGCCAATTTCCAAACCGTACAATTTTTAATTAACAAAAAACCTTTACTCAGCATTACTAATTTTCACCATTAGCCCTTATAATGAAAACTAAAATTTAATTTAAATCTTATTAGATTCAAATAGCACAATTATAACTACATCAACAGGCTTAAACTATTGAGGAGAAAAACCAACCTCTTGGGGTTTGACTTTTGCCTTACAACTCTATTTTTCATCCAATTGCTTGCTCAAAACGTTAGAGCATCGTATAGAAACTCAAAACAACCTATCAAGGACTTAAGGAAACCAAAACTTTTAAGAACAAAGCTTTTTAGCCCTTACCTATAAAATATAACCATAGGGTGAGATAAACATCTCAGTAACAGAATAATTTACTACTATTAATTAACATACATAACCATATAGGAGTAAAGCTATTAAGCATTAAAACATGCTTTTAGCATATTACAACATAACCTTTTCTTATAGTAAATGTATATTTTTAATTTAGCATATTTAACAAATACTTTCCATAAACATAAGTCTTTTACCACTAGCATGATCATTCTACCATCCGCTCAAACTTTAACCTAGCATTCTTCTAAGGCTATTTGAGGATCTAATAACTATATCGGTCTCCCATAAGCATTATTAATCAATAATTCATCTAATTTTACTAAAATACCCTTATAAATAATGATAATTTCTAGTTTGGAAACTTAAGATGTTACATCAGGTAGTGCCATGCTCTAAGGAACAAAAAGTGACTTCGGCCTCAGTATTGTTTATAAAGAAGGCTAAACATTAGTAAAAGTTGGTGAGATTGACGGGTGGAGTATAGTACATATGGGATGAATTCAAAGTGTGATTCTTCAACTTCTATTTTCCAATGGCATTTAGAGTAAAGAAAAAGGTTGAGTTCCATGAATTCAAGCAAGGAAATCTAGATGAAGAAGCTTTTATCGTTGAGTTAAACTAATTATTAAAGTATTTCACTAATCTCATGGGGAATGATGACTTAAAATGAAAGGTAGAAAAGCTAATTGAGAAGATGAGGCCTGAGTATCAACAATAGTTAGCCTTTTTTGAGATTATATCTTATCATGAGATGTGCAATAAGATGAGAATAGCTACAAGAAAGGGCAGAAAGGTAAAGACTAAGAAAAGAAGAGATAGTCAGGGTAGATTCTCACAATCACTTGGCCTTACTAGTATAGTTCGTAAGAGATCCAGTTTTAGCTCTGGTAGTTCTAAAATGTTTAGAAAGAAGAAGATCTTTTAGAAAGGAACACAATCCTGAGGTTCTTTCTAGAGGAGTAGTAGGCCAAAGAATACTGCAATGGTGTACAGCCATCTTAATAAGCTTCTATAGTGCATGTACCGACTCTTAACATAGCCAAAACCTTTTAATGCTCAAAGTATGGAAAATACCATATGGGAAAGTGTTTGGCTTACTTCAAGTATGGCAAGACAGGGCACATTACTAGATGTTGTGAAGAGGGCAAAGTAGGTACCATAAACTAGAGATTGACTGTTCTTGGGAGGGTATTCCCATTGTAACAGGAGAAGGTAGGTACATCTTTAAATTTGATTAAAGACAAAATCTCTTTGCATAATTGTGGTATAGATGCTTTGTTTGATATGGGTGACACCTATTCTTGTATTTTTTATGATTGTGTGATAAAGTTAAAATTATCTATGTATACCCTACCCAAACATGATTAATGCATCTACACTAACAGGAGTTTTTGTTAAAACTAGCCTATTAGGATAGGATGACACCTAAGAGGGGGTGAATTGGGTGATATTTCAAAATTTTTAAAACATGAAAAGAGTAAAGAATAGAAGTTTGAAGGAAGAGAGTGAAACACATGAGATTTATATTAGTTTAGCCACAAACTTGGCCTATGTCCAGTCCTCAAGATTATACTTGAGATTTTCAACTAAGAACAAAAGCTTTAATGGGTGCTTGCCATTATAGTACAACTTTAAAGACTAAACTTGTTTTGATACACTTAATAAACTTCACTACAATCTATCAAGTTGTTACAAACACTTGAAAACTTCCTTTCCAATATTTCTAAGAAAATAAGATAAGCTTTTGTAGAAAACTCTATTAAAGAGTAGATGAGAATACAAATAAAAGCTTATAAATTTTTGAGAGCTTTTCATAATTCTTTTCAAAAATAATGAATGAATGCAAGTTATAAAAGCACAATTTGAAAGCTCTTTTAAATGGATAAATGATAATTTGTTTACTCAAGGATCATTAGTTTTTGTTCTGGTTCAAAATAAATCACTTATATAGTTTTAGAAGTTGATAGATTGTTGGAACAATGATTCTATCCATTGGTGCATTTTCTTGTGTGTGATTGGTATGATCACATGTGAATTTTCACTGGAGTTGTTTTAGAAAAATGAATGTGATAAATCATGTGTGAATAACCATCTAATTCTGTATGCTAAAACTCACGTGGTACCATATTGCTCTCTTATATGGTTTTACACTTATGAATATTCATATAGTTTTGTGTGCTAAAACTTGCGTGGTATCTCTTTGCTCTCTCACGTAGTTTTGTACTTATGAATATACTAACATATCAGAGTGCTAAAACTTACGAGTACACCATTAGCTTGCACACATAGTTTTACATATAAGAAACTATCATTAGTTCTATGTAACAATCCATGAATGGAACCTCTACTCTCTCACACGTAAAATGGCTAGCAGAAATCCAAAGCCATTCAGTGTGATCAAAACCCACATGGAACCAGAAAGCTTTCACATGTAAAATTGCAAATACTAAAACACAAGCTTGTCTGGTGCATTTTCACATGTGAAACTTCACATAACTCAAGCAAGATTTTATATGATCAAAAGGTATAAACTTATGAATCAATGATCATACAAGTGAACAATTTTAGCTTGGCTTAAGAAGACTTAAGACTCAACAAGGAAGAATAAGATTGTACAATAAGTGATAAATCACGCGTGGCTACCATCAATCTCATGCGTGATTTTACACCTTGACACAATGTAATAAAGCACAGATGCTAAAACTTGCTTGAACAATAAAGCCTTTCACGTGTGGTTTTACATGCACAAATAAAGCTTAAGACATCACACAATACAAGTGCTTAATCATACATCAAGCACTTTTTCACACTCATGTGATTTAGCTGTTAATGTGCCTAACATGCAAAAACTCATAAGTTACTTGTAGAATCATGTGTGATTCTATCTCTTACCATGCAAACATCTTCTATGGAAATCAACATGCAAGAATGATATTGTTTGCAAGCTTTAACATACTTAGATGAGTCTTAATGCATATAAATGAGACATATGATGCACATTTTATGATAAAAAAAGTGATTAAGCTCTCTAAGGTTCCACATTGAATCTAAGAGAATAACTTGTCCTAAACTTCTTCATCTTCTCTTGATTCTTTATGCTCTTGAGGTTTTGTCTTCATCCATGATTCTTTATATCTACATTCATAACAAAAACCTCTTCTCTTGGTTTTATGATCATTAAAACACATGATCTAACAATGTCCCCTTTTTTTATGATAACAAAACCTTAAGATCAAGATTTTTAGTTCTGTTTAATATAAAACTCTCCTTTAAACTGATATGGGAGAATTAAAAGGTAAAAGTGAAGATTGTTAAAGAAATTGAACACATGAATGACAAACATGAAAACTTTATTGGTAACAAATATATTATAGTTCATATCACAACATATCATCAATGAAAAAGAATTGAATAGAAAGAATTCTTCTAAAGACTTAATTCATATAGCTCCCATTTAAGCCTAGCCTATCTCTCTACATATCTTCTCCCCTTTTGGCATCATCAAAAAGATGTTGACCTTCACAAGATAGAGGAAACATGATATCTAGAATGGGAGTCTAGGATTTCTCTATTAGACAGAGAATTTAGGTTAAAGGCAGGAGTTGATAGAACCATTGCCCATACGAAAGAATCATTTAGATCCATAGGTGGAATAAGATCCTAAGCTTTATTTGAGCTATTAGTAGCTTGAGGAGAGGAGGGAGATGACTCTTAATCAACATATTCAACTTGTCTTTTAGGAGGTATAGAAGCGGGATGTTGCTGAGGCTGTTTTTCAATACCTTATTCCTCAAGTTTTTCAATGATGGGTTCCTCAACTATTTGGTGAAGGGAAGGTTTGGTTTTTCTATGTTTGGGGATAGGTTTCTTCCTTTAAAATGTATTAGTTACTAAATGAGCAAAGGAGATGGTAAGGGAAGTCAAAGGCATTGGCATAGATAATAGTGTGGCAGGCTCTCCAAAATTTTGAGTGAGTTTACTAATAAGTTTGGTAAGACTCATACCATCAATGTTTCAAAGAGCCCCTCAAATGATGGTTTTTTTAATAGTTTTGGCTGTGTTTGAGGATTTTAGTAGAGGGGGAATATGAGGGAGTGGCATGCCATCAAAAGGATGAATAGGCTTTGAGGTGTCATAATGCCTTTGATATTTAGGCTAGGAGTTAGTGCGTTGAGCTAAGTCTAGAGGTTGGTTTCCTAGGTGAAGGTGAATGGATAACCCTTAGTCTCTTTAAGAAAGAAGATTTTCTTGTTCTTGAGAGGAAGGTTTAATAAATGAAGGCATCTGAAATGGAGAGTAAGTTAGGTTAAAATGAGTTTTGGAGGTTGAGAATGAATCCACCATTTATACTGAACCTTCTTTGAACCTTGAAAGACTAACCTCATCTTTTTATTTGATAATCCCTCCTTGTTGCTTAAAAATTCTAAAATGATCTATAATTCTATCCAGCTTACCATTTAAACACAACATCGTGTCACTAAGGCCCTTATTGTCATTTTTGAGTTGCACCACTACTTGATCAAGCTTTCCTTCAATTCCATTGAGGATTTTATAAAGAAAAGCAATTAACATGTCAAGTAGATTGGCCATCTAAGGAAAGGGCTAAGATGAAGAAGCTCCAACAGCTTCAGGTGTTCCAGTAGCAGCTTTCTTAGGTAATTTCATTTTTTCTTCCTTGCTATAATAAGATCAGCGAGCTCTTCTTCCTCTTTTAGAACAAAATCGTTCCCTCCCAGCTTGAATTTCATCTTGTAGAGAGCAATATTCATAAATTCTTCTAGCTCTAACATTGCTCCTTCAATGTATTTAACATGAAATCTTTTTAGAATGGCAGATACAACTGATGCAAAGTAAAGATTTCTATCTTTCTTCTATTCCTTCTTCCTCCTAGTGTCAACCTTAAAGGCATGTAGCATTTTGGTCAATATGTAATGACACATATTGATTTTTTACTTCTTGATCAATCTTGTTAGGAACTAAGTCTCAAACTCAATGCAAGTGTTGAAAGTAGTTCTTTTATTAATAAATAATCTTTTTATAACATATACTAGTATCTAGTTCTTGAATGAGAATGAAATTGGTTAGAAGATGAATCCAGGCTTTAAAGCTTCTTTTAGCACATCTTCTATCATCATGATTGCCTTGTATTTATCTTCATTTGAGTATTGCCTGGGAGCATTCCTTTAATTATCATGATCAAACTCTTAAAGCTCCAGACCCTTTGCTTCAAGACTAAGTATGTGTCTTAAGCTCTTTGAAGTAAAGTACATTAGGAACCTTCAAGCATTAGCCTTGTAGGACTTCTTGTGTTTATCCTATCCAAAGCTAGCATAGAAGGCCTTCACTAATTCAACTGAGCAATAGAGATCAAGCTCCATGAAGCTTTTGTAGTCACTCAAATATTCATCTATATTAAAGTTATGAGCTTTGATAAAAGAATCATATTTAGTATAGTAACTTGTGACTACCACAATAGAGGATAAATATTGATTGAGTCTAGACTGATGTTAGAGCTTATAAGCTTTCCTTCTCTAATACTTTCCTCTAAAACTTCACTTGGAGGCATATTGCTACCATCATAAGAAAATTCTCGACCAATTCTGATCATAGCTTTTTCTTGTTGATCAGTTGTTGTAGGCTCTGATGTTAAAGCAGGCTCATTAGATTTTATTAGAGTTTTGAGCCTCTTGGATGATTGAGAAGTGATTTAGTACCTTCTCCAATCAGAGCTTTTGTGAATTTTCTCTTCTTTCTTACCTCCTTACTACTTTTCTTTCTAGTCTCCTTTATTCTTGCCATTGTAGAGAATTTGAGAGAAGAAATGAATTTTAGGTCAAACAGAGATCAAATTTAAGTGAAGTTAAGAACAAAAGGTAGATTAGAGGAGATTGGTAAATCAATTTGAGTGCCAAAATGGCTAAAAAATAATCAGGGAGGTAGTGAAAAAAGAAAGATAGAGTAATGGCTAGAAAAATGAATATTGGTTCATGTGTGAAAAAGAAAGACAGACAAGGAAGGTATATATAGATAATGCAGGATCAATCATGAGATGAAACTAGTTTTACACATGAGTTAGCACCTATAACTGACCAAGTACTATTTCTCATATGTGACAAGGCAATTTCACGCGTGATCTGGTAGCTAGTATAACATTTAAATATTGCACATTCAATATAGGTAAAATCATGCATGGTTGCAAATGGTCTTCACATATGAAATGACCAAGCCAAAATACCATGCTCTCAGGAAGACATTTCATGCAAGTGAGCTTTCCTTCATCATGCGTGATTTAACACAACTTAGGAAGAATGAAACACAATGTGTTATTTCACGTAAGCAAAACTAATGCTTTCACATTGATTGAGCACAATTTAGAAGTGAAGATATCCTAAGTTCTATTTCACATGAGTGAGCAAACATGTTTCATGTGTGATTATGCAGCCATAAAAAGCATATTATAGAATGAGGCAATTTTACATAGGATATGGCAAATAAACTTGCAAGAAACATTTTCTAACAGTAATAATCAATCTCTTAAACACATTGTACCTGATCTTCTCACCTCTTTCTTCAATATTTACCTTGATTCATTCTAATGAAGTCAAGATTCACAGATTTATCCCTGCAAAAATAACTTAAAATAACTCCAAAGCTTAAGTTAGTAAAAGATTCAAAATGTAATTCAATTAAATTTAAGAATCTTACAACTAATTGGGATTCAAAATTCCTAATTCCCTTTTAATGAATGTAAATTTCTCTTCAACTAGAGGTTTTGTGAAAATATCTACCAGTTGCTCGGTGGTAGGCACAAATTCTAGTATGATATCCTTCTTTTATACATGATCTCTTAAGAAATGATGTCATATGTAAATGTGCTTGGTTCTTGAGTGTTAGATAGGATTCTTAGATAAGTTTATAATACTAGTGTTATCACATTCAATTGGAATTTTCTTGATATGAACTCCCAGATCTTCAAATTGTTGTTTTAACCATAGAATTTACGCACAACAGCTTCTAACCACCAAGTATTCAGCTTTACATAATGATAAATGATTAGACAAATTATTTACATACTTTATCCATACGTTCAGGACTATTTTGCATGATATATTCTCTAACTATGTGCACTCTTGGTGTCAAAAGTGATAAAATCACTTAAGGGGTGAATTTGTACACTACGGGTATTTTAGTCCAAATTTGCATTTTTATGAAAAATTTGGTTTTTGTTGGACTAAATGTCATTTTTTTCCTAGATTTACTGTGGTCTATTTGGTTTTCAAAAATTCATTTTGGTTTGAGAGATATTGCATAAAAGTCACACTTTAGCATTGTTGACTTGGTTGACCTAGTTTGAGCTTTACGTATGCACGTGTTTACATTGTGCTTCTCATGTGGCATTGCTATTGAATTTCATTTATAAATATTTTCCCATTTAAATAATCAATTCCTTGTGCAAAAATATAATTTATTTTGTCATAGATATATTATTGAATTAAATCAAATGTTATTTTATGACTTAGGTAAATAAGTGCACTTGGACTTATGTCAATTAGGCTAAAGGAGCAAGGAAGGCTTTTTAAGCTTGAGTTAGGCTTGAAAGGCCATGCAAGAAGAGGAGAGCAAGATGCAAAATTCAATTGAAATTCAAAATGACAACCATGTGTATGCAAATCTCCAAATAAGAAAAATCGTATTCTCTCCTTAATCCTTGTCTTGACTCTGTGATTTGAAAATCAGATTTGTAGCTATCAAAATCACCTTGAAATCAACTCATATGTCACCTTTCTAATCTTAACCTAACCCTCTTTGTATGCAAATTCATTCTAGGCTTTATCCACACACTTTATTTTGGTCAACTCACACACACATCACTCATTACTCACACAATCATCCATGCTAATTCAAAAAGGGTGCAATTTCATCCAAGTCATCATCCATTCACTCATCCACTCATTTCTCTCATTCTCTCATCTCTTTCTTCTATCTCTCTTTATAAATTTCATCCATCACCTACATTTCACTAAGAAATACACACACATACAACCCTAGTCTCCATCCATTCATCCATCAAAGGTTTTCATCTCCAATAGTAGGTGAGTTTCATTTTGGCCAAGGCATGAAGAAGAAGTCTTTCATGGAGTTTGAAGGCTAAAGGGCTTATGGATCTTAAAGTAGGAGGAAGAGGATGAGGTCGAACACTTAACATCTCTTCAGTTTTTTATTACTCTATTCTTCAGTTTTTTATTACTCTACCTTAGTTTTCTTCAATGTCTTGATGTTATAAGGACATAATTTTGGATTATTTCATCATGTATTTGAGCCATAGTCTTAGTTCATTTGTGTTTATTATTAATAACTTGGTGATTTGATTATGCTTTTGTATTTGGTACTTACATACATTAGTAGATGTTATTATAATCTTGAGATTTCCATTAGTGTCTCATCTTACATTTTTTACATCATAATCTTGAGTGGTTGATGCTTGATTTCTTATTTCTTCACTATAATCTTAGGACTTTACATGATTTTTAGGAAGGACTATTTCACATATGCATAATTCACATCACACTAGGTCAATGTTTATAACTCACCTAATAAATTGAACTAACGACCTTAATCTAGAACTTAGAGAGGTTATTGAGAAGGTTAAGAGGTTAGAGATAATTTTTCTAGTTTTCTTCATTTTAAGCCAAGAGGGTAAAGTAATCTAAAGCTAACTTAATTAATTTTTAAGCCAATGACTCACTTACTACTCCAATGCTAAGATCCTACCATTCTATAAGAAACCACCAAAAACACTTTAATCTAGTTTTAAAGCTTTCTTTTTAATTTTTAAAAAATCAAATAAAAATAAATCAATCCTTTGAGTAGTTTAACTAATATTAGTTAGCTCTAATTAATCATAGTAAGCCTCCTTATGAGAAATGGTCTAGGTTGATATTATCTATATAGTGTGAAATTTAGTACTATTTTAGGAGTTAACGATTAACTTTTCCTAATAAGGACACGCTCTTTTGTTTCTTGCTAAACCATGATATTAATGAACTATCAAAGAATTAACAAGTTCTACTAGTGCTCTTTTTATCTATCATGTATCCTCCATGGTCAGCATTTGAGTAAGTAATCAATTCAGACTTTCCTTCTTTTGGAAACCAAAGTCCTAGCTATGTAGTTCCATTCAAATACTTAAAGGTTCTTTTTATAACCTTTAGATGAGATTTTCTTGGATCAGCTTGAAATCTTGCACACATACAAACATTGAACATGATATTAGGTTTTCTGGCAGTCAAATAAAGCAATGATCCAATCATTTGCCTGATTTTTTATTGATCCTCCTTCTTTCCTTTTTCATCCTTATCCATCTTAATTGATGTATTCATAGGTATGTTGCTTGGATTTGATTTTTTGAATTCAAACTTCTTTACCAATTCATAAGTATACTTGGTTTGACTTATGAAGATCCTATCCTTCATTTTCTTGATTTGTAACCTAAGAAAGAAGTTCATATCTCCCATCATGGACATTTCAAATTCACCTTGTATAATCTTAGGAAATTTTTCACAAAGAACCTCATTAGTAGCTCCAAAAATAATATCATTAATATAAATCTAAACTACAAGGATATCACTACCTTTAATTTGTTGAATAGTGTTTTATCCACTATTCCTCTTTTGAACTTATTATTTAATAAAAAAATACTTAACCAGTCATACCAAGCTCTTGGTGCTTGCTTCAGTCCATACAATGCTTTTGTCAATCTATAGACATGATTTGGCATTAATAGATCTTTAAATCTTGGAGTTTCTCTACATAAACTTCTTCATTGATTAGTCCATTCAAAAAGGCATTTCTAACATTGATTTGATAAAGTTTGAAATCTTTAATGAAAGTAAAAGCAAGTAAAAGTCTAATAACCTCAAGTCTAGCAACAAGAGTAAAGGTTTCATCATAATTAATACCTTCTTCTTAATTATAACCTTTAGCTACTAGTCTGGCCTTATTCCTTACCACAATACTAGTTTCATCAAGTTTGTTTCTAAAGACCCATTTTGTCCCAATTATAGGAAGATCATTTGGTCTTGATACTAAGTCCCAAACTTGACTTCTCTTAAACTAATTTAACTTTTCTTGCATTGCTATGAGCTAATATTCATCAGATAAGGCTTCTTTAATGTCAAAAGGTTTAATGTTAATAGCATACTTTTCTAAGTGAACCTCTTGTCTTAACTCTATTACTACTTCTCAAATGACTTGATCAATAAGATGTCACTTGCTATATCTCTAACTTTTTAGAAGATTATTTGTCTCTCATCTTTGATCATTAGTCATGGTATCATTATTGGTTTGATCTTCCTCCTTTTCTTTCAGTGAGAGATCATTAAGAGGAAGATTTACAATTTCTTCTTCTTTGTTCTCATTTGATAAGGATTCATCAAATATAACATGAATTGATTCTTCAACAGATAAGGTTATTTTGTTAAAGATTTTAAAAGCTTTACTTATATTAGAATAACTAAGAAATACAGCTTTATTACTTTTAAAATCAAACTTATCAAGATTGTCCTTACTATCGTTAAGTACAAAACACTTACAATCAAATACATATAGATGAGAGATGTTAGGCTTTCTTCCCTTGTAGAGTTCATATGGAGTTTTATTCAAAATAGGTTGGATACGTGCTCTGTTTATGATGTAACATATTGCACTCATGGCATCTACCCATAAATACTTAGGAAGTTTCTTCTCATTCAGCATGGTCCTTGTCATTTCCTCTAAGGTTCTATTCTTTTTCTCTATAACTCTATTTTGTTAAGGTGTTATAGGAGCTGAGAATTCATGACTAATTCCCTATTCTTCATAAAACTCAATGAAGTTGAAATTGTCAAATTCTCCACCATGGTTACTTCTTATGTTTACAATTTTCAAACCTTTTTCATTTTGTACTTTAGCTACAAATGCCATAAAATATTCAAAGGTTTGATCCTTGTGAGACATGAAGATAATCCATGTTAACTTAGAATAATCATCAACTATAACAAAGCTATAGAGATTACCCCATAGACTTTTTACCCTTAAAGGATTGATTAGGTCTATATGAAGCAACTCAAGAGCCGTTAATGTGGATACTATATTTTTTGATTTGAAATGTAGTCTTTATTATTTTTCCTTCCGTACAAGTATCATAGCTTGTCAGCTTTGAATTTTATCTTTGGTAGCCCAATGACAAGTTCCTTCATTATAAGCTTGCCCAATTGCTTTATATTGACATGAGCTAATCTTTTATGCCACAACTAGCTCTCATCATGATAGAACACATTTGTTACCCACTTTTATTTGTCAATTAGGACCATTTTATTAATGATTTATCACCTTCAAGTGCACACATTGCATTAGATTTGGAACTTTGCCTAAGTTTCTAAGATCAGTGCACTAGGGGCATTTTGGTCCAAAAAATGAACTTTTGAGAAAATGTACAAGAAAATTTGACAAAGTGCATTTTATGTCCAGTTGATGAATGGTGAAATTATATTTTTAAAATTCATTTTAGTTTGGGAGTAATTAAATAAAAAAGTCAACACTTTCTTAAGTGTCTTAGTTTGTCCTAGTTTTTGGTTTGCCTTTGTGTGAAAATTTTTATATAATTTTGTGCAGCCTGAAACTTAGTTAATTTAATAAATTCTCCCTTCTAATTATGAATTTAATTCTGGACATGAATTAGATTTTATTATATCATATGCTATTTAATTGAATTATGTGATTTATGTGACATAGGTGGCATGTGACTTGTGCATCAATTGGGCAATTGAGGTCAACACTCCTTGAGGACAATGGCTGATGGTTTGCACGTGAATTATGATTATTTTGAGGGATTAGATCAGCTAAAATGATGTGGATGACACATGGAAAATTAGGCACACATTGGAATCATCTACAAACCAATAGGAAGTTGCCACCTTGCAAGTGTGACAAGGCTCCCATTTACATTTTAATTTCTTTTTCCTTATTTTAATTAAGCTTCAGCTGATGGGAGACACCAAGGAGCACGCCATTTTAAGTCCCAAATGGGATCCAACACATATCTCATTCATCTTCCACATTCTCTCTCTCTTGTTCATAGTGTTCTTCATTTTCTCTCTTTTGTTCTTCATTTTCCAGCACCCTAACCTCCATTTTCAGCCACCAAACCTCCACAAAACTCATACCATTCTTCTCCTCTCTTCATTTTCGTTCCATCCCTTCCATTTTCACAAGGATTGAAGCTCATTTTCCATCATTCAAGAGCTATGGAGTTTGGCCTTCACAAGCAATCACTAGGGTTCTTGAAGATGAAGATTGGCTAAGTTTCTTTGTGGAATCCTAGAGAGATGAAGATGGAGGATGAGTCTTGAGCTTCAAATTGGCTAAGTTCTTTTGTTTCCTATCCTCTTCTCTTTTTACTAGATGGTTAGATTCCTTAATCTAGGGTTTAATCATCTTAGCTTATAAATTCTAATTTGAATTTGATGTTGATGTAAAGAGAGAGGATTGTTTCATTTAATTTCTTCCTTGGACAGCCATGACTGAATTTTGCCACTCTTTGTTTGGCACATAATCTTGTGTTTTTCAATTAGTGAATTTCTTGTGTTAATATTGCATAATCTTGTGGTGTTAATGCTTGTGTTGTTGAGTAGCTTGACATAATCTTGTGGTTGCTCAATTTATGTGTTTGACCATGGCTGTTGAGAGAGGATTTTGAGTGAATCACTTGGCTAATGTCTTCACCAATTGGTTAATTGAACTAGGGACTTTAATCTAAGACCTAGGGAGGTTAGCTAATTAGGTTAATTGGCTTAGGATAATTTTCTTAAGTCATGACAGCTTTAGTCAAGAGGAAAGGGAAGCTAAACTTAGCCTAATCATGAGAAGATAATGAGTCCAAAATCAACTAATCTCTAGGGTTCCATTATTGTAAAAAGGGAAGTTCATTTCACTCACTTTCACTAGCATTTTAATTACTTGCATATTAGGTAATTAGTTTAGATAATTAGCTAGATAACTAAATTCCTACAAACTTTGGTTGATTTATTTCACTAGATAACTTTCAATTAGACTTAAAACCATTCCTTGGGAGATGACCTAGGGTTGGCCCTATATTGCATTAGGGTTAGCTTTAGTGTAATTTTGAGGATAAGCGACTAATTTCCTATCAAAATTTTGGCGCCGTTGCCGGGGAATGGTTTAAGTTTAATTCTAAGGTTGTTTAGTACTTAATTTACATTTTTAGTGTTCCTGGAAAATCTTTTGAAAAATTATAAAAATTTGTTTTTTGTGTCTTGTTTAGTGTTTTTTGTGTGTTTTGAGTGTTTTTATTCTGTTTTGAAAAAAAAAAAAATTTAGTGCAATTTTCGTTGGTTTGGTGTAGAGCTGAAAATACTCTGTTTCTAGTGTCTCTGTCTGAAATTGAAAAATTAACTGGGAATGAGTCTGAGGGAATTTGAATGTGGAATTTATTTCATTGAAAGCTCTATATCCTAGCTTCACTTTAAAATTGGTTTGGTCAATTTTGGACGTGGGAAGTGTCCTGTGGAAATTTTACAATCTAACAAGGTCCAGGGAGCCATTACAGAGGATTCCCAAAACCCTGTTTCAACTTTGAGTTAGCATATCTTCCTCTTTGTGCGTTCAAATTGATTGATTCCAGTTTCATTTTTCTTATCGCTGTCTTATCTTTGTTTCTTGTGTTTAGGATTTTCTTCAATTTTTCCATTTTCCTATTTGAAAGTTTGTTAGAAGCTCTGAAGGTCTTCTGGACGAAATCCTGTTTCTCCAGACCTGAGGACCAACTTGTGAAAAATTCTGGGAACGATTGGGAAGGATTTTTAATCTAAAAGTTTTATATAATTTTCCTGTATATCTCTTGTGTTTCTCATAAAAGTTTCAGGGGAATTTATCATGTGGATTTGCTGATAGAAAATTCACAAGTTCACTGTCTCCAGAGAGCCTACTGTGCGAATTCCAGAATTGCCAAAGCTTCTTGATTGAGCATTTCTAACTCTCTTTCTACTTGTTTGGTGTTATTTTTTTTTTCATTTTGTTGCTATTGAGTTTAATAAAAAAAATAAAAAAAATTATTTCTCTTGCTTTTGTGTGTTTTGAATTGTTTCATGTTGATTTGCATTTTAGTTTAGTTTGTTCTTTGTTCTTAATTTTCTTGAGCTTGATTAGTGCATGACCCGAAGAAAACATACCTCTTTTGTTGAATTAGATCCAGAAATTGAAAGAACTATTTCTAGATTGAGAAGATCACAACCTATTCTTGATTCTCATTTGGTTTGTAATTCAACAATGGAAGGTATCTTAGGACATGAGCATGTGCATAATGAGGGCCATGGGAATGGGAATGAGAATTTGCATGATGATGGCCATGTTAATAATGAATTTGAAGGCTTGCATAACCCTAGAGAGGAGAGGAGCATTAGGCAATTAACTCAACCTAATTGGCATGATAATCCTTATGGCTTATATGTTCCTCCTACTAATGTTCAATTTGAAATTAAATCCTCCTTGATTAATGCATTGCCTAAATTTCATGGGTTACCAGGAGAGGATTGTCATAGGTTTTTGCATACTTTCCTATTGGTTTGTGATACTATGAAGCCTATGCATGTAAATGTTGATGATGTTCAAGCTAAGGCTTTTGTATTTTCTCTTGAAGGTTTAGCAAAGGAGTGGTATTTCAACTACCCTTCTTATGTGAAAGTGAGCACATGGGCCGAGCTAAGAAGACTCTTCTTAGATAAATTCTTTCCAAATTCCAAGGTCACCAATTTGAGAAAGCAAATCTATGGGGTCCAACAAGGAGAGGATGAGAGTCTCTATGAGTATTGGACTAGATTCCAAGGCCTTTTGGCTAAATGCCCACACCATCAAATTTCTAGTGAGAATTTAGTCCAATATTTCTATGAGGGCTTGATTCCAAGAGACAAAGTTAACATTGATGCCGCTAGTGGTGGATGCTTGATTGACCTCACTTCCTTAAAGGCTTGGGAACTAATTGACAAGATGGCTTCAAGTGGTGCTCAATACTCTACAAGGGAAAAGAGAAATGTGAATATGGTAGGTTCCTCAGTTCTTAATGATTCATATGTGGACTTGCTAGCTGCCAAGATTGGGAGAATGTTGGCTCCACAAATATCTCAAGTGAGCAATGTAAGTACTTCTCAAGCACTTGTCCCTTATTCTTGTACTTTTTGTGACTCACCTATGCATGTAGAAAGCAATTGTCCTATTAAGTTTGAACAAGTAAATGCTATCTACAATGGAAAACAATCCTATGGTGGGAGGCAAGGGCAAGGAGCTTATTCTAATACTTACAACCCTTCATGGAGAGACCATCCTAATTTCTCCTATTCAAATCCAAATGTGGCTTTACAAGACAATCAACAAAGAGGATCCTATCAAAACACCTTTGGCCGTGACCCTCCACCTCATTTGTCTCAAGGTAGCTCTTCTCAAAGCTACAATCCAAGTGGTAATTCTCTTACACCTTCTTCTAATTCTTATAGTGATAGGAGGCTTGTTCCAATTGAGAGTTCTTCTAATTCAAACTCTTCTAATGATGTGAATGTGTTACGTAAGCAGTTGATTGAAATGAACTCTTTGTATAAAAACATGTATGATGGCTTAGGGAACAAGGTAGAGAGTATGGGTAACAAGTGTGAGAACATGAACTCTAAAATTGATGCCCTTACTTCTCAAATGAATATGCTTGCTAACCAATTAAGTGCAGCCAATGCTCAAGCCTCTACATTACCATCCAACACCGTTGCTAATCCTAAAGCTAATCTTAATGCTATCACATTGAGGAGTGGCAAGGAGTTGGGAGAAAGAGTACAAGAAGACAAAAGACAAGGGAAGGCCGAGAAGCCCTCTTTAAATTCTTCAATTGATGTTAATGTTTCTAGTTCTTCTTTTGCTCCTAATGATGCATCTTTTTGTAGAGATGATGAGGATGAAAACATTGAGGAGATCATATGTGAGCAACCACCATCTAAGGTGGAAAAGGGGACTATGGCCGAGTTGTTTAGTAAGGAAAAAGAGGGAGAGGCCGAGCAAAGTGAAACAAGAAAGGAGAGTTCAAGGAAGGAAGAAGGAAAGCAAAGTCAAGAGATTATGAAGAAGCTTCCTTTTCCACAAGCACAAGTGGTCCCTAAGCAAGTAAAGGGACAATTTGATCAAGAGGTATATGATTTCTTCCACAAGATTCATGTTAATGTACCCTTGATGGATGTAGTTAAGAACTTTCCTAAGTATGCCAAATTTTTGAAAGATTGTTGTACAAATAAAAGAAAATTTAGGCCTAATGCAAGGGTACAATTACCCTCATCTGTGAGTGCTATCATGAAGCCTCAACTCCCTATAAAATGTGAGGACCCCGGTTCCTTCACAATTCCATGCAAGATTGGCAACACACATTTTTCTCATGCATTGATAGACTTAGGTGCAGCCATTAATGTTATGCCTCTTTCAATTTATCATGCCTTGAGTCTTGATTGCATGCATAAGACACCTATGATATGCCAATTAGCGGATAGAAGTGTTAGAAGACCACATGGAGTAGTAGAAGACTTGTTGGTTTGTGTTAAAGGTCTATTATTTCCTGTGGATTTCTATGTGCTTGATATGTCAAAAGAAGGGAGTGGGGATGATATTTTGATTTTAGGAAGGCCATTTATGAGGACTGCCCGTACATTGATTGACATGGAAAAAGGTAGTTTGATTTTGAAATGTGGAGAGGATCATGTTATTTTTAATATATATGAAGCAATGAAACATCCTTTTGAGGATTATTCTTTGTTAGGTGTAAGTTCCATTGAGTTATTGCTTCATGATGCTTGTGAGTCTCACATGCTTGATTCTTTCTCACATGTTGATGATGATTTGTCTCTTGTTACTACTACATGTATTGATGGATGTAGTTGTCCTATTTGTTTAGAGATTGATGCATGCTTGAATGATGCAACTACTTCTTCTCATGATTTGTTTAAAATATCTCCTATGCTTGATCTTGAAATGCTTGAGAAGGGTATATCTTCTTGTGTTGTAGGTACTAAAGCCATTAAGGCCGAATCTATGAGTTTTTCTCCACTCGAGCTTGATGTTCTTAGGATTCCCAAGCTATTGGAGGAAAATTCTACACTTTCACATGTCAAGGCCGTGGCTCAAGTCCAAGCACTTGAGGACAAGTTGCAAGAAAAGGGGGAGGCTGTAAAGAAAGAAAAGGAGAAATCAAAAACAAGTGAGAAGCCTAAAAGACAAGATAGTACCATGGAATATTCCACCAAATTAGACTTGAAGAAGCTCATTCCCTCTTGTGTAGAGCCACCTACCTTGGAGTTGAAGCCTTTACCATCCAATCTCAAGTATGCATATCTCATTGAGAATGAGAAGCTTCCGGTAATAATTTCTAACTCTTTATCTCTTGAGGAAGAAAATGCATTACTTGATGTGTTGAGAAAGAACATACATGCTATTGGTTGGACTTTGGCTGACATTCCTGGTATTGACCCTATTGTGTGCACACATAAAATTTTTCTTGAGGACAATGCTAAGCCCATTAGGCAACCACAAAGGAGACTTAACCCATTGATTTTAGATGTGGTAAAGAAAGAGGTTGTTAAGCTACTTAGTGCTGGGATCATCTATCCTATAGCTGACAGTGAGTGGGTGTCTCCAACCCAAGTTGTACCTAAGAAAGGGGGGATTACTGTGGTAAAAAATGAGAAAGGAGAGCTTGTTCCAACTAGAGTTCAAAATGCTTGGAGAGTGTGCATAGACTATAGGAAGCTCAATAATGTGACTAGGAAGGACCATTTTCCTTTGCCTTTTATTGATCAAATGCTTGAGAGATTGGCTTTCAAGTCCCATTATTGCTTCCTAGATGGGTTTAGTGGGTATTTTCAGATTCCTATAGCTCCTAGTGACCAAGATAAGACTACCTTTACATGCCCCTTTGGTACATTTGCCTATAGGAGGATGCCTTTTGGTCTTTGCAATGCACCTGGTACTTTTCAAAGATGCAAGATGTCCATATTTTGTGATTTTATTGAACATTGCATGGAAGTCTTTATGGATGATTTTACTGTGTATGGTGAGTCCTTTGATTCATGCTTGCATTCTTTAGATAAAGTGCTTGGTAGGTGCATTGAAAAGAAGCTTGTGCTTAACTTTGAAAAATGCCATTTCATGGTAGATAAAGGAATTGTTTTAGGCCATTTGATTTCTTCCAATGGCATAGAGGTGGATAAGGCCAAAGTAGATGTGATTGCTTCTTTGCCATATCCTGTTTGTTTGAAAGATTTGAGATCATTTTTGGGACATGCAGGCTTTTATAGGAGATTTATAAAGGGGTTTAGTGAAATTGCTTTTCTATGTCTAAACTCTTACAAAAAGATGTTGATTTTGTTTTTGATGATGCTTGCAAAAGAAGTTTTGACACTTTGAAAAGCATGCTCATTTCCCCTCCCATTCTTAAAGCCCCAAATTGGTCTTTGCCTTTTGAGTTGTCATGTGATGCTTCTAATTTTGCTGTGGGAGCTATGCTTGGTCAAAGAGAGGGCAAGTTATCATATGTGATTGCTTATGCATCTAGGACCCTAGATTCAGCTCAGGTTAATTACACCACAACTGAGAAAGAGTTGTTTGCTATTGTTTTTGCACTTGATAAATTTAGATCATATCTTCTTAACTCTAAAGTTGTTGTGTACACTGACCATGCTGCTGTGAGGTACTTGTTTAAGAAGACAGATTCTAAGCCTCGCTTGATTCGATGGGTGATCTTAATGCAAGAATTTGATGTGGAGATAAGGGATAGGAGTGGTTCTACCAATCAAGTAGCGGATCATTTGTCTAGACTACCTCATTTAAAAGCTACTATGGTAAACTCTAACCTTACTATTCCTGGTGATTCATTTCTTGATGAGGCATTGTGTGCCATTTCATCTAAGCCTCCATGGTATGCCTCTTTTGCTAACTATATTGAGTGTAGAGTCTTGCCTCCTTGTGCTTCACGTTTTGCCATTGAAAAATTGAAACGAGAGTCTAGATTTTACATTTGGGAACCACCTTTGATGTGGAAGATTTGTAGTGATAAAGTGATTAGGAGGTGTGTTGATGATGTTGATGTGCCTTTTGTTCTTGAATTTTGTCATTCTCATGCATGTGGTGGTCATTTTAGCTCAAATAAGACAGCTAGGAAGGTTTTAAATTGTGGATTGTATTAGCCTAGCTTGTTTAAAGACTCTTATGAATTTTGTAAAGCATGCTTGAAATGTCAAAAGGTTAGTAGTTGGGGTAAGAGACATGAAATGCCTCAACAACCCATTTTATTTTGTGAGATTTTTGATGTTTGGGGCATTGACTTCATGGGTCCCTTTCCACCATCCTTTAGTTTTGAGTACATATTACTTGGTGTTGATTATGTTTCAAAGTGGATTGAAGCCATTCCTACTAGAACTTGTGATGCTAAGATTGTTTTGAAGTTTCTCAAATCTAATATTTTTTGTAGGTATGGAGTTCCTAAGGCCTTGGTAAGTGACCAAGGATCCCACTTTTGCAATAAGATGATGAAGGCTCTCTTGGCTAAATATGGGGTGCATCACAAAATCTCTACACCATATCATCCCCAAACTAATGGCCAAGCCGAAGTATCAAATAGAGAAGTCAAGAAAATCCTAACCAAGGTGGTGAACACAAATAGGAAGGATTGGTCTTTACACTTGGAGGATGCTTTATGGGCTTATCAGACCGCTTATAAGACTCCCATTGGCATGTCTCCTTTTCGATTGGTGTATGGAAAGGCTTGCCACCTCCCTGTGGAGATAGAGCATAGGGCCTATTGGGCCATCAAGAAACTAAACTTGGATTTCCATCTTTCGGCTAAGGAGAGATTTCTTCAAATGCAAGAACTTGAGGAGCTTAGGTTGGATGCCTATGAGTCTTCTAGAATATATAAGGAGAAAACAAGGATCCTTCATGACAAGCTAATCTTGAGGAAAAAGTTCCAAGAAGGAGATCAAGTCCTCTTGTTCCAAACAAGGATTATTCATAAGCATGCCAAGTTGAAGTCTAAGTGGGAGGGACCATATCTAGTGACCAAGGTGTTTCCCTATGGGGTTTTGCAACTCTTGAATAAAGCCACAGGTTCCACTATGCAAATCAATGGTCACCTATGCAAGCCCTACAAAGATGCTAAATCACTTCAAAAAAAGGAGGACTTCTCTCAACATGTTTTTGAACCACCATGATAAGGTTGTATCTCTCTAACCTTGAGCTTTTACCTTCCTTTAATTGATATATTTAATGATAGGTATAGTTCAAGTGTGGGGGAGATGAACCTAGTAGGAAAATTAGAGTTTATTTGCTTTATTTGACTTCTTTGTTTTGTGCTTTAGTTTGACAAAAAAATATCTGCACCACACTTTTGTTATGCATTCATTATTGATCTCACCTTATTTTATCACTAGTCTATACATACATTGAGGACAATGCATGATTTAAGTGTGGGGGAGAGAAATAAACATTTTGTTTTGTTTGTTTGGTTTTGTTTGGTTTTGCAAATAAAAAAATTCAAAAAAAAATTTCTTTGTTTTGTTTTGTTTGAGGTTACTTAATTACCTAGCTCTTGAATGGATATTTTGATTCTTGAGATGTGGTAATTTTTAGGATTGAATAGGTGTGAAGTGAATATTCTTTTACCTTGAATTAATGGATTAGAGTGGCATATTACCCATTCATGGAAGAGGCTAAACACTCATGTGTGATTAATTCCTTAGTGATGTTACCCTCTAGAATTTGTTTCACTTCTTAATTAAGACCATATATCTTGCACTTGTTTGATAGGAAATGAGAGATGGCATTCATAAAAAATAGCCAAGAGCCAAATAGCCAACCTATTATTATTTATTATCCTTTGTTAGCCACTTTGAGCCTTTGGTTTGATTCTTAAAAAAAAAAATATTCACCTTATTTTTCCCCAAGGAATACATGTTACACTTTTATATGTCTTTTTAATATTCATTGCAAGTCCTAGATCAAATGAGTGGATGCCTATTATCATTTCTCTATCCATTACTTCCATTGTTTTCAAAGAGTTAGGGGCAACCAAAAAAAAAACAACAAAGATAGATTTGAAAAAAAAATATAGTCAAAAAGAAAAGAAATAAAGTTTCTAGAAAAAGAAAAAAAAAAGAAGAAAAAAAAAGAAAAGAAAGAAAAAAAATAAAAATAAAAATAAAAAGTTGCCTAGCTCATCCATTCCATTTGTTTTATTATTTCTTATCATTTCTTTCCATCATCATTGTGTTAAGGTGTTCACTCAATTGAGTTAGGTTATGCTTTGCATATTAAGGGGATATATCTTGATTTAGCATTATTTTGATGCTAACCCTATTTTTTTTTATATACATGTATTTCTTAGACATCCTTTCATTACCTATATCACAACCTAATAAAGTCCATTTGATTCTTGATTGTAAGTGCTATTTAGTGATGGAGCTGTAGAAGGGTTACAAATTCATAGTAGGGTTTATCCTAAGAAATTTTGAGTGAAATTTAATACCTTATACACTTTGAGTGATGAGAGTAAACACTTAACCTAGAGAGGCTTACTCTTTGACCTAGGGAGGTTAGCAAATTAGGTTAATTGGCTTAGGATAATTTTCTTAAGTCATGACAGCTTTAGTCAAGAGGAAAGGGAAGCTAAACTTAGCCTAATCATGAGAAGATAATGAGTCCAAAATCAACTAATCTCTAGGGTTCCATTATTGTAAAAAGGGAAGTTCATTTCACTCACTTTCACTAGCATTTTAATTACTTGCATATTAGGTAATTAGTTTAGATAATTAGCTAGATAACTAAATTCCTACAAACTTTGGTTGATTTATTTCACTAGATAACTTTCAATTAGACTTAAAACCATTCCTTGGGAGATGACCTAGGGTTGGCCCTATATTGCATTAGGTTTAGCTTTAGTGTAATTTTGAGGATAAGCGACTAATTTCCTATCACATCATTCATAGAGATAAAGACATATTATGTTGTCTTAGTAATGTCAAGGTAGATATTGCAAGATAGGATTCTCAGAAGTGATGTAAAGTGATAATTGGATGATAGTAAACCTAGATAGGTGAAGTGAGAATGAATGAATGGCTAGTTGTAGCTTAGAGTAGTAAATAAGTGTTTTTGGTCAATTGAATCAATTGTCTAATTGTGCCAATTATGTGTAGATTAGCATATCTCATGAGTAGAGTAAGAAAAGAGTGTGTAGAGACAAGTAGCGATTGAGAAAGTACCACATGTAGCCTTTCTTGTGATAGAAGGGTTAGGGTAACCAAATAACTTCCTTTATTTGACTATTTATTTTAACTATGTGAAAGTTTGATAATTAGTGCATGAAACTACTTTAAACTGAGCATGTTTTATGTTATTACATGGTTATTTTATAAAAGTGAGTTTTACTCCAAATAACAAGAGAAGAATTGTGTGACAGTATTATATATGTATATAGTGGTGATTGGGAACCTATGATTGGTTTGAAAAGCATAATCATAGGGGTAGGAATGCACCCATGTGGAGTGTAGTGAAAGACCATATGGCATCATTCTCCTTAGTGCCCGACGCGATATGGTGTTAGAGAATTATATCTCCTTAGTGCTTTTCGAGGTATGATCTTGGAGATTATCTCCTTAGTACCTATTGAGGTGTGGTGTTAAAGACTTGGACTCCTTAGTGTCAATGTGAAGTGGTATGAGTCAATGACACCCTATTGTATGTATTAGTGATAGTGTAACATTCTAAATTTTGATTTCTGCATTAATATTTATTAGCGATTAAATTAGTAAGTTATTGTAGCTCGTGTGCAGCTCGTGGAAAGAAAAGAGAAAAGGAGAAAAGGACAATCTGGCATGGGGAAAAGGCCAACATCTACTAGAGAAAAGATTTTTGGGAGAAAAAATGATGTTTCTAACCTGTTACTTATTAAGGAAGTTATGTATTACCTTAACCTCCAATTCTACCCTATTTTCTCTTAGTTTTAACTATTGAGAAATTGAATTCAAAAGTTTTAAGGAGATAATTTCTTACCCTATAGTAATAGAAAGGTCTTTTAGGACTAAACTAGTACTTTGTGACTAGTTTGAGTTGGAATGATAAAGCTTTAAAGCTACAGGCATAATTTAATCCGATCTAGAGAGACTAGTAAGAGAAAATTTGGTTATGAGGTAGTTGATGTTGTAATGAGTGATAATTAGTCCTAGTGCATGTGAAAGAGTGTGATTAAGGGGAATGATAATGATTAGATCTTTAATTGTGATAATTGGCACTTTTTATCAATGGTAAAATTGACTTTGGGTATATAACATCCTAAATTTTAATCCTAGGAACTAGTTGCTAATCAGAGGTAAATTAGTAATTAAGGGGTTAATTGTAATTTGGATGTTGAGTTGATGTTTTGTGTTGGCTAGATGTTATAATGATAGGATTAAAGGATAGAAAGACAATCCAAAGCATAACGCGCAAGCACAAGTAAGATTGAACTTATTATGCCACGTACCATGATGGAAGCTGTGCAAGCCATAACGCACCATCTAGGAAACTTAAAGCTGACATGATTAGCTTATGAAATCAAAAAAGAGAGTTGGAGATGCGTCTAGAGAGAAAGAGGAAGCTATCTCTGTTAAGGTAAGCCATAGTTGGAGCTCGAGAGTCTGCTTCGATTGATAACTTATTAGATAAGTATCACACAACCCTAAGCTTCAACTCTACCTCTTTTTCATTGAATTTCATCAGTTGAGAAATCAAATCATGAGATTTTAAGGTGTTGTAATCTAAAAGAGAGATTTAAAATGGGATATCGAATATAAAATTAAGTTGAGAAATCAAATCATGAGATTTTAAGGTGTTGTAATCTAAAAGAGAGATTTAAAATGGGATATCAAATATAAAATTAAAGTTTTATTACTAGTATGGAGTTGAATGGTTGAGTTTCGAGTATATAGGCTCAAAATAGCCTAAAAGTTAAGTTAGATGGCAAAATTTTGGTTGAGTAGTGAGTTAGAAGATTGCTATGGTTATTTGAGTAGCCTATAAGGCTAATGACTAGAGGACTAATGACTATAAATAAGGGTTCAGTTAAACTATTTTATGCATTAAGGGATTTAGTTTAGCTAAATCAATGCCTAAGAAATGTGATGGAAATTGACTGAGGGGCATTGTGCTTTGTAGATTGAGCACCTATAAAGTTGCTCGCGAGAATCTACGACCCTAAGAGATTAGTATGATTGGTAATCTTTAGTAGCAAGGTTTAGAGATAACTGGAGTAACCCCTTTACTTGTTTGTTTATGAAATTGTTTACAAGTGCTTTGATATAACTAAGTGCATTGTATTGTGAACTGATAGAGTAGCAACGTTATGAAAGTATATGCATATGGGTGTATAAGTATTGACTGAAAAGAATTTGAGATGGGACGTGCACTGACATACATCGCATCCGTAAGATATACCTTAGATTATGGTAAGGGAAGCACAACGTTATCGTGAGAAGGTCTAGAAAGTCCTAATGATCTAGAGCATAAAGTTTGGCTCTGCTATAATGGACCTAGGAGAAGAATCCTAATGATCTAAAGCGTAGAGCTTGATTCTACCACAAAGGACCTAGAATATTGAATGATCCACGAGGTTATCCTAGATTGGGGTAGGGGGCCTAGTTCTACTCTGTATAAGGCTAGAAAGTCCTGATGATCCAAAGCGTAGAGCTTGACTCTGCCATGATAGACCTAAGAGACTACTGATACAAAAAGAGAATGACCTGATTCGAGCAGTGGTATGGTGGGCCTTATTACTTATGACTATAAATCCTTGTCTGAGTATAAAGATTACTCTACTAGGGGGAACTAGGAATGCATTGCATGAGCATAACGAGATTGATGAGAATGAATCTCCGTATATACATATATTATTATTTTATTGATACACATGCTACTTTATCGCTTGTTTATGATTTTGCTTACTAATCAATAATTAGGGTTATCTTTGAATTACTGGGATATATGTCTCACTCTGTTGCTTTTGAACACAGGTAAAGGGAATGCGAGAAAGTCGATAAAGAAAGTGAGGAAAGAGTAGCCTCGATTGATAGTGGTATGACTACTTTTGAGTAGAAATGAATATATAATGTGTTAATAGAGTTAAGTTGCCAACTAGGATGCATAAATGCATGTGAATATGAGAAAGTGAGTTCTATTGTGAAACTTGCTTATATATATATGTATATAATATTGCATTAAGATAAGAGTTCCTCGATAGAGGATATGTGGGTAGGCTTGAATGCGAATCAAGGAAGTATATGGTGTGTTGTAACTTGTTCCACATGTGTAAATATGTGTTGGTTGTGAATTGACTGTGACTTGTGTTATTATGTGATAACTTAACACAAATGGTAAGAACTTGACACAAATGGTAAGGCAGAGCCCCATTTGGAAGATTCAAGTACATTTGTGATTCCCGACCATATCGTGAGCTGAAGCCTCATACGTAAGAGTCGGAGGATTGAAATTAGAACAAGTGTAGTTGTATTTGTGATTATGTAATTGCATATATGTGATTCCTCATATAAGACCACAATTGTGTAATGTGGCTTTGAGAGGCCAAAATAGGCTATTGATGTGTTATATTTGTATTGTGATGTTAATCAAGTGTGCGTGGTCCTTTTAGACTTAGTTCAAGGCTCGAAGCAGTCTAATAGGACAAGGAATGAGAAAAAGTGATTTTTTGCTCTCAGGTGTCCAATTTTAGATCTAACCATCAGATCAAGTTCAAGCCTATTCCATTAGCTAGTATACATCGTAGGCTTTGTGTGGGTGCTTTAATCACTCCAATCGGATGTTAGGTGTGAGAATGATACACGTCAAAATTTTTCCATTTTTATTGTCAAATAATAGTAGAAAATTCAAACAGGCATACCACAACACATGGTGTCTCATGCCATGGTGTATGACATAGAGAAATCAGGCGTGTGGCTTTGTGCCATATGCCATAATGCATGTGTTGTATGCCATAACACATAGCCCATTTTTGGAATTGAAAAGTTGTGGCTTTTTGAGTCATTTGCTTATGTGTACGCTTCCATTAGATCTATTTTTTGAATAGATATTTTAAAAAGTTGAGATCCCATATTTTGAAAACAAATAAAAGGGTTATTACTTTGATTTTAATTTGTTGATTGTGTGATGTGAAATGGTAAAGCCCAAATTGAGATGAGATTTTACAAGGTGCCTAAATTTTTGTAGATTCTAGTATGTGATGCATAAATAGTAAAAGGAGTCTTGAATAAGGTTGTAGATTACAGGTAACCCTTTCTATTGAATAGAAGGGTTGAGATAATTATATAATTTGTTATGTTTATTAACTCATATAACTATGTAGAAGTAAATGTATTAATGTTTTATGCATGAAATCATATTGTGAAAATTTTTAACATGAACTTGATTTGTAAAATGGAAGTTTAATGATTTAGTTTGGATTGATATATATATATATATATGGTGGAAATTGTTGAAAGAAAACATTGAAAAGTGTGTGAAAGCATGATCGTAGGGGGTGGGAGTTCACTTAAGGTATGTGTAGATATATGTGTGTGTGGAGAAAGGAGTGAATAAATCCATATGGTCAAGCTGGCACCATGTGACATCCGGTGTAGCATGTTATGAGATAGTATCATGGGAAATCTGATACAGCATTATATTAAGAATATTATAAGTGTGTGATAACAGAAACCATAGTCTATAGCTGGAATAGATTAACTTTGGCTAGGTGTTTTTACCACCATAATAAAGCAGTAGTACACGTATTAAAGTTTCATGTCAGGAAGCATTAAAGGTTTTGTGGCTAGATGATTATGCTAGTGTGGCATTTACATGGAAATGCTTTTAAAAAATGAAATTTTTATATGCTTTGACATAAAATTACTTTTACTCTAGTTTTGTTATTTTGCCATGGTTATCTGTGGTAATAGACATTAAATAAACTATATTGGTTACTGAGATTTTATCTCACCCATGGTTATTTACATTTTTTAGGCTCTGGTAGTTTTGAAGCAAAGGGAAAGGAAATGGGTTGAGTAGAGATTCCTTTAAAAGGCCCATTGTAAGTTGGTATAATGAAATTGAGCATAATTGTATTGGTTTGTATATATATAAGTTGCCATAAGAAACATTTCGTGTGTATCGTTGTGCATAAGTGTCTTAGTTGTATATATGATCATGGTTTTAATAATCTAGCCCATAGTGTTTGTATATGTATGAATGTAGTAGAAATGATAGTATGGGCTAATAAATGAGTATATATGTATGTAAAGAAGAACTATGATGTGTATGAAAAAGTTTTGGCCCTGTATGAGAATAAGCATGGGGAAATGAGAATTTTGCTTAGAGATGTGTGATAGGCAGTTTACAGGCCAATTGTATATATGTGTGTCATATTGTATATATAATTGGTTAATTAGGCGTATGGCATAAAGCAGGAAGTAGTGGTCTCTATGCCACATGCCGGCACATTGTGTGAATTAGGTTGTTTTGAGTTACAAGTTGACATGTTTATGTCTTGTGCTTCTGTTGTGTACCATTCTAAATAATCTAAATGGTTTCTATAAAGTGATTTTCAAAAGTTTTATATTAAAACCCCATAACTTTGAAAGTTAATTATTTGTTATTAGTAGTTATGTGGAAGGTTGTACAATAGTGTTAATGGGGACACTACAGATAAAATACCTTTGGCCAGGTGATTCAACCACTAAAGGTAAGCTCATGGCTAATGAGAGTGTATATGGTTTAAAGCTAGCCTATGATTTCTAGTCAGGATGGTTTGGAGTTTTTGTTAGTAATGATCATGCTATATGTTAGAAAAGTGGTGAAAAGTAGTGAATTGGGATGAATATAGTGATAAAAGAAGTTAAATGTTTTATATAGATGGAATTTAAAGTGAACATATGTCATGTGCTATGTTTAATTATACATATTATGCTATACCTTCTTATAGCTGCATGTGACAATTGATAGTAAAGAGTTATTTTGTTATTGAGATTATTATCTCACCTCGTGGTTACATTTTATAAGTCAGAGTAGTGGTCAAGGCAAGCAAAAAGAGTATGGACTAGTATAGTGGTGCTATTGTCATGGAAAATCTCTGAGTTTATGTAGTGAATCAAACCTTTGTGATTATTGTGTATACAAGTTGTCATAAGGATTGCATATATGTTTTGAGTAGTGAATAAGTAAAATTATAGAGATTTGTAGTGATTTTATAAATCTTAGCCTATATAAGTAATTATATAGTGAAATGATTAATAGGGGCTAGGATTTAGTTATGAATATATTGTGAATATGTATAGTACTGACTTATGGTGATATTGTAATGAAAATGGCCAAGTCGGTCAGTTTGTGTTGAGATGTGTGTAATTGTGAAAAGCTAGTATTTTATGGAAATTAGCAGTTGAACAACCAAATTTTAGTATATGTGAAAATATGTGATGAAATGTGGTCAATTAGGTGTAATAGGTCCTTTTGGACTTGATTCATGGCAGAGAGTGGTTTAATAAGATTAAGGGATTGATTTGAGCGCTTTAGTGCATTAAATTTTTATAAAAAGTGACTTTTTGCACCAAAGTGTCTAAACTTTGATTGGACTGTTAGATCACATCCAAAACTACCTCATTAGTTAGCTTACGAGGTGAGTTTCGTGTAAACACTTGAATCACTTTGATCGAACATCATATGTAGAAACAGCACACATTAAAAGTTCATCATTTATGCTATCAAATGATAAAAGCAAAAATGGGCTTGTGTGTTGCGGTGCATGGTACAAAAAAGTCAATGCATGTGGCTTTGTACCACATGCCACGGCGTAGGTACTGGCTGTTGTAGTGCATGGGCCCTAATTTGACCTGATTTTCCTTGTTTTAAATGCAAGCAGGGATTGATATGAATACATATAATTTGTTTCCGCTATATATTGCTCTTATGTGTTATCATTTTAATGATTTTACAAAATGAGTCTTGGCCCCAAGCTTTCAAACACATTGATTGATTATGATTTGGCTATGTAAGGTGGTGATTGTGTTAATCCTTTCATATATCTATTAGATATAGGGGAGAGTTATAGGATATACCGAAGTAGAAGTGGGATAGTATATCTATGATTTCATTTCGAGATTAGTAAGAACCCAATCTGATCATGATTCTATTTGCGTGATGGTACATATGTTGACAAAGTCAGCCCATTTCATCGCAATGTGAATAAGTGATACATTGGAGAAGTTGGCAGAGATCTTGTAACACTTGCCCCGAGTGTTGTCCAAAAATCACACAATTCAAACAAACTAAGTGTGGTTAAGAAGTTAATCCTAAAACTAACTTAGGAAATAAATCATTTAAGTTACTAAACAAATACACCATCACAAAATAAAAATTTAAAGCCTTTAGAAAAATTTATAGGTTCTACATATAGCACACAGAAGCAAGCTAGATGAAAGTGGGATAAAAAGATGCAGTCATGATAGCATTAAATTACTATCATGACAGCCTTCCTGGGCCAACTTTCGAGAGGTACTATTCTGCCATTTAACCTTCGATCAAAGTAATTTTAAAGCTCATATGTCATTTTTAATGATTTCTATTAGTGTACCAAATTACAAAATGATCTAACGGTCGGATTAAAATTTAGACACTCTACTGGATAAAGTTGCTATCATGACAACACTTTTAGACCAACTTTCTGAGTGCATAATTTCATCATCTGACCTCTAATTGAAGCGATTCTAGAGCTCACATATCACTTTTAAAGAGTACTATTAGCATACCAAATTTTGAAAAGATCTAATAGATGGATTGAAATTCATGCATGTTGAAAAATTCAGCCACTTTACTATCATGACAGCATTAAATAGCTGTCATGACAGCACTTCTGAACCAACTTTCAAAGTGCACCGTTTCTTTGCATAATATTCAATTAAAGTGATTCTAAAGGCCACACGAAGATTATAAAAATTTTTACTTGTCACCAAAATTTCAGGAAAATCTAACGATCGGATTGAAATTTGGACACCCGAATGCAAAAGTGCAGTTTTTTGGTAAAAACTATTTTTCAAATTGTCCAAATCTCATCCTAATGGTCACAAACCTGTGAGAATACTTTGGACATGTCAAATAGGACTAAAACTACCTGATAGAATATTTAAATGATGAAAAAAATCTTTATATCAAAATTTGACCACCTAGATGTCATTTGCCAAAATGAACCCTAGGCCCTCAAATTTTACAAATCACACAAAAGTGGCCAAAAACCATTTCAAATACCATATACATATATGAATACACATGCGAAATATTTTCACTTGGGTCAGAGATCTCTGTGGGCTCACGCACCCACTATCTCTATCCAAGGTGTATGTTTGCCCATAGCATACCATTTGCAATGCAACCACTTTACATTTGCTTGTAGAATCACATATATACCAAAATAAACATTTTCTTGTAGTGGAAACTTGGTCTACTAAATAAATTCATCAAAACCACACACTAAAACCAAGTTTCATAGCCACAAGTCTACAAGCAGACAAAAATTCATACATAAGCCATATAATCCACACATATTCACACACACATATATATAATCACATCCTACTGGCACCTTAATCCTAAATACATTACAATAGATTTGCTCAAAAGAAAGGGGTTACAGTAGTTCTTTACAATCTACAAACAACCCTTAGCTTTGCTCATTTCCCCGTCCACCACTAGATCCTTCGCCTAGACCTAGAAATATTAAAAAGAAAGGGGTAAAACAATCACAGTCTCAGTAATAGAGAAATCTACATTGATTATTATAAAGTAAGCCATAATTGAATAAATGAATAATAGATTCAACATAGTATATAATTTAACCATTTCAAAATCATGAATGCATGACATAGGCTAGTATGTATTTAACACCCTTTAGCTTGCAAGTAAACCTTATACCTACTTATACCTCTATAAGCACAAGATATAATCTAAGGCATGATCGAATCCACTAAACTGCCTATACCCCTTCAACGTGAATCTTGAATAGTTGAAGCTAACTTCCTCCTAAAGCCAGCCTAACTTTCTCTCTATGTGAAGGCTACCTTGGCTTAGATACTCAATCTCACACTTCATATATTGGATTCCCTGCCCTACTGAGAGGTGTCGAACACTCAATCCACTAACCACTTTAGTGCACTGAGCCTACAATACGAAAGGCAACACTGAGTACTGGTAGTGTGCCATAGAATATCACAAGTCCATACCTTCTTATTAGTAAACTCCTACCGACATCATGCCTTTCACTCTTATCTACCTTTCTCGAGTATTGACCACTTCAATACTCTAAGGTAGTATAAAAAATATCACTCCTCTATTAAGTAGTTCCTTAGCCTCTATAAGGTACCTAACCCAGTTACACTTCCTTAAGTGCAATTTCCTTTCTCTACAATTACAATGCATGCAAACAACCTTATTTTTATAAAAGGATTATTATTAAATAAACAGAAAACATATATGCATTGTTATCTAAGTAATACCCCATAAGTTTTTATAAAACACAATTAATTGTATTTAATCATTTAAAACATATAATGCATGATAACTAATAATATTTATTCAAAAATAACTCAACAAAGTAATAAGAAATATAAATTTCCTTGTTACCTCAACCCTTTGGTACCAAAAAGTTCTCCTTATATAGAATAAGACTTGGCTTATTCTTAACTTCTCAATAAGTTTCACTAATAATTCTCTACAATAGATAAGTGATCCACATCACTTTTTATGGCAAATAAGATAAAAGAAGACTATAACTCACCCCACACAACTTAGGTCAATGAGCCATAATCCATCCCAATGATCCATGTATTAAACCAACTATTCTCATAGTACTACTTAACCACCAAAATCATCTATTAGCCACCATTAGGCCAATTTCCAAACTATACAATTTTTAATCAACCAAAAACCTTCACTCAGCGTTACCAACTTTCACCATTAGCCCTTATAATGAAAACCTAAGCTTAATTTAAATCTTATTAGATTCAAATAGCATAATTATAACTAAACCAATATGCTTCAACCATCGAGGAGCAAAACCCAACCTCATGAGGTTTAACTTTTGCCCTAAAACTCCATTTTCTATCCAATTGCCCACTCAAAACATTAGAGCACTATATAAAAACTCAAAACAACCTCCTAAGGACCCAAAGAAATCAAAGCTTACAAGAATAAAGCCTTTATGATCAAAATCTAAAAGTTCTCTCTTTTAAAAATTGAAGAAAATTAAGAAAGAAGGAAGAAAATTAAAGTAGGGAGTTTACCTACCCTATAGCCAAGCTCGTAATGGTTGCAAAGCCTCCCAGATCTAAACCTCACTCCCACTCTTCCTCCTCTCTTCTTCCTCTCTTCCGTCTCACATTTCTTCCCTTTATTTGTTTTCTTATTTCAGTTTTGATTCTGCGTGAGTTTTCCTTTTAAAACTAATCCTAAAACATTTTGGGAAAAATTACAAGAAAGGGCCTAACATTTTTTATTATAGCACAAAAGCCAGGGTTAACTTTAGTAATTTTTTCTATAGTTAAAAATAAAATAAAACTAAACTTTTACTTAGAAAAATTCAAACTCTAGACCTCTATCAAATTATTCTAAATTTTAATTTAATTATAAATATTTTTAAAATAAACTCGAGTCTTAAGAACTTCGGGATGTTGCAGATCTACATTTGGGAAGTTGTGAGATTGCATGAGATGCCAAAGGACATTATCTCTAATTGTGATCTAAGGTTCACCTCAAACTTTTCAAAAGTGTTACAAAGAGCAATGAGTACTAAATTGAGATTCAACATGGCGTATCATCCACAGACTGATGGACAAACAAAAAGAACTATACAAACTTTAAAGGATATGTTGAGAGCTTGTGCCTTAGAATTGAGAGGCAATTAGGATAGTCATCTTCCTTTAGCTGAATTTGCCTATAATAATAATTTTCACTCCAGTTTAGGGATGGATCTTTATGAGGCACTATATGGGAGAAAGTGTTAATCCCCTCTTTGCTGGGTCGAATTGAGTGAGAGAAGTATTATGGGTCCAAATATTGTGGATCAAATAATTAAAAAGATTCAGATGATAAGGCAGAAACTTATAATATCTTAGAGTAGGTAGAAGAGTTATATGTATAAACATCAAAGACCATTAGAGTTTATGGTTGGTGCTCATGTTTTTCTACGAGTTTCACCTATAACGGGAATTAGGAGATGAATTCAATTAAAGAAATTGTCTCCTTGATTCATGGGTCTATTCAAGATCCTCAAGAAAGTTGGGATCGATTACCTATCAAATTGTCTTACCACTACAATTATCTAGGATTCATGATGTTTTCATGTTTCTCAATTGAAAAAGTATCAACCTAATTTATCTTATGTGATTAAGCCTGAAGAAGTAGATTTGTAAGAGAATATAGCTTATCAAGTAGAGCCAGAATGAATAATAGATGTTAAAGACAAGTAATTGCATTACAAGACTATTCAGCTAGTTAAAGTTGTATGGAAAGGAATGGCCCCTGGCGATGTTACCTGGGAGATAGAGGACAAAATGAAGCAATAGTACCTGTATCTATTTCCTTAGGAATGTGTCTGATTGTTGCTAAATTTTAGAGGCAAAATTCCTTTAAAGAAAGGGGGAATTGTAACATCTAGAGTTTAAATCTAGAATTTATTATTAATTAAATGAAAAATTAGTTAAAAATAAGGTGTAATTAATTTAATCATGTTTCTAGGATGTTAATTGATGTTTTGAATTATTGGATAGCTTTAAAGTTGAGCTAGGGTTGAAGTTGGATCGTATTAGGTTGAGACAACATAATACAAGTGAGATTGGTCTCACTATGTATTATGCCATAGCATAAATAAATTACGCCATAGCATAATACCTAGTTCTAAAAAAAAGTGTGTAAATTAACATAAAATTTTAAATAGGATTTTTATGAGAGTGGAGAGCGTGAAGAGAGATCTTGAGCAGCTGTGCTAGGGCTTTTATATAGGCATGATTAGAAGTCGATTTGGGTTCTCAATCATTCGGGTAAGTGATGGGGATTGTCATTTGCCTTCAAAATTAAACTAAAGCTAATCCTAATACAACATAGGGCCAACCCTAGGTCATCTCTTAAGGGATGATTTTAAGTCTAATTTAAAAGTTATCTAGTAAAATAAATCACCTAAAGTTTGAAGTTAATTAACTAATTGCTAACCTAATTATCTAGTAAATTCAGCTAGAAAACTAATCCTAATTTTGAAAGAAGTGGCTTCTCAATTTAAGTAGGAACCTTAGGTTATTGTTAATGGAAGATTCCTAGCCTTTAATTAATTATGACAGCTTACTCAAATTCTCTTCCTTGGATAAAAAATGTATTTACTTAAGAAAACTATCTCAAATATCCTAGCTTTATTAATTCAATTTCCTAAGTGCTATTACAAGCCCTCTAGGTAACCTTACTAGCTTAGCTCTAAAATTAACTAAGTGTTTAGCTAAAATTCATTCCCAAATGCCAATATCCAAAGCTGTACCTAAGTTTAAAACTATGAAAACTCAAGCAAGTCATCAAGTATTAACCACACAATTACATGCTAAGCTAATACAAGACATTCACCTATTGAAATCACATATTATCATGCAAATTCATAGAGTGGATGAAATTCCAACAATTCATAAGTCATGAAATTCAACTCAACAATCTTGTTTTAACATTACAAATTACAAGCAATCATGTAATTAAAGTTAAATTGAACCATAATCAACAATAGTCATAGTATTCTAATGGAATTGAAACAAGTTAAAGAAATAGTTGAGCTTAGCCAAGTAAAGAGTTCAAGACTCCTCTTCCATCAACTCTCCCCTAACATTCCATGGAGACTCTAGCTAGAAAACATCAAGAGTACTTTGCTTCCTTTATGAACATAACTAGGTTGTGGCATATGCTTCATGCTTCTTGATGCATTAAGCTTCAAATCTCCTTCTAGTTGCTTGGGGTTGGTTCGACCTTGAGAGAGAAGAATGGTAGAAGAATTGAGTGGATTTGATGGTGAAAAGAGGGCGAAATGGTGGATGGATGTGCTGTATTGCAGAGAGAAGGAGGAGAAAATGAAGATCACCAAGAACAAGAGAGAGAAAATGTAGGAGATGAATGAAATGAGCATTAGATCTCAAAATGAGGTGTATGGACGTGCTCCTAAGTGTTTCCTATCAGTTGAAGCTTAATTAAAAAGAAAAGAAATTAAAATGGAAATGGGAGCCTTGTTACACTTGCAAGGTGGCAACCTCCTATTAATTTGTAGATGATTCCAATGTATGTATAATTTCTCATTTGTCATCCATATCATTTAAGCTGATTTAGTATCCCAAAAATAGCATAAATCATGTGCAAACCATCAGCTTTGACCTCAAGGAATGTTGACCTCAATTGCCTAATTGATGTACAAGTCACATGCCAACTATGTCACATAAATCACATAATTCAATTAAATAGCATGTGATATAATAAAATCTAATTAATTTCTAGAATTAAGTTCATAATTATAAGGGATAATTAATTAAAATAATAAATTTTTAGGCTACACAAAATTATATAAAAATTTTCACATAAAAGCAAACGAAAAACTAGGTCAAACTAAGACACTTAAGAAAGTGTTGACTTTTTTATTTAATTACTGTCAAACTAAAATGAATTTTAAAAATATAATTTCACCACTCATCAAATGGACATAAAATGAACTTTGTCAATTTTTCTTATACATTTTCTCAAAATTTTATTTTTTGGACCAAAATGCTCCTAATGCACTAAACCTAGAAGCTTAAGCAAAATTTCACATCTAATGTAATGTGTGCACTTGGAGGTAATAAATCATTAATAAAAGGGTCCTAATTGATGAATGAAAGTGGGTAACAAATGTGTTCTATCAGTAAGCTTGCTAACTCCGTCTCCTCCTTCTCTAAGTCATTTTTTAAAGGGATAGGAGATTTGGAGATCTTGGGTTTGAGTTAGGGAAGATTATACTTAAACTGTAAGGATTATATGGGATGAGTGGAGCTTAATTAGAGTTTCTTTGACTTGAATAATTCTTATTATGAAGCTTAGGGGTTGTTTAGAATAAATTAGATTAAGTGCTAGTTGTTTTATAGAGTTTTGATCTATGACAATTTGAGATATCAAGTTGTATGTTGTGATAAGTTAAAGAGAAGCCTGAGGGAATGGTGTGAGCTAGTCATAACCTTGACTAGCTTCTTTGTGTTGAGGATAGGAGCAAGAAGTAGGAGATTTAGGGTGATATTGATAGCTAATAGTACCTTTGTTAATTAAAAATTAATATATAGTACTTCTTATTATATATTAAGGTATGGGGAAAAATTTTTGTGACCTAAAAGGAGATTTAGTACCACAGGTAAACCTTTTTGTAACAAAAAGGTTGAGGTAACTAGATAATTTACATTATTTATTATTTTGTATAAGTTATTCACAAGTTGTTTTTATATGATTGGTTATATATGCATATACAAATTTTGTAAAAGTTAGGTATTTTAGAAAATGTGTGGAGCATTGATTTATGAAATTTCTTATTTTTGAAGTAAGTGATAAGATTCATTATATTTGTTTAGAAAATGGTTATGCATAGTCAAGTGGAGATATGTAGTGAAATGTGGCATGTTAGAGGGTGGGTCGGAGGTCACCCTAGTGGAGTTAGTAGAGATTAAGTGCACATGGCACTGCTAGCACCTCAGGATGTTAGGTTTGGCTCATATTTCCCCTTAGTGCTCAAAAAGGGTGTGATGTTGGAGACTTACTCTCTTTAGTACTCAGAGGGTGCGGAGTTGGAGACTATACTCCTTAGCATCCGTAGGACACAGTATTAGAGTAACAACACCCTAATTACCATATTATCATGAATGGTGAGCTTGGGGACCATAAATGTGATTTGGTTTCATGAAATAGCCTATCGGTTTGGTCTAGAGTATTAGAGGATTGGGTGATTAGTGATTATGTAATGTAATTGTGGCAATTTATATATGGTGTGTTCATTATGCATATTTTAAAGCTTGTTTGTAACTTGGTATGTTAATCAACAATGTAGATTATCTTGGTTACTAAGATTTTTATCTCACCCCATAGGCAATATTTTACAAGTTTTGCTATTGAGTTTGAGCAAGGGAAGGAATTAGGCAAGGGCTAGCATATTTGCTACATTACAATTACAATGCTCGATTTTATTTTAGGTTGTGTGTACATAAACTTAAATATATGAGACTATAAGTTACCAACTAGGAATGCATAATATTTTATGATTAGTACTTGTATTATACTATGCTATATTGTATTTTAACCTAATGTTGTATATAATGTGAATATGTGGTGATTGTTATGGTGAAGGGCTAAAATACTAATACAAGTGCAATAAAAGGTTGTATAAATGTGGTGATAATGTATATGTGGAGTATTATATGCCATTAGAGGCCAAACAGAATGTAATTATGATTTTGTACTTTTGGCCATAATAGGTGAAATCAGCCTAAAGTGGCAAGATTTTGTGTTTGGTATGTTATTGTGTGTTTAAATGCTCAATTAGGTGGATATTGGTCCATTGGACTTGATTCAAGCCTCAAAATAAGTTAATGGTATAAGTTTTGAGTTTTGGGTCTTTGGATACTTGGAAACCATTTTAAAATATGACCTTTTCATCCAGGTGTCTAAAATTCACATGCAATGTTGGATCATAATGAAATTTATACCATAGTTAGCTTATCAAATAAGCTTTGTATGGGTGCTTGAATCACTCCAATCGAACATCAGATGCAAAAATGGTACATTTTGGCTATTCGGCCAGAAAAGCTACTGTGACAGTTTTTTTCACTATCATGGGTTCTGTAGTTTATGCTGCAACATAAAATTTTATGGTTATTTTTTTAGAATCACTATTTGTGCATTTTTGACCCTAATTTGATGTTGTCTTACCTTATATGATATGTATACTTCTGTATACAGGTTTTGCTTTGATTTTAATTTATGAAATGATTTTATAGTATTTGAAGTTTTGAAATCTTGGGATCCTATTTATGTAAATTTTACAAACTTGATAATTTATTTGGGTTATACCCGTGATTATCTCAAATTTTACAATTAATTATGAACTAGTAAGGGAGACCTTACCAGTTTTGAGAAGAGTATTACTATGATGAATAGTTTAAGGGTAACATTGCTCTTGTGTGAATAATTTAGCGGCCAAATTATACCTTACCTCCTTTTTTTAAATATTTTGTATAAAATAATATACACCTAAATTTTTCTTATATAAGAAATCCAGTAATACAATACAATACAACAATCTAGATATGCATGCAATTTATAAAAGTATGACAAACAAATTTAAAAAATATATCTATCTATCTATATAGCTCACTAAGCTAAGTAATGCACACATCTAATCACAAGTTCCAACAGTTTCACCAATAATGACAATGTACAATTAACCTTATCATGTATACAATTCAATTTCATCATTGATCTTATAACTAAATTACAATTTTACTAATAATGACAATGTACAATTCTTATATACAACTTAATTTCATCACTAATCTTATAATTAGCTACAATTTATTTTGAATGCATACCAAACTTCTTGTGCCCTTCCTCCAAAACATAAGATGAACATAGTCTCTTGTTGCCTGAGGATCAACATTACCATTATTTTCACAAGTAGTGTAAGACTCATCTTCGCTATGGGAATCCATTTTCCTGTAAGAAAACTAAATTGACACGTTAACATGTGTATAAAAAGAAAAAGAAAAACAAGTAAATTAATTTGAAAGAAGTATAGTTGAATCATACAAGTTGAAATCAAATAACTTTTTTGTTTTATTTAGACTTGATAGGTTTACCCAAATCCTACCTTTATCATCATCTCTCATGTACAAATGCTCCCCTTCAATTAAATCATTATCAAAGTATTATATTATATTGTAGAAAGGATCATCCTCAATATACATATCTTCATTACCTAGAGATTCGTCATCATCTTCATGTATTTTGTTTGACAAAAGTATAATAGACCAATTATTTTTTGCAAGATAAAGACCAAAAAACACTGGTTAAGCTTACAAAACTAAAATAAAAGGGTCATCTTTATATCCAACTTTAAATAGATCTACTTGAACAAATCTCAACGCATTAATTAGTAATCCATATTATTATTAACTTACCTACACTCGAAGGTGGATGCCTTGAATATAGAGTAATCCAACTCCTATATATGTTCACTAAAAACAAAGTATGACATTTCTACGTAAACAGGGTTTATGTTTTCTGCATTTGATACATGTAAAGCACAAGCAATAAGTATTACTCTACTATTCTGCATTGTGTTATGATCATCTTATTAATTAGCCAATCATCTCAATTTTTCAAAAATATTACTGGGATTCCTCCCCAACTCCTTAAGGATGCAACTTTAAACTACTTTACAAAGTGTCAATTGTGTTCCTTTCTTACCAAATTCTTATTTCGAACACCAAACATGTATATGAGATCATCCTTATATTCTTCCACTATTAGATGAACTTCTTCGATGTTATGTAGAATGTATAGATAAGATTGTTCACACTCAGTTGCTGAGGTACTAATTACTTTATTTCTAGTTATTTCTTTCCTTGATCTTCATCCATCATGACAAGACTTTAGAAGTACTATAGCATCAGCATTAGATAGCTAATTTGCAAACAATTTGACTACTTATTCAATTATGTACCATCTAGAAATATAACCCTCTGGTCAATATATATTTTTTAGATAGCCTTTTGATATTTTCATGCAGTGCTCAATTAGGTATATCCATCTTAAATAAGTTGGGCTGCACACTTAAACTTCTTTAACTAAGTGAATAGTTAAATGAACCATGTTGTCAAACAAAGAAAGAGTGGAATACATTTCAAGTTCACACAAGGTCAAAATATTTTGCCTTTGCAATTCTAACAACTATGCAGAGTCATTAATTGTGCCAAATAACATGGCATTTAAATTAAAACATTCTTTCTTACATCATTCATAAACCTCCACGCTAGTGTCTCACATTAGCTTCAAATCTTCTATTAAAGGAGCCAAATATATATCTATATCACTTCTCAATTGTTTAAGCTCTAAAATTAACAAGGACAACATCATAAACTTGCATTTCTTGCATAACCACGAAGCTATGTCATGAATTATTATACTATTATCTATGTGTTATGGGTATTTCTCTAAACACTATATGGGTTGATTCCATCAGTTGATGATAAGTCACATTTATTATATAATGTCCAAGAGACCAAACTGTAAGGTCTCCTTTACTAAACCACGTTTAACTTTAAATCATGGCAATCTAAGGTTTAATCCTTAAAGGATTACCAAATTGTAAAGTTTTATAAAAGGGATTCTCAAATTCTTTCAAAGGAATCTCAATTTCTACAATTCAAATCTCAAACATTATTTACTATGTTCATATCAGAGTTTTGAAGGAAAAGCAAAAGCTGGAAAATCAATTGGGACACAAAACAATGAGTTTTAAAACTCAAAAATAGATTTATGTAGAAAATGACTTATGCACTACGGCTTACGGCATGTGTGTCGTGACTTGTTTTTTCTATGCCATGCACTGCGATACATTGCATGAATTTGACAGCATCAGTGCTATCATTTGACAGCACAGGGATTGAACTTCTGATGCATACCAAATCTTCATCCAACGTTCGATTGAGGTGGTTTCGATGTCTGCATGAAGCTTTCTTCTAGCTCTAGCTAAGGGCACCGGTTTCACACTTAAATCATTTTCTATAAAAAGTTAGATACCAAAACCCATTTTAACCACTTTTTCACAACATTTCACCAATAGGGTGTCTTAACTCAACCATACATGTAAATAGCTCATACCAACCATCCAATCATACTCAATAGACTCCAATGGACCAGTGTAATGTACCATACTCAATCGAAAACACTTATATTATAAAATCACCTCTCAACCTCAATTTTCACAAAACATAAAAAGGGAGGAAATGTTACACAAAAGTATTACTTTCATCCCAAATCCTTCTAAATACATATGTCTTTATTTGTACAAGTATTTTGGCCCTATCTGCGAGTTTACAATCAAAACTCTCTAACTCGAGGTGCAAAATACACTAATTTCACACAAAATCATGCAAGTAGTGCATAAATTATGTCAAATGATCCTAGTTAGTAATTACCTTAACATATACACATGAAAGTAACAAAAGAGAGGCATATAGAGGATTACTCCACAATCCTAGGCCTCTGTATGTTTTTTCCAATTTGGATCCAATGAGCTAGGTCCTAAAAATATTGAGAATTGAGCAGTGAGTACAATTACTTAATAACCAAGTTTCACTTAACCTATACAGTTGCATATCAATTGTAAATAGATACAATTAGGCAAATAAGCACAGATAACACATAACACTCAGCTATGGTTCATAAAATTAACAACTATGTGACCGGGCTTGACACAAAACACTTTATCATGTTATTTTGCAAAACATAACACAAGGTCACAAAAATAACAACCATGCACCCTCAACATATACTGGGCCATAAAACTAACAATCATGTGGTCGAACTAACATGCATGATCATATGCCAACCTTATATCATCCTGTTACCTCCGACATGAAACCAGTGGCTATCATGTGGCTACATCCTTCATAAATTAATCTAGGTTTTCACTTATGAGGAGTTACTAGGCTAGGGTAAACTCACTCACTTATACAATCTAGTTTCCCTCAATATTAATAACCATGAGGTGTTGTACTCCTAATCTAGCCTCCTCATGAACCAGTGGAGACTAGTTAGGTTTGAGTCCCTTGTAGAACAAGTAGGACAGTCCCCAATCAACCATAGGACAAGGGCTACCTCCCAATTCTAATGGTTGATACTAAGGCTATTTCCTAATTTCAACGGTCCCTGCCAATACTATGTGGATTTAAATTAATCTACTCTTCTCCCTAAGCGAACTCCAGACACTAATCATGTTATGCACATTTCTCACATAATATGCATTTTAACAATCAATTCATGGTACATGAACTCACATAAATTCAAATACTCCACAAACTCAACACATAATACATCACATTTCCCCACCCATAATAATAAATCACAATTAATTTCATGAAATGTAAAAGGTAGCATAATCAAGGTTATCTTTTCAAAATCATTTCGCAAGTCAAACACATTGCCAATATGCGTCATTGATTTAAATCATAAATCACATTTTACAAACAAAATTAACATGCAACTATAAAGATTAAGTTTCCCCGGTTACCTTAAACCTTTAAGAGGTCAAAAGTTTACCCGTCACTATACCAACTTCCCAAAGCTTCAAAAAGCTTGAATGGTGCCAAAAGATTCACACTACAATCATAAGCAAGAATATCATTACAATTTGACTCTAAGGGAAATATCAATATTGATTCCACCTTTCCTCTATTCTACCAATCCCGTAAATCTCTACCCATTCATACCCAATGGGCTCTTTAGATTCCATTAATGCATATTATCACTAATAGCACCTTAAACCATCATTAATGTACATAAATCTTTTCCAACTACTATATTTATGTCAATTTTCGGATATTAAATGCTCAACCCAAAACTTTGACTTTTCAAAATTATCAACCTGTGAAATTAATTACTCTCAATCTAAAATGGGTTTGTGAAATCTAATTGGACTATTATTATTCTAGACTAAAAATTCATCTTGACTAACTTTCTCAAAAGTCTAATTTTATAACTAAGATGCCCTTAATGTGCAGCATCCTACACTTAGATGATTTTTCATAATCAATGCAATGAGTGTGTAGTTTGGGCAAATCTTACATGATTTTTTATGAATAATAACAAGAAAAGTATGTAATATATAACATATGGGAAAATTTAAACCTGGTTTATTAACCTAATGATGATAATTAGTGAGTTAATGAGGTGTGTGGCCAAAGGGGCTTAACTTGGTGTAACTATTGTGATTTCAGCCCTAGAAGTGGTCCTGGATCGATGGTGGGCCACCCAAGTAAGGAAAGAAGAATAAAAAGTAAAGATGTCTTTTGTGCCATATGTTGCAGTGTGTGGTTAGTCCGTCGCTGTGCGTAGAGACAAATTTAAAAGTAATGGGCTCCTCTGTGCCATACGTCACGGTGGAGGATAGCGCTCGCCGCAACACACGAGTAAAAATTTTGATAAATCAGGTTGTGTTTGTGTAAGAAAATAGAAGAAAGGAAAGGAAGAAAATGAAGTGCTCAACTTTTGCTCTATTAGGGCACATTGTAGGATCACATAAAGGCTAGATTGAAGCTCCCTAACACTTAAGGTATGCTTATGGTGCCTTCTTTTTCCTTTCTCTCTCTCATTTATGATGAGTTATGGTAGGGCTTGAGTTGAAAGGTGGATTTTTAGTCCATAAGAGTATGAGTCCAATTTTATTGGTTAGAATGAGTATAATGGGAGTTGTTTAAGGTATTGGCACACTACATTGATGATTTTAGAACTGGTTAGTCTATGGGAGTATTTAATATCCGAAAATTAACATAAATATAGTAGTTGACACTTGGGCTAGGTTATTTTTGTACATGTGTAAGCTTATAATTTTTAGGCTATTTTTCATGCTCCAAATATTCTTTTATAATGTTATAATTTATTTTTATTATTTAATTTGCATTTTTCCACATATTTGGAAATTAAATTTGATAGAAAATGTAAATTATTATCCATATGCTTTGAACTTTAATCTTATGTGTCATATTTATTTGTGTAGGGTTACACACCTTGAATTTGGCACATAAGAACCATTTGATTGGAATATTAGATGAGTCAAGAGGCAAAACACTTGAGTTTTGGGGTTAAAGTATAAGCTTTGCATGATCTTGCACACATTATACCACACTTTGATTCCACTCACTCACTCTCTTAATTTTCCATCACCTTTAGCTTTATTTAATTTAATTTCCAGACCTTTTTACTCTGAGTTTTCTTCTATTTGACCTTAGTAAATAATAAAGTTAACCTAGGTTATTTTTCACCCATTCACTAGACAGTAGAATTGGGCTCTTTCACCCTACACTTGAATCAAACTATCGTAATTTATTTTTCAGCACTCATTCCACCTTTATTCAGCATTTTTCCAGTCTCTACCCTTCTCCATTCTCTCTCCATCATTCTTCATATTCTTCATCTCCATCTCACCTTCTATCCTTCATATCTCATAATTCAACCATCAAAATCTTAATCCAACTCCACCATTCTTCTTCTTCTACCTCACTCTTCAAACCTTAAGCTTCATTTTCTTGGTTTGGCCTCAAAATCTTCAAGCTATTTATAAGTATGGTTCAACCATGGTGGAAGGATTGTTCTCAAGTAGGTTCCAAGATGATTAGAGGTTGAATCTACAAGGAGTACTGAGAGGGGTAGATGCTAGAGTAGTCTTGAAGTGTCTTAAGGAAGGATAAAGGTTATGGCCACTCTCCATTAAACCTAGGTTAATGTAATCTTATTCTTAAAGTTAGGAACACTGTTATACCTTATTTTTATTGACCAAAAGTGGTATTGAACTTGATAGTTAATTGTTTTTCCATGTCATTCTCCTTTGTGTAATTCCTGAAAATTTTCTCCAATATATTATAATTCATATAAATATATGTTTTGTGTGTTGAATACGTCTTACATTAACTATGCATAAATATGTTTGGTTGGTGTTTGATACAATGTCTTGTGTGTAAAATTATGCATTCGACTTACCATAAGCCAAGCTAAACTTAAAGGGAACCTAAGGGATTTTTGATTACTTTGCACTTAACTAAAGAATTGATTAGGGACTTGTATAAAATTGTGCAAGAACTTGATTAATTAAATTGATTAGGAAGGCATAGCTATGCAAAATTGTGTAAGGGGTTTTAATTTAATCAAGAGAGTAAAAGTTAACCTAAGCCTAATTAAACATAATAGACATGGAATTTAGTATCCCATAACTCCTAGGACTCCACTTGAGAAAGGTTTAATCACTCACATTTTCATTTCACTAGTTAATCAGGTGTTTAGTTAACTCTGTCCATTTAGTTTAATTAGTTGAAATTAATCAACTCTTAGTTAGTTAAGTCTACTATTTAGCCTTAATTAACCTTAATTAGCCTCTTTAAAGAAGAATGACCTAGATTGCCACTAGTACTATATTAACTTAGTTATTTTTGCGTGCAAGTGACATACACTTCCAGTTGAGAATGCAAGTAAAAGATTCCTTTCTTCATCCTTAAAATTAGTCTACACAAAATCAATTTTTTCTATTAAGGAGAATCTATAGGTACCTAAGCTTGCCATCTTTAATTCCTTCATTCTCATGCCATATTAACAGGTTAGCAATTTTTACATTTTCATACATGTGCCTAAATCTGGATATAATGGGAAAATAATATAGCGCCTTCAAAGGACTTGATTTCTTCTCATATTGTGATGCTTCACATTTAGGGTACTTCTCAAACAATGCACACTCATTATAAAATAAGATACAATCATCAGTAGTTTCTCATAGCCCAAGACAATCAAATACAGCGTTTGCTTGGCCTCATGTCTTACTAGGACTAATAAGGAACATATCTTTCAAAGCATTAAGCAATAGCATGAAACTCTTATTAATCTATCCACAGGTAGTTTCCACATTGTACGATGTTAGAATTGTTGATAGTTTATTATATTTAGGACAAGAAGGATATAGTGGTTTCTCTACATCACTATTCAACATTTCAAATATTTAAGGGAAATCATGAAGATTATCTTCTATTGTATTTAGCATTTCATCAAGACAATCAGTCTCTCACACACATTGTTGTCAACATCATTGTATGCATCTTGTCTCTCAAAAGACCTCATAGTATACACTCTATCATTAGATACATCATTTCTCTCCTTATGCCTTGTCCAATGTGTGTAATTTCCACCTTGACATTACCAAACTTCACCATATTTACAATAAAGAATGGTAATTAAAAGCTCCAGATTGCTCCTAAGCTCACCATAAACACATAAGGGTTTAAATTAATAAACTTTCAAAAATAATTTAAAAAAATTGAGAAGCCATAAACACCCTTCAAATAAGTAGTTTGAGTTCAAGCATAATGATTTTTAAACATGTGGGATGAATGGAAAAGTTTAGGAAGCAAAGCACTTGAAAACAAGGCCAAAATGTTATTTTAGTGCATTTTGGCACATAAGACATGGTTTTATGATCCATACATTATGGCATGTGGCATAAAAAGGCTAATTCAACCTTTGCATCATGTACCGTGGCTTGTGCATAACATGTTATGGCATATGTGTCCCATCATGATAGCAAAATTGTAACCTCCTCTTATATATCCACACTTTATAAGAGAAAATTATAGTGTTACCACTACCTCTCATCATTCTTCATAACAAATTCATTTTTAAAAGCTTCAGCTGTAGACTTACTTTATAAAATCAATTAAATCATAATACAATCAAAGAAAACACAGCGAAAGTAAATCATACACCACTCAAAAACATAGTGGACATAACCCACTAGAATTTCTATCTCAATTGCATGCAATTCAGCACACAAATATACTAAAGTTTTAGTCCGTGTGCCATGGTAGACGGTCAGTGCACCACAATATATGGCACAAAGCCACATGCTTACCCTGTCTATGTCGTGTGCCGCAGCATGCATCGCCATGTGCCACGGCCGGCCTATCCGAATTTATATTGTCATTTTGATAGCAAAAATGATGAACTTCTAGCATGCACCATTTTCGCATATGACATCTGATTGGAGTGATTCAAGCGCCTATATAAAGCTTAGCTCGTATACCAACTAATGAGATAGGTTTGGACATGATCTAATGGTCCAATCAAAATTTAAACACTCAGGTGCAAAAAGTCACTTTTTTTTGAAAATTTTGCATACCCAAGCGCTCAAATTGATCCCTTACTCTCATTAGACCACACTAGGCCTTGAACCAAGTCCAAAAGGATCTAATACACCTGGTTGAGCACAATTAATCACAATTACATTTATATATCAAAATTTGACCCCTCTACAGCCAATTTTCACAATTTAATACTTTCACAAACTATGCTGTTTCTTGGCATAAATAGCCTACTTGGTTACTTCTCAACTCAATCAAATACAAACATATGCAATCATATTCATAATACAATATTTTCCCCCAAATTACTCATTTCATCATAATTTTGACTTTTGGCTTAAGATTTACTAACACATACAACAAATTCAACACAAATACAATCAAATCAAAGCCCTTTTGTCTCAAACAACACATATATATATAATCGGGCTTGCTTTCACCAAAACTCAGTCCAATACATGTATGAAATCCTATGGCAACTCATATACACTATTATATACAATCTTTTAGTTTAGTTCATTACATAACCTTAGAGTACACGGCTTCTCAACTCAAGTCGATCCAGACTCTTCCCATAGCCTGATTACTTTGCGATCTTGTAAACATGTAACCACGAGGTGAGATGAAAATCTCAATAACAGAATAACTCAATCCTACTGACTATCACATGCAACAATATGAAACTAAACATAGTATACCATTAAAACCTCATAAAGTAGTATTTACATTGCATATCTCATTTCATTTTCAACTTCTCATCAATCCCAAAGGATTCTATATTATCTCAAGATATTTTATCATATCACATAAAATACTAGCATGATCTTTACCAACCAAATCTCCAAATCACCCCAACATGAAACCATAAGCTCATCTCAGACCAATGTACACTTTCATTAATCTTGAGCTCACTTACAGTGGTAGAATCACCCGACTAATGATGTTCTAACACATAATATGGACTATAGTTTTCCCCCAATACACATAATGAGGCGTCATTGACTCCAACTGTATCACATAGATACTAAGAAATCTCTCATCTCCAACTCAGTACCTTAATAGGCACTGAGGAGATCTTCCCTAATATAGCACCTTTCAAGGTACTAAGGAGAATTATTTCCAAAACCGCAACCTAACAGGGTACTAAGGAAACCTTACCATATGGTCTTTATCATCCCCTATACTCTCGGGTAAACTCCCACCACTCAAATCATGCTTTTTTGATCCATTTAAGGTTCCCTTTTCACAATTTACTTTTTCTTATACATAACATATATATATAGCACTCTACATTACAAAACCCAATTTTAATGCTCATTTCTACCAAAAGTCATTTTACACATACAATCACTCAATGCCACAAAACATGCTCAATTCAAAACCCTTCATGCATTACATAGCATACTAACATACAATTATGATAAATAGTCAAAAAAGAAAGTTATTCAGTTACCTCAACCCTTCTGTCAGAAGAAAGGTTACCCGTGAATTTCCACTATCATACAAGCTTATCTCAAGCCTCCTTTCTCTACTCATGAGTCTAATATGCCAATCTGAACACATTTGGCATATTTTAGTCAGTTAGCCCATTTTGATCAAAACTCATTTTTAACACTTAGGGCTATATTCATTCAAAAACTCTTTTTCATTTATCTATTCTAAGTTCATGACTACCCAATTACTACTTTACACCACCTCAACCAGTCTTATTCTACTCATATCAAATTTTTGCCCTAACTTTCTCTCTCTAAAGGCCAAAATTGAGCCTGTGGGTTCAAAGCTCTACTATTCAGCTCTAAACCAGTCACAATCTCTGATTTAACTTTCGCGAACCTTTTTATTACTATTGGGCAAGAATCAAACCCTTTAAATTCCATCGATTCAATTTCCCTATAACTCATTTTCAGAGGAATTTATGTAGAATGGAAGGTAAAAGTTATACATAGCTCACCTGGCAAGTTACCAATCTGAATCACCTTCCACTGCTCTAAAATAACTTAACCTAACTCCTCAGCCCTTTTCCTCTCTTTGTTTCGTGTGTTTCTCAAATTCTCTTCTCTAAAATTTTCAAAAGTTCATGACTTATGAAGGCAAATTCTGGTCCATGCACTACGGCGTGTTCAACACAAGTCGCGCGCATGGCGTAGTAAGATTTATTCTCACCACACGCACTTGCTTTGACCTGAAACACACTCTTATCACCCATATTTATTCATACAACACACAAACAAGTCAAAATGCTAATTAATCACTTGAATCTCTAATCCCACTTTAATTTCCACTTCACCCTTGATCAACCTCTAAACTTAGGATTAAGAAATTCAGGATGTTACAAAAATGTTGTTGTAATGTCCATCTTGACATTACTAAAATTCAATACACAATCATAACAAACTTATAATTAGGAGCAAGGATTGCTCATAAGCTCACATAATCCATATAAGGGTTAAAACTAATAATCTTTTAAAAATATTTGTGGAATAATTGGGATCCCATAAAAACCCTTTAAATTGATAGTTTAAGCTCAAACTTAATGATTTATAAAGGTATTGGAAGCATGGAAAAGTTTTGGGAAGCAAACCACTTCAAAACAGGGCCAAAAATTTCATTTTTTAGTGTTTTGGTCTATGCACTGTGGCTCGTGGTCCATGCGCCGCGGCATGTGGCATAGAATGCCAAGGTTACTCGCTGTACCATGCACCGCGGCTTGCACGAAATACACCACGGCATACATATCCATGACAGCAATGCTGTCATGACAACTTTTCTAGACAAACTTCAAACGCGCGCCATTTTTGCATCTGATGTCTGATTGGAGTGATTCAAGCGCCTACACGCAGCTTGTTCAATAAGCTATGAGTTTTGTTACAATCTGACACACTACCTTGTTCAATAAGCTAACTAATGGTATGAGAATTTTAGACACCCAGATGCAAAAGTCAATTTTTAAAGAAATTTTCAACCATCCAAGTACCCAAAACTCATAACTTATACTATTAACCCATTATGAGGCTTGAACCAAGTTCAATGGACCAAAATATACTTGAGTGACCAATCAAACACTACATGCATTATTTGGCTTCTATTACCATATAATACATTACAATTACATTATCACCACATAGATAAAACATTCCTTGCACTTGTATTAGTATTTTAGCCCATCACCATAAAAATTCCCACATATTCACATCACATACCATATTGGCCTAAAATACAAAACAACATAGTATGAAATAAGTGCAACCAATATAAATGATATACATTCCTAGTTGGCAACATATAATATCATTCATATAAGTTTTTGTACACGACTCAAAATGAAATTGGGCTTTACAAAGAGAATGTAGCAAATATGCTAGCCCTTGCCCGATTCCCTCCCTAGCTTAGTCTCACTGGTAGAACCTATAAAATGATAATCCATGGGGTGAGATAAAAATCTCAGTAACTAAGATAATATATACTATTGAAAAAACATGAAAAACATCATGAATCCCAGATAATTATGGTGGCAAGATGATTTGGTAGGCAACTAGCCTAACTTTTCTAAGGATCTCAAATGGATCCATGAATTGAGGAGATAATTTCTTTGCTTTGATTGACCTCCTGATTCCCGTCACAGGTGAAACTCTTAGAAAAACATGGTCACCAACCACAAACTCCAACGGCCTTCGCCATTTATCTGCATAACTCATCTGCCTACTTTGAGCCATTAGAAGTTTCTGCCTTATCATTTGAATCCTTTGCATCATTTAATCCACTATATCAGGACCTATAATGCTTCTCTCACTGAGTTCAACCCAACAAAGAGGAGATTAACATTTTCTTTCATATAGTGCCTCATAGGGAGCTGTCCCTATACTGGAGTGGAAACTATTATTGTAGGCAAACTCCGCTAAAGGAAGATAGTTATCCCAATTGCCTCTCAGTTCCAAGGCACAAGCTCTCAACATGTCCTCTAGAGTCTATATAGTCCTTTCTGTCTGTCCATCAGTCTGTGGATGATACCCTATGCTAAATCTTAATTTAGTACCCATTGCTCTCTACAATGCTTTCTAAAAGTTTGAAGTGAACCTCGGGTCATGATCAAAGACAATGTCCTTTGGCACCCCATGCAATCTCACAACTTCCTGATTGTAGATCTTTGCCAACTTCTCTAATTAATTACTTATTCACGCTGCCAAGAAATAGGCTAGCTTTGTCAACCTATCTACAATCATCCATATAGAATCATGACTAGATTAGGTTCTTGAAAATCCCGAAATGAAATATATAGATATACTATCCCACTTCCACTTCAGTATCTCTAGTAGTTGTAAAGTTCCTGCTGGCCTCTGATGCTTAATTTTAACCTTTTGACAAATTAAACACCGAGACACAAAATCTATAACATTCTTTTTCATTCCAGGCCACCACCAATATCGCTTCATATCCTAATACATCTTAGTTGCTCCAGGGTGAATTGTATATCTACTCTTATGTGCCACATTCAAAATTTTCTTTCTCAAATCACTCTCATCTGGTACACAAACTCGATCTTGAAATATAACATATCTATCATCACTAAAACCAAAGTTTGTGGTTTGCCTTTCCTCTACATCTTCTCAAATTTTCAACAGATACTCATCCTCAAGCTGTGCTGTCCTTAACTCTCTCCAAAACTCATTGGTAATCTTTGTGGAATATTAGCTACACAAAGTAAATTCTGGTGAGTCATGCTGAATCTCCAAGTAGGATTCTAGCAATTTGTGCTCTTGCACCATTAGATAAACGACATGTAATGACTTTCGACTTAAGGCATCTGCAACCACATTTGCTTTCCCCGGATGGTATTTAAATTTGAAGCTATAGTCCTTCAAGAACTCCATCCATCTTCTTTGCCTCACATTAAGTTTCTTTTGATCCACTAAATATTTTAGGCTCTTGTGGTCACTGAAAACACTGAACACTGCTCCATACAAATAATGTCGCCAAATCTTTAGTGCAAACACAACTGCAGCAAGCTTTAAGTTATGGGTAGGATAATTTTCTTCATGTCGCCTAAGCTGTCTAGAGGCATAAGCCACTGCCCACTCATCTTGCATCAACGCACATCCCAGACCCTTTAGAGATGTATTTGTATATACTTTATATGGCAATCGTGGATTAAGAATAATTAACACCGGTGCCATAGTCAATTTCTCCTTTAACTTTTGAAATGCAATCTTGCACTTGTCATCCCAAATGAACGGCTAATCTTTTCGGGTCAACCTAGTGAATGATGAAGCTATTTGATATAAATCTATGATAATATCCATCCAATCCTAGAAAACTCTGTATTTCAGTCACAAAAGTAGGTCTTTCCCATTTCAACACCGCATCCACTTTATGCAAATCACCGCAATCCCTTCTACCGATACAACATGTCCTAGAAATTAGACCTCTCGTAGCTACAACTCACACTTGCTAAGCTTGGTATAGAGCTTGTTGTCCTTTAAAATTGGTAGCACAATCCTCAAATGCTTCGTATGCTACTCCTCATTTTTAAAATATATCAAGATCTCATCAATAAATACCACTACAAACTGATCTAGGTAAGGCCTAAATATACGGTTCATGTAGTTTATTAAAACTGCAAGCGCATTTGTTAACCCAAATGACATGACCAGGAATTCATAATATCTATATCTGGTACGGAAAGCCGTCTTGGGCACATCCTCCAAGCGCACTCTCAATTGATGGTATCCTGACCTCAGGTCAATTTTTGAGAACACTGAAGCTCCCACCAATTGATCTAACAAATCATCAATCCTTAGTAAAGGATATTTGTTCTTTACCGTCACGTTATTTAACTGTTTATAGTCAATACAGAGCCATAAGCTACTGTCCTTCTTCTTAACAAACAACACAGGTGATCCCCAAGGTGACATATTAGGTCTAATAAATCCTTTTTCAAGTAACTCCTCTATTTGCTTCTTTAACTCAGCTAACTCCATTGGTGACATTCGATATGGTGCCTTTAAGATTGGTTCAGTTCCTGGCACTACGTCTATGGTGAATTCCACTTCCCTTTCTGGAGGTAAACCAGACATATCATCCTTAAATACCTCAGGGAATTCATTTACTACCCTAATCTTATCAATATTTCCATCATAGACCCTATGCACTGAGAAGAAAACTATATAAGCCATACACCCTTGTTGCATCAGTTTCTCTACTTGCATCACTGTTAAGAACTTAGACTCACTAGGAATATTAGCCAGTATAATATGCACTAGTAAGAAAACTGTCCTCCTAGCACAGTCCAAGGTGGCATTATTTACCATCAACCAATCTATACCGATAATCATGTCCAAACTCTTTATAGGAATTCGAATCAAATCTAAAGTGGTCAAATGATTTTCAAACCTCACTTATACATTCAAACATACTTTACTAGTCATATCAGATGACCCAGATGGCATAAACACTTTAATCACATAAGGTAATTCATGCAAAGGAAGTCCCAACCTTTCTACACATTCATATAAAATAAATGAATGTATAGTACCAGAATCAAACAATGCTTCAATTTTTATGTATGTATATGATATTACTTTTATTGATACACATACTGCTTTATCACTTGTTTATGATTTTGCTTACTAAATGGTAGTTGGGGTTATTTTTGAGTTACTGGGACATATATCTCACTCCATTACTTTTGAACATAGGTAAAGAGAGCACGAAAAAGTTGGGAAAGGAAGCAGGGAAAGAGTAGCTTCACTTGGTAGTTGTACGACTACCATTACTGTAAATGAATGTATAAAATTGTTCATAGAGTTTAAGTTACCAACTAAGATGCATAAGTGTATGTGAATATGAGAAAGTGATTTATGTTATGAAAACTTTCTTATATATATATATGGTATTGCATTATGGGTAGGCCTAAATGCAAGACAAGCAAGTATATATTGTGTTGTAACTTGTTCCACTAGTGTATATATGTAATGATTATGTGTTTATTATGAATTATGTTGCTATGTAAGAACTTAACACAAATGATGAGAACTTGACACAAATGGTGAGGCAGAGCCCTATATGCAAGAGTCGAAGGGTTAAAAGTAGAACAAGTCTAGTTATATATGTGAATATGTGTTATATATATATTTTCTTTATATAAGATCACAATTGTGCAATATGGCATTGAGAGGCCAAAATGGGCTATTGATGTAATATATGTAATGTGTAGTGTCAATCAGGTATATTTGGTCCTTTTAGACTTGCTTTAAAGCCTAAAGTAATCTAATGGGACAATAAATGAGAATTAAGCATTTAGGGTGTATGTTTTTAAAAGAAAAAGTGACTTTTTATACCCCAGGTGTCTAATTTTAGATCAAACCATTAGATTGAGTCTAAACTTGTTCCATTAGCTAGTATACATGGTAAGCTTTATATAGGCACTTGAATCACTCCAATCGGGCCTTAGATGTGAAAACACCACATGTTGAAAATTCATCATTTTTATTGTCAAATGATAATCGAAAATTTAGACAGGCATACCATAGAGCATGGCGTCTCACACCACGACGTATGACATAATTAGGAACAGAGCATGTGGCTCTGTACTACATGCGATGAAGTATGTGTTACACTCCGTAGTGCATGGCCCTTTTCTCAGGGTGGAAATTTTGTGCCTCTTTTAGTTATATGAATGTGTTTATGCTTTTGCTAGCCCTCTTATTTGGATATATGTTTTAAGAAGTCAAGATCTCATTATTTGAAAATAAATAAAGGGCTATTACTCTAATATTTTATTATTCTTGTATTGGTTGTGATGGGAATGGTAAAGAACAAATTGAGTCGGGACTTCACACTTCTAAATGGGGCTCCACCTCACTATTTGTGTAAAGTTCTCATATATATATATATATATACACAATTCATAATCAATTCCATATTCAACACATACATATACAAATGGAACAAGTTACATAATATTATATACTTGCTTAATTAGCCTCTAGGCCTACCTATGTACCCACTCATGGGGGCACCCTCGGCGAGATGCAACATCATATATATATATATATATAAGCAAGTTTTTATAACACAAATTCATATACAAACTTACTTATGTATCCTAGTTGGCAACTCAAGCTCTATATACAACTTTATACATTCATTCATACCACTACCAAATGAGGCTACTCTTTCCTTGCTACCATTCCAGGCCTTCTTGTGCTCTCTTTAATTATGTTCAAAAGTAACAAAATGAGACATACATCCTAGTAACTTAAAGGTAACCTTAATTATCAGTTAGTAAGCAAAATCATAAATAATAGATAAAATAGCATGTATTTTAATAAAAGTGATATCATATGCATATACAGGACTTCATTCTCATCAATCTCATTATGCTCATGCTAATGAATTCTTGGTTCCACCTAACAGAGTAATCTCTGTGCTCGGACTAGGACTTCCAATCATATGGAACAGGGCCTACCATATCACTACTCAGACCAAGTAATTTACTTCATATATGGGTGGTCTCCTAAGTTCATCATGGCAAAGTTAAACTCTACATTCTGGATCATTAAGACTTCTAACCTTATATAAAGTAGGACCATAACTCCCTATCCTAATCTAGGGAAACCTCATGGATCATTTCATATCTTAGGTTTGTCATGGTAGAGACAATCTCTATACTCTGAATCATCAGGACTTCCTAGATCTCCTTATAATAGGGCTGCATCCCCCACCACAATCCAAGGTATTCTCATTAATATGATACATAGTAATGCACATTCCACCTCAAATTCATTTCAATCAATACTCAAACACCCACATGCATTCTCTCACAATGTTGCTACTCTTCAGTTCACAACACAATGCACATAGTTATATAAAAATATTTATAAACTATTTCACAAATAAACAAGTAAAAAGATTACCCCAGTTACATTTAACTCTTGCTACTAAGGGTTACTAATCACTGTAGACTCCCAAGCATGTACATTCCCATGAGTAATGTCACAAGTACTCAATCTACACAACACAGTATCCCTTAGTCAATTCTCAATACTTAACATAGGCATTGATTCAGTTAAACTGAATCCCTTAACACACAAAATTATTCAATTGAACCCTTTTTAACTCACAGCTCTGTTATCTATAGTCATTAGCCCTATAGACCATTCAAATGACTACAACAACCTCCTAACTCATTTATTTAATTAATTTCATCCTTTTAACCTAACTTCTAGGCTATTTTGAGCCTAAATCCTCAAAGCTTAACCATTCAACTTCATACTAGATACAAAACCTTAGTTTGATATTCAATAGCATGTTTTGTGCCTTTCTTTCAGATTCCAACATCTTAAAAACTCGTGACTTGATTTCTCAACCAATGAAGTTTAATGAAAATGAGGTAGAAATGAAGTGTAAAGTTGTGCTTACTTACCCGACAAGTTGATAATGGAAGCTAACTTCTAATCTTTGGATATTGCTTGCCCTAGCAGACTTGAACCTCTTCTCTTCTCCAAACACGTTTTCCTTTCCTTCTCTTTCTCTTTTCACGATCTGACTTAACCTTTAAGTAAAAATGTTGCACTATATGCTGCAGTGCATGCAACTTCTGTCGTGGTGCATGGCACAGTGAAATAAATCTTACTTGTACTCATGCATTATGCCCTTAATTGTCATTCTACCCTTCAATCCTATCAACACAACATCCAAACAATACAAAACATCAACCCAACACCCAAACCACAATCAATCCGTTAATTACTAGTTCCTTGGATTGAAATTCAAGATGTTACAATCAAATCCTCTATTCAACAATTGTAATAGTTAAAATAGCAATCAAGCCAAGTGATATATAGCTAAATTGACATCTAAATCAATTAAATGAGTCATGGTAATTGAAGGAATTAGGATATGGTCTAACCAACTAGGAGCATGCATAATGAAAATTAAGTAACTAAACTAAAAATAAACCTGAATGAATTAATTCAAAGTTTTCAAAAAAAAAATTAATAGCATAGTGGCATAAAAATAAAAGTTTCATAGTTATCAAGCCCTCTTTTCAATAGTTATAATACTAATACAAGTAAAATGATCATTCTAACTAAATTCAAGAGATGGACAACAAAACTAATATTCAACAACAATTAAATAAATCAAGCAAACTAAAAATGAATAAAACATATTAATTATACAAGAAAAGGGAATTAAATTAAATATTCATATTAAGAAAAATGTATTCAAAATGAGAAAAAAATAGTGCACCGTAAGTTGGAGTTGAGGAAAGAAGAGGAAACATGAGGATATTACAAGCTATTGGAGCTAAGGAAACCAAGTTGGGACCACGAGATAAAGGAGAGGATTAGTTTGTGTAATGTCCACTTGACATTACCAAATTATCACACGTAATTCTCATAAATACAGTTAGAGGTCCATCAAACCTCTAATTTTGTCAAATCATAATTATTCAAAATTTTTGAAACAAATACTTTATTGGCTAGGATCCCAAAATCATTGAAAATATTTCATCATTACATATTATTTCTTAAAAAAATCTCACAAGCTACATAAGTATCATATAATGCAAAAAAAGAGGCAAAATAACATTTTTCAATAAAATGGGCCATATGCTACAACATATGGAACAGAGTCAAAAGTTCACATTTTGTGACATGCGCCTAATTAGACACATTATGTACACACTTTATATATACATTTTAGAACCTATTTTGCATGATATATTCCCTAAGTATGTGCATTCTTGGGGTCAAAAGTGATAAAATTGCCTGAGGGTTAAATTTGTGCACTAGGGGTATTCTGGTCCAAATTTGCACTTTTTTATGAAAAATCAGGTTTTTGTTGGACTAAATTCATTTTACCTAGATTCATCATGGTCCAGTTGGTTTTTAAAAATTCATTTTGGTTTGAGAGATATTACATAGAAGTCACACTTTAGGGTTGTTGACTTGGTTGACCTAGTTTATGCTTTGAATGAGCATGTGTTTATATTGTGCTTCTCACATCCAAGTCCATTCTAAGCTTGATCCACACACTTAATTCTAATCAACTCACACACATTTCACTCATCTCTTACACAATCATCCATGTTAATACTAGGGTAGAGTAATTTCATCCAAGCACTCAATCCCATTCACTCATCTACTCATTTTTCTCATTCTCTCGTCTCTTCTCTTTCATCTCTCTTCATAAATTTTATCCATCACCTACATTACACCAAAAAAACACACACACAACCCTAGTCATCATCCATTCATCCATCCAAGGTCAACATTTCTAATGGTAGGTGAGTTTCATTTTGGCCAAGGCATAAAGAAGAGGTCTTCCATGGAGTTTGAAGGCTAAAGGGCTTGTGGATCTTAGAGGAGGAGGAAGAGGATGAGGCCAAACACTTAACGTCTCTCTAGTTTTTAATTACTCTACCCAAATTTTCTTCAACATCTTGATGTTATAAGACCATAATTTTGGATATTTCATCATGTATTTAAGCTATAATCTTGGTTCGTTTGTGTTTATTATTGAGAACATAGTGATTTGATTATGTTTTTTGTATTTGGTATAATCTTGAGATTTTCAGTAGTGTCTCATCTTGCATTTTCTACATTATGATTTTTAGTAGTTGATGCTTGATTTCTTGTTTTCTCACCATAATCTTAGGATTTTACATGCTTTTTTGAAGGGAAGAATGACATATGCATAATTCACATCAAACTTGTTCAATGCTTAAAACTGACCTAATGAATTGAACTAAAGACCTTAATCTAGGACTTAAGGAGATTGTTGGGAAGTTAAGAGGGTAGAGATAATTTTTCTAGTTTTCTTCATTTTAGGCCAAGAAGGTAAGGTAATCAAAAGCCAACCTAAGTAATTTTTAAGCTAATGACTCAGTCACTTCTCTAACTCTAAGATCCTACCATTCAATAAGAAACTGCCAAAATCACTTTAATCTAGTTTTAAAGCTTTCTTGTTAATTTTCAAAAAATAAATAAAAATCAATCAATGCTTTGAGTAGTTTAATTAACATTGATTAGCTTTAATTAATCATAGTAAGCCTCCTCAAGAAAATCAACCTAGGTTGACTATTATCTACATAGTGTGAAACTTAGTACTATTTTAGGAATTAATGGAAAACTCTTCCTAGCACTGTGGCATGTGCACTATACGCCATCGCTCGCATGTCAGATTCTACTATCAATAGTAGCTTGCTGATATGAAATCCCAATATGCATTATTTCCTCATATAGTATCTAATTTGGGTGATTCAAGAGCCTACACAATGCTCATTTGACAAGTTAAATAGTGACATGGGTTTTTTTCAATATGATGTTCTATTTGATAATTGGACACCTAAATGTAAAATGACCACTTTTTGTCATTTTCATCCAGTCAAATGTCCCAATTCCCAACCACATGTCATTAACCACTTTTAAGGACTTGATCACGTCTCATAGGATATTTTACACCTAATTAAGAAATCATATCATCAAATTCACATGTTTACACAAATTTAGCAATCTAACTACCCTTTATCATGGTTATTAGAATTGAATTAGATTAGCTAATTTGATCGATTCAATAGGGAACCGGCTAGGTATTCAGTTCAGAGATGATGCAAAAATAGGAGGAGGGAGAATCGGCCATGAACCACCTAAAAGGAATCAAACTAGACTAAATTAGGAGAATCGATGGTTATGTAGTCCTCTATTTTTTTCTTCTCCCTATTTTGGTAAGACAACCCCATTTTGCCTCACACAAAAATTTTTTTTCCTTCTACTAATAGAACTTAATCCTAAATCTCTTAGCCTCTCATAGTCCAGGCCAGAGTCTACTAGTTGACTTTCCTTTGATCTGTCTCATCTCTTAAAGCCTCGAATGCAAACTACTACTGCCACTGTCATAGAATCCTTTCAAGTGAGCTGTTACCGAATTAGTCTGATGAGCTGTTATAAAACCAGTCTGACAAGCTTTTGTAGAACCCAATTCGGTGAATCTCACAAGCTCTCACCTAGTCATCTTGTTCGCGTTCCTTTTCTCTCTTTCTCAATCTAATCGTCATCCTGTCTCTCCTCTATTCATCTCATCTTTATTAGTTTGTTGGCATCTTCATTCTCAACTAACCTCTTATCTTTATGCTATTCATTTCTAGATTCTAGATTCCTTTTGATTTCTTCCACTTCTAGCCTATGCATCTCATTTGCCATCTTCAATCTTTATTAACAAATTAGAGCTACTACTCTTAAAGCTCGATCAAATGCTTTATAGTTTAATAAATAATATCTATTATTTATTGGTTTTATGATTTTGACCTTCTAGGTGTTAATTATTGAATGCTAATTTTGATTATATTTTGATTAAGCTTAGTTGTTTTTTATAGATTTAAAACCTCATACTCTTACCACCAAGCTCAATGTGCAAGTTAATAATCTTGATCCTACTCCTATCATTTTCACTCCTTTTGGTTCAACTCCAAATACTAATAGTATCCAAAAAACTGATGGTTGTTCGAATAGTAATAATGCATCTGTCCTTCAAGTATCACCTATACCATCTCTTCAAGGGAAAAGTGATCCTGCATGGAAGCATTTTGCTTTTAAAAAAGAGGGGAGAACTTGTGTGTATACTTTCCTTCATTGCTCCTCACCATTTAAAGAAGGTGGGATTAATAAGATAAAGCAACATCTTACAGGTGTTTCAGGAAATATAATTTCTTGCAAGAAGGTTCCATATGATATTTGCCATAGGATGGTTCAACCTTTAAAAGAAGTGTCATTAGTGAATAAGAGGAAGCTTGATGATCCAGACATGCCTGAAGATTTTGTTGATAACCTAGAATGTGAAGTAATTGCTCCAAATCTAGAGCTAAGAAGGCAAGTTTTAGCAATATTACTGTTGTGAAAAAAAAAAGAAAAAACTAGTAGGATTGACAATTATTTTACCCTAAGGTCAACTCCTAGCTCTCAATTAGGCCTAAAGAGTGCATGGTCATCTAAAAAAGCTCAGTATAAAGCTAAATTAGCCATTACTAAGTGGTTATATATGAATTGCATTCCATTTAATGCTGTTAATTGTCCATATTTTTTTTTTTTGCTTTGGATGCAATTGCTATAATTAGCCTAGGTTTTGAAGGTCATTCATTTGAGGAGTTAAGGGCTAATTTATTGACTAATTGTAGAAAAAGAGTGTTAACTGCTTATTAAAGCCATCGAGCCACTTAGAAAGAAAGTAAATGCACACTCATGGCTAATGGCTGGACTGACAAAAGGCAATGAATATTAGTAAATTTCCTAGTTTATTCTCCTATTAGCTTGGTTTTTGTAAAGTCTATTGATGCTTCACACATAGTCAAGGATGCCAAGAATTTGTTTTATGAAGTTATTAAGTGGGTTTCTCCTAAAAATATAGTACATGTTGTGACTGATAATGTAGCCAATTATGTAGCTACTAGCAAGTTGATTCATGAAAAATATAATCATATTTGTTGGTCACCTTGTGTTGCTCACTGTACAAATGTTATTTTGAAGGACATTGCAAGCATGCCCCATATAGCTAACCTTGCAATAAAAGCATCAAAAATTACTATTTTTGTGTACAATCATGTGATTTTTCTTTCATGGCTAACGAGAAGAGATGGCTGGACAGAAATTATGTAACTAAGAGTGACTAGGTTTGCTACTACTTCTATTACATTGAAGAGTTTACATGAGCAAAAGCATGACTTGTGAGCCTTAGTCTTAGATAAACACTTTCATGATAATAAACTATCAAGGACTAAAGCTAGGCAACTAGTTGGTGACATTGTATTGGACAAGAAGTTTTGGGATGATTGCCATCAAATTTTATGTCTTGTAGGGCCTCTTATAAAGTTACTAAGAATTGTAGATGCTAATGAAAAACCATCTTTGGGTTATGTTTATGAGGGTATGCAGAGAGTAAAGAATTTAATCAAAAATTTCTTTCGTAGAAAGAAGGAACAATACAAGGATTACATAAGTATAATTCAAGCTCGGTAGAATAAGCATTTAAAGTGTGATTTGCATGTACCAGCCTACTTTTTAAATCCTACATTCTTGTATGATCAAGGATTTATTGAGAAGAGTAGAGTGACAGAGTCAATGCTAGACTATTTTTCAATATACAAGTCTACCTATAAATATTCTGATATAATTTCTAAGATGCAAATGTACCATAAGCGCCAAGGCTCGTTTGGTTGAGAAGAAGCTCATAAAGTAGAAAATGAAATACAACCTAGTTAGTTTCTTACTCTTTCTTTTCTTTTATTATAATTTTAAATATTAAGTACTATTAATTTATTTGAATTTAATGTAGATGTCTGGTGGCAATGTTTTGGGGGTAGTGCTCCAATATTATAAAAGTTTGCAATTTGCATTTTAGGACAAACTTTTTCTTCAAGATGTGAAAGAAATTGGAGTTTATTTGAAAGAAATCATACCAAAAAAAGAAATAGGCTAGAACATGAAAGATTAAATGATCTTGTGTTCGTTACTTACAACTTGTGTTTGCTAAATAGGTGATCATTATTCATCACTCAAATCAAAAATGATTCTCTTCGGCTTCAATAATTGAATGATTAAGGATTTGATTATGAATTTATTTTATTTTATATAAGGTCAAAATTGAAGAAGGTGAACTATGATCCTATTGATTATGAATCAATTGATAAACTTGAGTATTGGATAGTTGAAGAAGTTCTAACTCCAAATATGTGTGACCAAACATTCATATATTCACCACTCTTACACATAATTATACATTTGCACTACTACCTTAGCCCATTATGTCCCATTCCATAACATTTTACACATTATCACACACCAAGGCTAATATATGCACAAAATCATATGCATTTGTCAATCACCATATGCTAATACATTCTTACATAAATTTAAATCATTAACATTTACAACATAGCAAATTCATTACACAAACTCTTGAAGCATGGCGGTAGCATCACTTCACCTGGCTTGAGTCTTTCCCTTTGTCTCTTTCACTATTAAAACCTCTGAAAATGTAACCACAGGATGAGATAAACATCTCAATAATAGAATAGCTCACATCTATCAGGTAATAAGAATAATTGTAAATATAGATGAGATAAACATCTCAGTAATAGAATAGCTCACATCTATCAGGTAATAAGAATAATTGTAAATATATAACATAACTAATTCCATAAAATCATTTTTACACTAATATGATTATTCTACCATTTTATCCTCCATCTCACCTCGACTGAAACTGTAACATCCTGAAATTTTAAGACTCAGATTTATTAAAAAAATAAAATATCTATAATTAAATTAAAATTTAGAATAATTTGATAAAGGTCTAGAGTTTTAAATTTTTCTAAGAAAAAGTTGGGTTTTATTTTATTTTTAACTATGAAAAAAATACCAAAGTTGACCCGGGCTTTTGTGCTATAAAAAAATGTGGGGCCCTTTCTTGTAATTTTCTCCAAAATGTTTTAAGATTAGTTTTAAAAGGAAACAACACGTAGAAACACAGAAATAGAACAAAGAAATAAATGTACAAGAGAGAGAGAGAGGAAGAAGAGAGGGGAAAGAGAGGGAGTTAGGCTTAGATCTAGGAGGCTTTACGACCGTTGCGAGCTCGGTTACATGATAGGTAAACTTCCTACTTCAATCCTCTTCCCTCCCTCTTGATTTTCTTCAATTTTTGGAAGAGAGATTTTTTTTAATTTTGATCCCAAAGGCTTTATTCTCGTAAGCTTTAGTTTCTTTGGGTACTTGAGAGATTGTTTTGAGTTTCTATATGGTGTTCTAATGTTTTGAGCGGATAATTGGATGAAAAGAGGTGTTTTAGGCACAAATCAAACCCCAAGAGGTTGGGTTTTGCTCTTCAACAATTTAAGTCTATTGATTTAGTTATAATTTTGCTATTTGAGCCCAATAAGATTTAAATTAAGGTTTATAAGGGCTAATGGTGAAAGTTGGTGACACTAAGTGAAGGTTTTTAATTGATTAAAAATTATATAAATTGGAAATTAGCCTAGTGATGGCTAATAAATGATTTTGGTGGTTGAGTGATACTATGTGAATGGTTGGTTTAATATATGGATCATTAGAATGGATTATGACTCATTGACCCAAGTTGTATGGTATGAGTTATAGTCTTCATTAATGCTATTTGTCATTATAAGTGATGTGGATCACTTATATGTTGTAGAAAATTATTGGTGGAACTTATTAAGAAGTTAAGGAACAAGCCAAGTCCTATTTTATATAAGAGGAACCCTTTTGGTCCTAAAGGGTTGAGGTAACAGGGAAATTTATATTTCTTATTACTTTATTTTAGCTATTTTTGAATAAATATTACTAGGTATCATGCATTACATGTTTTAAAAGATTAAATGTGCTTTATAAGGGGCTATGGGGTACTACTTTGATTACAGTGCAAATATATTTTCTAATTGTTTAACAACAACGTTTTTTTAGAAAAGAGAATTGTTTGCGTGTATTGTAATCATAAAGAATAGAAGTTGTACTTAAGGAAGTGTAATTAAGTAAGGTACCTTGGATAGGCTAAGGAACCATTTAAGGGAGATTTATAAATGTTATACTACCTTAGAGTGTTGAAGTGGTCAATATTCGGGAAAAGTAGACACGAATAAAAGGCATGATCTCGGTGGGAGTTCACCAATGAGAAGGTGTAGACTTTTGATATTCTATGGCACACTGCCAGTACTCAGTGTTGCCTTATGTATTGTGGGCTCAGTGCACTAAAGTGGTTAGTGTATTGAGTGTTTGACACCTCTTAGTGGGAGAGAAAATCTGAGATATGAAGTGTAAGGTTAAGTGCTTAGGCCAAGGTAGCCCTTACATAGAGAGTAAGTCGGGCTGGCTATGGGAGGGAGTTTGCTTCGATTGCTCAGGATTCACGTCGAAAGGGCATAGACGGTTCGGTAGATTAGACCATGCCTTAAATTATGTTTTGTGCTTGTGAAGGTACAAGTTGGTATAAGGTTTACCTGCGAGTTAAAGAGTGCCACGGGGCATTCTGTTGGTCATGAAAGGTCTTACCGGCCTATGTCATGCATTCATGCATTTTAAATAACTAAATTATATACTATGTTGAATATTTATTCATTTATTCAATTATGGCTTACTTTGTAATAATCAATGTAGATTTCTTTGTTACTGAGATTGTGGTTGTCTCACCCCTTTCTTTTTAATATTTTCAAGTCCAGGCGAAGGAACCAGTGGAGGACGGGAAAAGGAGTAGAGCTAGGTGTTGTTTGTGAATTGTAAAGAACTGCAACCCCTTTCTTTTAAGCAAATCTATTGTAATGTATTTAAGATTAGGGTGCTAGTAGGATGTGATTATGTATATGTGTGTTAGTATGTATGGATTGTATGGCTTGGGTATGAATTTTTGTTTGCTTGTAGACTTGTGGCTAGGAAACTTGGCTATAGTATGTGGTTTTGATAGATTTATTTAGTAGACCAAGTTTCCATTACAAGCAAATATTTACTTTGGTATATATGTGATTCCATAAGAAAATGCAAAGTGGTTGCATTGCACATGGTGTGCTATGGGCAAACATATACCTTGCATAGAGAGAGTGGGTGTATGGGCCCCACAGAGATCTCTGAGCCAAGTGAAAATGTTTAGTGTGTGTATTCATTTTCGTATATGATATTTGGAACAGTTTTTGGTCACTCTTGTGTGATTTGTGCATTTTGGGGGTTTAGGGTCCATTTTGGGAAATGGCACCTGGGTGGTCAAATTTTGGTATAAAGGATTTTTCTATCATTTAAATGTTCTATCAGGAGTTTTTAATCCTATTTGATGTGTCCAAAGTATTCTCACAGGTTTGTGACCATTAGGATGAGATTTGGATAATTTTAAAAATGAGTTCTACCAAATAAAATTGCACTTTTGCATCCAGGTGTCCAAATCTTAATCCGATCATTGGATTTCTCTAAAATTTAGGTCACAAGTAAAACTCTTTATAATCTTCGTGTGGGCTTTGGAATCTCAGATATTGAACGGAGAAACGGCACACTTCAGAATTTGGTCTGGAGGAGCTATCATGACAGCAAAGTTGTTGTCATAACAGCAATAGAGATGATGTTGCAACATGCACGAAATTCAATCCGTCTGTTGGATCTTTTCAAATTTTGGTATGCTAATAGTACTATTTAAAATTGACATGTGAGCTTTGGAATTTCTCCAATCGGAGGTCGGATGATGAAATGGTGCACTCTGAAAGTTAGTCTAGAGGTGCTGTCATTTAGCTGTCATGACAGAAAAAATGATCAAACTTTTAACATGTCTAATTTTTAATCCAACTATTAGATCTTTTTGAAATTTGGTACACTTATAGTACCCTTCAAATGTGACGTGTGAGCTTTAAAATTTCTTTGATCGGGGATCGGATGCCAGAATAGCGCCTCCAGGAAGTTGGCCCATGAGGGCTATTATGACAGCAATTTAATACCGTCATGACAGCATTTTTTTACCTCGCTTTCGCCTACTGATAGGAAATTAGTCGCTTATCCTCAAAATTACACTAAAGCTAACCCTAATGCAATATAGGGCCAACCCTAGGTCATCTCCCAAGGAATGGTTTTAAGTCTAATTGAAAGTTATCTAGTGAAATAAATCAACCAAAGTTTGTAGGAATTTAGTTATCTAGCTAATTATCTAAACTAATTACCTAATATGCAAGTAATTAAAATGCTAGTGAAAGTGAGTGAAATGAACTTCCCTTTTTACAATAATGGAACCCTAGAGATTAGTTGATTTTGGACTCATTATCTTCTCATGATTAGGCTAAGTTTAGCTTCCCTTTCCTCTTGACTAAAGCTGTCATGACTTAAGAAAATTATCCTAAGCCAATTAACCTAATTAGCTAACCTCCCTAGGTCTTAGATTAAAGTCCCTAGTTCAATTAACCAATTGGTGAAGACATTAGCCAAGTGATTCACTCAAAATCCTCTCTCAACAGCCATGGTCAAACACATAAATTGAGCAACCACAAGATTATGTCAAGCTACTCAACAACACAAGCATTAACACCACAAGATTATGCAATATTAACACAAGAAATTCACTAATTGAAAAACACAAGATTATGTGCCAAACAAAGAGTGGCAAAATTCAGTCATGGCTGTCCAAGGAAGAAATTAAATGAAACAATCCTCTCTCTTTACATCAACATCAAATTCAAATTAGAATTTATAAGCTAAGATGATTAAACCCTAGATTAAGGAATCTAACCATCTAGTAAAAAGAGAAGAGGATAGGAAACAAAAGAACTTAGCCAATTTGAAGCTCAAGACTCATCCTCCATCTTCATCTCTCTAGGATTCCACAAAGAAACTTAGCCAATCTTCATCTTCAAGAACCCTAGTGATTGCTTGTGAAGGCCAAACTCCATAGCTCTTGAATGATGGAAATGAGCTTCAATCCTTGTGAAAATGGAAGGGATGGAACGAAAATGAAGAGAGGAGAAGAATGGTATGAGTTTTGTGGAGGTTTGGTGGCTGAAAATGGAGGTTAGGGTGCTGGAAAATGAAGAACAAAAGAGAGAAAATGAAGAACACTATGAACAAGAGAGAGAGAGAATGTGGAAGATGAATCTGATATGTGTTGGATCCCATTTGGGACTTAAAATGGCGTGCTCCTTGGTGTCTCCCATCAGCTGAAGCTTAATTAAAATAAGGAAAAAGAAATTAAAATGTAAATGGGAGCCTTGTCACACTTGCAAGGTGGCAACTTCCTATTGGTTTGTAGATGATTCCAATGTGTGCCTAATTTCCCATGTGTCATCCACATCATTTTAGCTGATCTAATCCCTCAAAATAATCATAATTCACGTGCAAACCATCAGCCATTGTCCTCAAGGAGTGTTGACCTCAATTGCCCAATTGATGCACAAGTCACATGCCACCTATGTCACATAAATCACATAATTCAATTAAATAGCATATGATATAATAAAATCTAATTCATGTCCAGAATTAAATTCATAATTAGAAGGGAGAATTTATTAAATTAACCAAGTTTCAGGCTGCACAAAATTATATAAAAATTTTCACACAAAGGCAAACCAAAAACTAGGACAAACTAAGACACTTAAGAAAGTGTTGACTTTTTTATTTAATTACTCCCAAACTAAAATGAATTTTAAAAATATAATTTCACCATTCATCAACTGGACATAAAATGCACTTTGTCAATTTTTCTTGTACATTTTCTCAAAAGTTCATTTTTTGGACCAAAATGCCCCTAGTGCACTGATCTTAGAAACTTAGGCAAAGTTCAAATCTAATGCAATGTGTGCACTTGAAGGTGATAAATCATTAATAAAATGGTCCTAATTGACAAATAAAAGTGGGTAACAAATGTGTTCTATCAATTCCCCCACACTTAGCTTTTGCACTCCGGGCAAAATCAAGTGAAAAAGGTCCCAAAAGAAACTATAAGACAAAGAAATAAGAGAAAAACATTGTTTCAAGTCACTAAAATACTAGCTCATGAACTTCTACAAATTATCAATCAATGTGGCAATAATTAGGAAAGAATTATGCACATCACAAACAAACCCTTACCAAGAATCAATGTCAAAGAGTAAGCCTCTCTAGGTTAAGTGTTTGCTCTCATCACTAAGTGTATAAGGTATTAAATTTCACTCAAAATTTCTTAGGATAAACCCTACTATAAATTTGTAACCCTTCTACATCTCCATCACTAAATAGCACTTGCAATCAAGAATCAAGTGGACTTTATTAGGTTGTGATATAGGTAATGAAAGGATGTCTAAGAAATGCATGTATATAAAAAAATAGGGTTAGCATCAAAATAATGCTAAATCAAGATATATCCCCTTAATATGCAAAGCATAACCTAACTCAATTGAGTGAACACCTTAACACAATGAGGATGGAAAGAAATGATAAGAAATAATAAAACAAATGGAATGGATGAGCTAGGCAACTTTTTTTTCTTTCTTTCTTTTTTTTTATCTCTTCTTCTTTTTGTTTCTTTTTCTAGCAACTTTATTTCTTTTCTTTTTGACTATATTTTTTTTTTCAAATCTATCTTTGTTGTTTTTTTTTTGGTTGCCCCTAACTCTTTGAAAACAATGGAAGTAATGGATAGAGAAATGATAATAGGCATCCACTCATTTGATCTAGGACATGCAATGAATATTAAAAAGACATATAAAAGTGTAACATGCATTCCTTGGGGAAAAATAGGGTGAATATTTTTTTTTTTTAAGAATCAAACCAAAGGCTCAAAGTGGCTAACAAAGGATAATAAATAATAATAGGTTGGCTATTTGGCTCTTGGCTATTTTTTATGAATGCCATCTCTCATCTCCTATCAAACAAGTGCAAGATATATGGTCTTAATTAAGAAGTGAAACAAATTCTAGAGGGTAACATCACTAAGGAATTAATCACACATGAGTGTTTAGCCTCTTCCATGAAGGGTAATATGCCACTCTAATCCATTAATTCAAGGTAAAAGAATGTTCACTTCACACCTATTCAATCCTAAAAATTACCACATCTCAAGAATCAAAATATCCATTCAAGAGCTAGGTAATTAAGTAACCTCAAACAAAACAAAACAAAGATTTTTTTTTTGAATTTTTTTTTTGCAAAACCAAACAAAACCAAACAAACAAAACAAAATGTTTATTTCTCTCCCCCACACTTAAATCATGCATTGTCCTCAATGTATGTATAGACTAGTGATAAAATAAGGTGAGATCAATAATGAATGCATAACAAAAGTGTGGTCCAGAAATTTTTTTTTTCAAACTAAAACACAAAACAAAGAAGTCAAATAAAGCAAATAAACTCTAATTTTCCTACTAGGTTCATCTCCCCCACACTTGCAATTTACTCAATCAACAAATCAAAGCATAAAGCAAAGTAAAGTAAAAAGCAAGGGTGAAGAAGATACAACCTAGTTTAAATCTCCACAAGCTCTTGAAGTTGAAATTTTCATCTTTGAGGAGTAGCATGAAGCTACTCATTATCATCTTCATTCCAAGCATCTTAGGTGGAGGCTCAAGATCAATTTGTAATGGCTCCAAGATGTATGGTGTAGAATCTTTCATAACTTTATGTGGTTGATCATCTTCATGATTAGCCAAGGTCTCTTCCATTGCAATGATAAATCCTCTAAGTACATGGGGGTTCTTGGCCATATCATCATTTAGACCTATAAAATCAACAAAGAACCCTTCCTCAAGCATATTGGGTTCCAAAGAAGTGCACTCATGATTAATTTCACTCAAACATACATCATCAATTATTTTATCAAGTAAATGATTGCTACTATTTTCAAGCACAAATGAATTAATTTCTAAACAAATAGGGCATGGAGAATCATGTGAACAATCACAAGTGAATAGGGAATTAGAACAAGTACTATGAAACAAAGCCAACTCATCATCAAAATCATCAAGCATTAAATCAATATTATTCTCATTACTATTTGGCTTTGTAAAATCAATTCCTTGATTTTCAACCTCCTTGTCATCTTGAGTTATTTTCAATTCCTTGTTCAAATCCTTAGTAGGAGCCACAGCCTCTTCAAGTTGAGCAAGTTCCTCTTGAAATCAAGAGATGGTTTGGCTACATTGCCTTGTTCACCTACAAAAGAAGGTAAACAACCTTTCTCAAGCACATCATGGTTAGAAGAAACAAGTGCATGTGCACTATTAACAATATCACAAGAAGGAATTGGAATTTCAAGCATACAAGATACATCATCGCCACCATCAACATCCATTTCATTTTCTTTATTCAAGCTAAGTGAAGAGTCAACACTTTCAATGATATTTGAATTTAAATCAAGAGAATTATCATGTGAACTCAAAGTGTTTTTCTCCCAAGGGTATACTTTTTCACAATATGATTCATGCTCAAACATCCAAGGTGATTCAACTATAATTTCTTCATCTACGTCATCATCATTTAAATCATTATGCTCATCATTAGATAAAGTCAAATGTGAAGAAGAATCAACCTCAATAGGAATAGGAGAAATTACCTCTTGAAGTAAGGGTTGGATTGACTCCTTCTCTTTTGGAGATTGAGTGGCTTGAGGTGTATTTATATTCTCAATAGCTTCATGAGCAACTTTTTGTGTGTCTTCAACTTGAAACATGTAATTTCTCTCTTGTGAGGCTTGGGCTACTCCATGTGGTTCACAATATCCTTTTAGAATAGGACAATCATAATAGAAGTGGGAGATAGCCTCACAATGCACACAATAAAATTTACCCCTTTGTGCATATAATTTTTCTAGATGCTCAATGTCAATGGATGGTGTACGCTCAACATGAGTGCTTAGATTGGATTCAAAACTCATGGGATTGGAAAATTCATAATTGTGACTTGGATGGAAATGATCATGATATGGGGGTGGATAATCAAAGTTATATTGTTGAAATTGATTATGGAAATGGGATGTATGGTCAATGTTAAGCGCTGGAAATGGATGGGAATGGATGTCAAATGAATGATGGAATGAATCATGATCATGAAACCAAGCCATAAAATGCAATGAAATTTATATCCACAAGCAATGATTCAAATTCAAGCTCAAAATGATGGAAAGACCAAGGAAGCTCAAATGATATGTCCTTTGCAAGTGTATGAGTGGAAATGCAAGCAAAAAAAAAATCAAGAGAATTTTTTTTTCTTTTTTCTATTAGAATTAAAAACAATAAAAATGAAAAAAAAAAATCAAAAACAACACCAAACAAGTAGAAAGAGAGTTAGAAATGCTCAATCAAGAAGCTTTGACAATTCTGGAATTTGCACAGTAGGCTTTCTGGAGATAGTGAACTTGTGGATTTTTTAGCAGCCAATCCATATGAGAAATTCACCTGAAACTTTTATGAGAGACACAAGAGATATTCAGAAAAATTATATAAAAATTTCAGATTACAAATCCCTCCCAATCGTTCCCAGAATTTTTCACAAGTTGGTCCACAGGTCTGGAGAAACAGGATTTCGTCCAGAAGACCTTCAGAGCTTCTAACAAACTTTCAAATAGGAAAATGGAAAAATTGAAGAAAATCCTAAACACAAGAAACAAAGATAAGACAGTGATAAGAAAAATGAAACTGGAATCAATCAATTTGAACGCACAAAGAGGAAGATATGCTAACTCAAAGTTGAAACAGGGTTTTGGGAATCCTCTGTAATGGCTCCCTGGACCTTGTTAGATTGTAAAATTTCCACAGGACACTTCCCACGTCCAAAATTGACCAAACCAATTTTAAAGTGAAGCTAAGATATAGAGCTTTCAATGAAATAAATTTCAAGTTAAATTTCCTCAGATTCATTCCCAGTTAATTTTTCAATTTCAAGCAGAGACACTAGAAACAGAGTATTCACTCTACACCAAACCAACGAAAATTGCACTAATTTTTTTTTTTTTTTTTCAAAACAGAAAAAAACACTCAAAACACACAAAAGACACTAAACAAAACACAAAACACAAATTTTTATAATTTTTCAAAAAATTTTCCAGGAACACTAAAAATGTAAATTAAGTACTAAACAACCTTAGAATTAAACTTAAACCATTCCCCGGCAACGGCGCCAAAATTTTGATAGGAAATTAGTCGCTTATCCTCAAAATTACACTAAAGCTAACCCTAATGCAATATAGGGCCAACCCTAGGTCATCTCCCAAGGAATGGTTTTAAGTCTAATTGAAAGTTATCTAGTGAAATAAATCAACCAAAGTTTGTAGGAATTTAGTTATCTAGCTAATTATCTAAACTAATTACCTAATATGCAAGTAATTAAAATGCTAGTGAAAGTGAGTGAAATGAACTTCCCTTTTTACAATAATGGAACCCTAGAGATTAGTTGATTTTGGACTCATTATCTTCTCATGATTAGGCTAAGTTTAGCTTCCCTTTCCTCTTGACTAAAGCTGTCATGACTTAAGAAAATTATCCTAAGCCAATTAACCTAATTAGCTAACCTCCCTAGGTCTTAGATTAAAGTCCCTAGTTCAATTAACCAATTGGTGAAGACATTAGCCAAGTGATTCACTCAAAATCCTCTCTCAACAGCCATGGTCAAACACATAAATTGAGCAACCACAAGATTATGTCAAGCTACTCAACAACACAAGCATTAACACCACAAGATTATGCAATATTAACACAAGAAATTCACTAATTGAAAAACACAAGATTATGTGCCAAACAAAGAGTGGCAAAATTCAGTCATGGCTGTCCAAGGAAGAAATTAAATGAAACAATCCTCTCTCTTTACATCAACATCAAATTCAAATTAGAATTTATAAGCTAAGATGATTAAACCCTAGATTAAGGAATCTAACCATCTAGTAAAAAGAGAAGAGGATAGGAAACAAAAGAACTTAGCCAATTTGAAGCTCAAGACTCATCCTCCATCTTCATCTCTCTAGGATTCCACAAAGAAACTTAGCCAATCTTCATCTTCAAGAACCCTAGTGATTGCTTGTGAAGGCCAAACTCCATAGCTCTTGAATGATGGAAATGAGCTTCAATCCTTGTGAAAATGGAAGGGATGGAACGAAAATGAAGAGAGGAGAAGAATGGTATGAGTTTTGTGGAGGTTTGGTGGCTGAAAATGGAGGTTAGGGTGCTGGAAAATGAAGAACAAAAGAGAGAAAATGAAGAACACTATGAACAGAGAGAGAGAGAATGTGGAAGATGAATGAGATATGTGTTGGATCCCATTTGGGCTTAAAATGGCGTGCTCCTTGGTGTCTCCCATCAGCTGAAGCTTAATTAAAATAAGGAAAAAGAAATTAAAATGTAAATGGGAGCCTTGTCACACTTGCAAGGTGGCAACTTCCTATTGGTTTGTAGATGATTCCAATGTGTGCCTAATTTCCCATGTGTCATCCACATCATTTTAGCTGATTTAATCCCTCAAAATAATCATAATTCACGTGCAAACCATCAGCCATTGACCTCAAGGAGTGTTGACCTCAATTGCCCAATTGATGCACAAGTCACATGCCACCTATGTCACATAAATCACATAATTCAATTAAATAGCATATGATATAATAAAATCTAATTCATGTCCAGAATTAAATTCATAATTAGAAGGGAGAATTTATTAAATTAACCAAGTTTCAGGCTGCACAAAATTATATAAAAATTTTCACACAAAGGCAAACCAAAAACTAGGACAAACTAAGACACTTAAGAAAGTGTTGACTTTTTTATTTAATTACTCCCAAACTAAAATGAATTTTAAAAATATAATTTCACCATTCATCAACTGGACATAAAATGCACTTTGTCAATTTTTCTTGTACATTTTCTCAAAAGTTCATTTTTTGGACCAAAATGCCCCTAGTGCACTGATCTTAGAAACTTAGGCAAAGTTCCAAATCTAATGCAATGTGTGCACTTGAAGGTGATAAATCATTAATAAAATGGTCCTAATTGACAAATAAAAGTGGGTAACAAATGTGTTCTATCAATTCCCCCACACTTAGCTTTTGCACTCCGGGCAAAATCAAGTGAAAAAGGTCCCAAAAGAAACTATAAGACAAAGAAATAAGAGAAAAACATTGTTTCAAGTCACTAAAATACTAGCTCATGAACTTCTACAAATTATCAATCAATGTGGCAATAATTAGGAAAGAATTATGCACATCACAAACAAACCCTTACCAAGAATCAATGTCAAAGAGTAAGCCTCTCTAGGTTAAGTGTTTGCTCTCATCACTAAGTGTATAAGGTATTAAATTTCACTCAAAATTTCTTAGGATAAACCCTACTATAATTTGTAACCCTTCTACATCTCCATCACTAAATAGCACTTGCAATCAAGAATCAAGTGGACTTTATTAGGTTGTGATATAAGAAATGCATGTATATAAAAAAATAGGGTTAGCATCAAAATAATGCTAAATCAAGATATATCCCCTTAATATGCAAAGCATAACCTAACTCAATTGAGTGAACACCTTAACACAATGAGGATGGAAAGAAATGATAAGAAATAATAAAACAAATGGAATGGATGAGCTAGGCAACTTTTTTTTTTTTCTTTCTTTTTTTTTTCTCTTCTTCTTTTTTTTCTTTTTCTAGCAACTTTATTTCTTTTCTTTTTTGACTATATTTTTTTTTTCAAATCTATCTTTGTTGTTTTTTTTTTTGGTTGCCCCTAACTCTTTGAAAACAATGGAAGTAATGGATAGAGAAATGATAATAAGGCATCCACTCATTTGATCTAGGACATGCAATGAATATTAAAAAGACATATAAAAGTGTAACATGCATTCCTTGGGGAAAAATAGGGTGAATATTTTTTTTTTTTAAGAATCAAACCAAAGGCTCAAAGTGGCTAACAAAGGATAATAAATAATAATAGGTTGGCTATTTGGCTCTTGGCTATTTTTTATGAATGCCATCTCTCATCTCCTATCAAACAAGTGCAAGATATATGGTCTTAATTAAGAAGTGAAACAAATTCTAGAGGGTAACATCACTAAGGAATTAATCACACATGAGTGTTTAGCCTCTTCCATGAAGGGTAATATGCCACTCTAATCCATTAATTCAAGGTAAAAGAATGTTCACTTCACACCTATTCAATCCTAAAAATTACCACATCTCAAGAATCAAAATATCCATTCAAGAGCTAGGTAATTAAGTAACCTCAAACAAAACAAAACAAAGATTTTTTTTTTGAATTTTTTTTTTGCAAAACCAAACAAAACCAAACAAACAAAACAAAATGTTTATTTCTCTCCCCCACACTTAAATCATGCATTGTCCTCAATGTATGTATAGACTAGTGATAAAATAAGGTGAGATCAATAATGAATGCATAACAAAAGTGTGGTCCAGAAATTTTTTTTTTCAAACTAAAACACAAAACAAAGAAGTCAAATAAAGCAAATAAACTCTAATTTTCCTACTAGGTTCATCTCCCCCACACTTGCAATTTACTCAATCAACAAATCAAAGCATAAAGCAAAGTAAAGTAAAAAGCAAGGGTGAAGAAGATACAACCTAGTTTAAATCTCCACAAGCTCTTGAAGTTGAAATTTTCATCTTTGAGGAGTAGCATGAAGCTACTCATTATCATCTTCATTCCAAGCATCTTAGGTGGAGGCTCAAGATCAATTTGTAATGGCTCCAAGATGTATGGTGTAGAATCTTTCATAACTTCATGTGGTTGATCATCTTCATGATTAGCCAAGGTCTCTTCCATTGCAATGATAAATCCTCTAAGTACATGGGGGTTCTTGGCCATATCATCATTTAGACCTATAAAATCAACAAAGAACCCTTCCTCAAGCATAATGGGTTCCAAAGAAGTACACTCATGATTAATTTCACTCAAACATATATCATCAATTATTTTATCAAGTAAATGATTGCTACTATTTTCAAGCACAAATGAATTAATTTCTAAACAAAGAAGGCATGGAGAATCATGTGAACAATCACAAGTGAATAGGGAATTAGAACAAGTACTATGAAACAAAGCCAACTCATCATCAAAATCATCAAGCATTAAATCAATATTATTCTCATTACTATTTGGCTTTGTAAAATCAATTCCTTGATTTTCAACCTCCTTGTCATCTTGAGTTATTTTCAATTCCTTGTTCAAATCCTTAGTAGGAGCCACAGCCTCTTCAAGTTGAGCAAGTTCCTCCTTGAAATCAAGAGATGGTTTGGCTACATTGCCTTGTTCACCTACAAAAGAAGGTAAACAACCTTTCTCAAGCACATCATGGTTAGAAGAAACAAGTGCATGTGCACTATTAACAATATCACAAGAAGGAATTGGAATTTCAAGCATACAAGATACATCATCGCCACCATCAACATCCATTTCATTTTCTTTATTCAAGCTAAGTGAAGAGTCAACACTTTCAATGATATTTGAATTTAAATCAAGAGAATTATCATGTGAACTCAAAGTGTTTTTCTCCCAAGGGTATACTTTTTCACAATATGATTCATGCTCAAACATCCAAGGTGATTCAACTATAATTTCTTCATCTACGTTATCATCATTTAAATCATTATGCTCATCATTAGATAAAGTCAAATGTGAAGAAGAATCAACCTCAATAGGAATAGGAGAAATTATCTCTTGAAGTAAGGGTTGGATTGACTCCTTCTCTTTTGGAGATTGAGTGGCTTGAGGTGTATTTATATTCTCAATAGCCTCATGAGCAACTTTTTGTGTGTCTTCAACTTGAAACATGTAATTTCTCTCTTGTGAGGCTTGGGCTACTCCATGTGGTTCACAATATCCTTTTAGAATAGGACAATCATAATAGAAGTGGGAGATAGCCTCACAATGCACACAATAAAATTTACCCCTTTGTGCATATAATTTTTCTAGATGCTCAATGTCAATGGATGGTGTACGCTCAATATGAGTGCTTAGATTGGATTCAAAAATCATGGAATTGGAAAATTTATAATTGTGACTTGGATGGAAATGATCATGATATGAGGGTGGATAATCAAAGTTATATTGTTGAAATTGATTATGGAAATGGGATGTATGGTCAATGTTAAGCGCTGGAAATGGATGGGAATGGATGTCAAATGAATGATGGAATGAATCATGATCATGAAACCAAGCCATAAAATGCAATGAAATTTATATCCACAAGCAATGATTCAAATTCAAGCTCAAAATGATGGAAAGACCAAGGAAGCTCAAATGATATGTCCTTTGCAAGTGTATGAGTTGAAATGCAAGCAAAAAAAAAATCAAGAGAATTTTTTTTTCTTTTTTCTATTAGAATTAAAAACAATAAAAATGAAAAAAAAAATCAAAAACAACACCAAACAAGTAGAAAGAGAGTTAGAAATCTCAATCAAGAAGCTTTGACAATTTTGGAATTTGCACAGTAGGCTTTCTGGAGATAGTGAACTTGTGGATTTTTTAGCAGCCAATCCATATGAGAAATTCGCCTGAAACTTTAATGAGAGACACAAGAGATATTCAGAAAAATTATATAAAAATTTCAGATTACAAATCCCTCCCAATCGTTCCCAGAATTTTTCAGAAATTGGTCCACAGGTCTGGAGAAACAGGATTTCGTCCAGAAGACTTCAGAGCTTCTAACAAACTTTCAAATAGGAAAATGGAAAAATTGAAGAAAATCCTAAACACAAGAAACAAAGATAAGACAGCGATAAGAAAAATGAAATTGGAATCAATCAATTTGAACGCACAAAGAGGAAGATATGCTAACTCAAAGTTGAAACAGGGTTTTGGGAATCCTCTCTAATGGCTCCCTGGACCTTGTTAGATTGTAAAATTTCCACAGGACACTTCCCACGTCCAAAATTGACCAAACCAATTTTAAAGTGAAGCTAGGATATAGAACTTTCAATGAAATAAATTTGAAGTTTAAATTTCCTCAGATTCGTTCCCAGTTAATTTTTCAATTTCAAGCAGAGACACTAGAAACAGAGTATCATCAACTCTACACCAAACCAATGAAAATTGCATTAATTTTTTTTTCTTTTTTTTTCTAAAATAGAACAAAAACACTCAAAACACACAAAAGACACTAAACAAAATACAAAACACAAATTTTTATAATTTTTCAAAAACTTTTCTAGGAACACTAAAAATGTAAATTAAGTACTAAACAACCTTAGAATTAAACTTAAACCATTCCTCGGCAACGGCGCCAAAATTTTGATAGGAAATTAGTCGCTTATCCTCAAAATTACACTAAAGCTAACCCTAATGCAATATAGGGCCAACCCTAGGTCATCTCCCAAGGAATGGTTTTAAGTCTAATTGAAAGTTATCTAGTGAAATAAATCAACCAAAGTTTGTAGGAATTTAGTTATCTAGCTAATTATCTAAACTAATTACCTAATATGCAAGTAATTAAAATGCTAGTGAAAGTGAGTGAAATGAACTTCCCTTTTTACAATAATGGAACCCTAGAGATTAGTTAATTTTAGACTCATTATCTTCTCATGATTAGGCTAAGTTTAGCTTCCCTTTCCTCTTGACTAAAGCTGTCATGACTTAAGAAAATTATCCTAAGCCAATTAACCTAATTAGCTAACCTCCCTAGGTCTTAGATTAAAGTCCCTAGTTCAATTAACCAATTGGTGAAGACATTAGCCAAGTGATTCACTCAAAATCCTCTCTCAACAGCCATGGTCAAACACATAAATTGAGCAACCACAAGATTATGTCAAGCTACTCAACAACACAAGCATTAACACCACAAGATTATGCAATATTAACACAAGAAATTCACTAATTGAAAAACACAAGATTATGTGCCAAACAAAGAGTGGCAAAATTCAGTCATGGCTGTCCAAGGAAGAAATTAAATGAAACAATCCTCTCTCTTTACATCAACATCAAATTCAAATTAGAATTTATAAGCTAAGATGATTAAACCCTAGATTAAGGAATCTAACCATCTAGTAAAAAGAGAAGAGGATAGGAAACAAAAGAACTTAGCCAATTTGAAGCTCAAGACTCATCCTCCATCTTCATCTCTCTAGGATTCCACAAAGAAACTTAGATAATCTTCATCTTCAAGAACCCTAGTGATTGCTTGTGAAGGCCAAACTCCATAGCTCTTGGATGATGGAAATGAGCTTCAATCCTTGTGAAAATGGAAGGGATGGAACGAAAATGAAGAGAGGAGAAGAATGGTATGAGTTTTGTGGAGGTTTGGTGGCTGAAAATGGAGGTTAGGGTGCTGGAACATGAAGAACAAAAGAGAGAAAATGAAGAACACTATGAACAAGAGAGAGAGAGAATGTGGAAGATGAATCTGATATGTGTTGGATCCCATTTGGGACTTAAAATGGCGTGCTCCTTGGTGTCTCCCATCAGCTGAAGCTTAATTAAAATAAGGAAAAAGAAATTAAAATGTAAATGGGAGCCTTGTCACACTTGCAAGGTGGCAACTTCCTATTGGTTTGTAGATGATTCCAATGTGTGCCTAATTTCCTATGTGTCATCCACATCATTTTAGCTGATCTAATCCCTCAAAATAATCATAATTCACGTGCAAACCATCAGCCATTGTCCTCAAGGAGTGTTGACTTCAATTGCCCAATTGATGCACAAGTCACATGCCACCTATGTCACATAAATCACATAATTCAATTAAATAGCATATGATATAATAAAATCTAATTCATGTCCAGAATTAAATTCATAATTAGAAGGGAGAATTTATTAAATTAACCAAGTTTCAGGCTGCACAAAATTATATAAAAATTTTCACACAAAGGCAAACCAAAAACTAGGACAAACTAAGACACTTAAGAAAGTGTTGACTTTTCTATTTAGTTACTCCCAAAATAAAATGAATTTTAAAAATATAATTTCACCATTCATCAACTGGACATAAAATGCACTTTGTCAATTTTTCTTGTACATTTTCTCAAAAGTTCATTTTTTGGACCAAAATGCCCCTAGTGCACTGATCTTAGAAACTTAGGCAAAGTTCAAAATCTAATGCAATGTGTGCACTTGAAGGTGATAAATCATTAATAAAATGGTCCTAATTGACAAATAAAAGTGGGTAACAAATGTGTTCTATCAATTCCCCCACACTTAGCTTTTGCACTCCGGGCAAAATCAAGTGAAAAAGGTCTCAAAAGAAACTATAAGACAAAGAAATAAGAGAAAAACATTGTTTGAAGTCACTAAAATACTAGCTCATGAACTTCTACAAATTATCAATCAATGTGGCAATAATTAGGAAAGAATTATGCACATCAGAAACAAACCCTTACCAAGAATCAATGTCAAAGAGTAAGCCTCTCTAGGTTAAGTGTTTGCTCTCATCACTTAAGTGTATAAGGTATTAAATTTCACTCAAAATTTCTTAGGATAAACCCTACTATAAATTTGTAACCCTTCTACATCTCCATCACTAAATAGCACTTGCAATCAAGAATCAAGTGGACTTTATTAGGTTGTGATATAGGTAATGAAAGGATGTCTAAGAAATGCATGTATATAAAAAAATAGGGTTAGCATCAAAATAATGCTAAATCAAGATATATCCCCTTAATATGCAAAGCATAACCTAACTCAATTGAGTGAACACCTTAACACAATGAGGATGGAAAGAAATGATAAGAAATAATAAAACAAATGGAATGGATGAGCTAGGCAACTTTTTTTTTCTTTCTTTCTTTTTTTATCTCTTCTTCTTTTTGTTTCTTTTTCTAGCAACTTTATTTCTTTTCTTTTTCACTATATTTTTTTTTTCAAATCTATCTTTGTTGTTTTTTTTTGACTATATTTTTTTTTTCAAATCTATCTTTGTTGTTTTTTTTTTGACTATATTTTTTTTTCAAATCTATCTTTCCCTAGTGCACTGATCTTAGAAACTTAGGCAAAGTTCCAAATCTAATGCAATGTGTGCACTTGAAGGTGATAAATTATTAATAAAATGGTCCTAATTGACAAATAAAAGTGGGTAACAAATGTGTTCTATCACCTACCTTGCTTCTGTGCGCTATAGGTAAAACCTATACATTTTTTTATTTAAAAAGGTTTTAAATGTTTACTTTGCAATCGTGTATTTGCTTAGTAATTTCAATGGTTTGTTTCCTAAGTTGGTTTTAGGATTAACTCCTTAACCACACTTAGTTTATTTGAATTGTGTAATTTTTAGATAACACTCGGGGCAAGTGTTACAGAAACTGTAGGTTTAACTAGAACAATCACACACGCATTGATCCAAGCACACTTCAGTGATAGAATCACTTAACTAAAGGTATTCTATTATACTTTTAGACTATGGTTTCCTCCTATCACACATACAATTGGAGTGTTGTTACTCCAACATCGCATTATAGATGCTAAGTGTAAATTTCTAACACCATACTCATGTGGGCACCTAGGAGAGAATCTCTAACACTATACCTACACAAGCACTCAGGTGAGGAATTCTTCAACACTGTACCCATCTAGAACTCAAGAGAATATATGCCATATGATTTTTTACTACTCCTCTCTATAGGTGAACTCCTACCTCTAACTTGATCATGCTTAATTTTTTTATATCAAATATTACTCCCATATAGGCCATTTAAGCCATATATATATTCAACTCTAATTCTTTAAAATCATTTTCCTATTGACATACTTTATAATTCAATAAATTATAATGCACAATATGCCAATGTCACAAACATGCAACAATTCAAAAATGCATATATTGTATTATATAATTACTCATAAATAGTTAAGCAAATTAATCAAAGTCAATTATTTGATTACCTTATCCCTTTTATTACTAAAATGGATAACCTGTAGTTTCTCACAAGCAATTAACTTCCACAGTTTGAGTCCACACACGCTACTATGTCAACATATACCAATTAGCACTATTAATCAATTACCAAATTAACCGTAAGTACTAATTATTACTATTATTCATAATTAACCATTCATCTTCTTTCACTCCACCATTTCATGTCTTAATCATTCTCTATAGCCTTTGTATCACTTCTATTAGCTCTGACACACTTCATACCAAATTTTCACCTCTTTCAACTAATCAACTTAGGGCTAAATCAAACCCATAACCTTAAAGCTTAATTGTAATTTCCAAACCAATAGAAAAAGCTTAGTTTGATTCCCAATAACCCTTTTGTTACTAAAGGGTAAGAATTCAACCCCTTAAAATTCTTTGATTCAATTTCTCTACAACCCAAACCAAGAGATAATAAAGTAGAATAGGAGTTTAGGGTAATCGGCAAGCTATTAGTTAGAAATATCTCCCAAAGCTCCAAAACTTGATGCCCTAGCAACCAACTCTCTCTTCTCCTTCTCCTTCACTCATTTTCCCTTCCTTACTTTTATCTCCTCAAGTCTGTCAACGTCATTAAATTCATAGTTGATGGATCTCATGGCATAGATGACATGGCGTTAATGGCAACAAAGCTTGAGGATCATAATCATGGCATGGTGGCATGAAAGGAGCCCAACGCAAGGAGTAAGAAGCTGAATACTTCCAATCCAACATGCCTAAAGATCCTTTACAATATAGTAAAGGTCTAATGAAAAGAGCTCAAACTAAAGCCATGAAGAAAGCCTTGTTTAGTTTTGTGCAAGAAGTCTAAGAGCTTGGAAAGCTTGGGGGCACTCCTTTCAAGCCCAAAGGAGAGCATCTATGCATGTATAATATGCTTAAGATCTAAATTAATGAAGACTCACACCTAAGAGATGCAAACCTTAGCCCAATGCAAGAAAGACTATAAGTTGAACCTCTTGCAAGCAAGGAAGCATGAAACCCTAGTGAAGAAGTCAATGGTGGCATGATTTTGAATCCTTTATGATTCCTTGATTGGTTCCTTAATTGTTTCCTATTTTACTGGTCCATTAACTTGACTCCTTTTCTTAAGGAGCAAGACTAGTCTTAGTTTCCTATTTTGAGTCTAGTCAAAGATTAAGATTAATTATATTATTAATTTCAAAGTTTTGTAATCCCATAATTTTATGATCACATCTCCTAAATTATGTGGCTGAATATTTTTTCATTATTCTATATTATTTTCTTATTTTAGTATTAGGAAATTAGGATTTTAATTTTAGAAAGTAGTCTTTTCTATGAGCCTATACATAGTAGGCATGCTCCCTCTTATAAACAAAAGAGAAGTTAAATGAAATTATTCATTTTAGAGTTTATAACTCTTGTGAGCCTTAGTGCTTTGTGGTGGCATCCCGTGTGAGAAACAGACATAATCAAAAGCATGATCAACTCTTGTAGTGTCTTTGAAGGTTGAGGTTCCTAGAGGCAGGTGCTCTAGAGCATTTTATCCTTAATCATTATCCCATTGTTTATTTCATTTATTTCTTTCTTTTTGTCATAAATTTCATCCATTTCTTTTTGTTCTTGTGTTTTTGTTGTGTTTCAAGGTTTTATCCCTAAACTGGCACGATTCTACTTCCGTATCCCTTATCAATATTTCTATGCCATACATCATGGCACATGAAGCATATGTTGTGGTGTTTGGCATAGTGAGAGAACTTTCTCTACTATTTGCATGCTTTGCTTTAGAATGCTAATCATCCACTCAAACATATCCATTCAAGGGTACAATAAGTCAAAACACCAACATTCCATCCAAAATGCCAATTACCCACTAATTTAATAATTTAACCCTAATTCACAAGTAGTTTTTATATTAAGAATTCATGATGTTACAAGTTTGACCATGAGCTAAAGAGGAAAAATAATGGAGTTGTATGGCAAGGTTATTGCTGAAAAAGGGTGAAAAAAGGGAAAAAAAAAGGTTAACCTATAGGGTAGAGAGGAGTTAGGATGGTAAGGTAAAGATCTGTTTAGTCCGCGAGCTATGAGAGGCAAGAGTTAGAATGGCTAGTTGTGAGAGGCGAGAGTTGGAATAGTGAGCTGTGAGAGGAAAAAGGAGCTGAAACGGTGAGCTATGCAAAGAAAAGGAGTTGAAATGGCAAGCTAAAATGGTGATACAACGAGCTGAATTTGAAGGAAGAGACATGCAAAGTAAGTTGAAAGCTTGAAGATAAGGTGAGCAAGATATGGGACTAACTTGTCTTACTAAGGGTAACTTGAAAGCCTCGATCATAGGTGGCATTTCCACCTTGAGAAAACACCACCATTTGTTTTTTTATTTTAAAAAAAACATAAATAACAATTAGCATTTCCTCTATGAGGAAATGCTACCTCTATTTTTAAAATTAATAATATTATATTAACTCATTTGCATATAATACATTTAATAATTATCAATAGTTTGAATTTAATTAAAAATTAATTAATTTTTATTTTATTAATATTAATATATTGTATTAAAACATAAATTAATTAAATACTTGTTATTATTATAATACGAATTATATTTAAAAATAATTTATATAATAATAATTAATAATATTCATTTATTTATATATACTTAAAAATATTTTATTTTATAAAAATTATTAAAATTAATTTAATAACTATCAATTTATTTAATTAAAAAATTTCATACCTAATAAAAATTAAATAATTTCTTAAATATATTTAATATTATTGATATAATATAATTAATCTCAATCTACATTATATAGTTAATATTCATACAGTATATTAATTATATAATAAATAATATACTAAATGAGAAGAGAAGTGGCATTTCTAGAGGTCTAAAAATTTAATTTCAAAAATTTTTAGATTCAAAAAATTTATTTTAAAAAAGAGAAGTGGCGATTCCATCATTGGTAAACACCACCGTTCTCCTAAAAATTAAAATTTTAATGTTCGATAATTAACTAATAATATATATTAATTTTATATTTTATAAACACTAGTGATTAAGACTGTTAAGAAAGTGAAATTCTTTTATGAATATAAAAAACAATCATTACATAATTTAATGATTATTAACTAGTTCACTAATTAATATTTAAATGACTACATAATTAATAAAACTATACATAACAAATTAACAAGTGTCAAAAATTTAATTTAAACGCCACCTCTCAAATAACAATTTTTTGATATTAAATATTATTTATTAATTATTAAAAATAGAGAAGTGGTGTTTTCAAGGTCAAGAAATTTCATCTATCTCCAAAAAATTATATTTTTATATTAAATAATTAATAAATAACATTTAGTTTTTATCTGCTTAATAAAACAATAATTAATTAACAATAATAAAAATTGCAAATACTTTTATAAATAGAAAAAATAATAATTATATAATTTAAAAATAATTACTAAATATAATAATTAATAATTAAGTAAATTGGTAATTAATAAAACTATACATAATTAATTAACAAGAATCTAGCATAATAAATGGCATGATTAATGAGGGTAGGGGTAGTGTTTCCAATGGTGAGAAACGTCACATGTCATCCTAAATTTTTTTACCAGACAAAAAACTATTTAATGTCATAATATATAATGAGGCTAATCACTCCCCACTTAAAATGATGCTAAGTTTACCCTAATGTAGCAAAGGGTCAATTTACATCATCTCTGAATAGAAACATTTATTAATTCAATTATAGAAGTTGTTTAAGCAAATTAGGTTAAATTCCAAATATTTAAGATTACATTCAATTTAATAACAAGAGCTATTAAACAAAGGAAAACAAACTAGGGGCAAAAATAATATATAGGATTCAAGTGGGAATGGATAGGTTCCTAGATCTTGAATTAGAGAGAATTCCTTGCCACATAAGTCATTAACTAAGAATTATGCCCTCATTGGTCAAAAGTGAAACTACATTCAATTAAACCTAGTTAGCTTTAGCTAATGATATCAACTTAGTCCTAAATTAAGTAAAATCATGGTCATCACCTAAATGAAGACTCCTAGTGTGTTTTAATCTAACCAAGGCACAACTCACTCTATCTCTCTAAAATAACTCAAGCACTACAGGATTATTTAAGAAAAGAACAAGGCTAGAAATCAATCCACAAGATTATGCAAGATTAATTCCAAGCAAATTCACATTAATAAATTGCAAATTCATCAACATGGCAGCATTGATAAGAGTTAAAACTATGGGAAAGATTCAAACAAGTCATCTTCCATTACAATAAAGTCTACTCAAATTAGAGTCCAAGCCCATCACAATGTAACCTAAATCTAGAATTACAAAGTGAAATAAAATGGAAGAGCTAGGTCAAAGTAATTCTTAGCCAAAGGTGTAGGTCTAAAATTGTGGCTCATCCTCCCTCATTCTCCCTCTAGAAATTGAAATTTCCTTAGCATTCAAGCTCCATGGAAGTCTCCTTTAATTTTTTAAGTTGACCAAATTCTAGCATGCTTCTAAGTGAAATTTGAGGCCTTCGATAGATAATGAAAAGTTAAAGATGAAAAGAGGATGATAAGAGGAGAAGCATAGTGGTGATTTTGTTATGATCTAATGGCTGGATGTGAAGATAAAGGTTAGGGTTCAAAAAAGAGAATGAGAGAAAATGAAAAACAAGATGAACAAGAGAGAGAAAAATGAAAGATGAAATAAAGACGATGAATGAATTGAGTGTTTAATATGATTTTTTAGTGTACGAGATGTGCATAATGAGTTTGAATCAAATTGTCTCTCAAAAATAATTCTAAAATAAAATTAAAGAGGCTAGAGAGCTTCACACTTTGTGCACATGGTGGTACCTTCTTACTTGTTGCTAGGTGATGATTCACTAGTGGAAAATAAGAAATTTAAACCCCATTACCTACACAAGTTATAGCACCTATAGTGTAAAAACTACAGGCGGTAGCATTTTTTAAAATAAATTTTTTTATCATTATCTACACTGGTTCTAATATGTAATCGATGTAAATATAAAAATCTATACAGGGTTTAATTATACCCGATGTAGATATTCATTTTATTTTTTTAAAAAAATTATTTTTACATATCTACATCGATTACATATAGATATACTTTTTAAATTTAAAAAAAATCTTTATTACATATCTACACGGGTTACATAGTGTAATCGATGTAGATATATTTCTCAAAATTAAAAACATTTGACTTATCTACACCAATTACCCTACATAACTGGTGTAGATATTCTTTTTAAAAAAATTGTTTTTCACATATTTACATCGGTTAATTAGGGTAAGTGGTGTAGATATGATTTTTTACTTTATTTTTTAAATATTTTTATATCATATCTACACTAGTTATTTCTTGTAACCAATGTAGATATAGTTTCAAATTTCTGCCCTCTTTTACTCAGTCTGCCTCTTCTCGCCAAATCAAAAAATCTCTCTGGCTCTCAATTCCATAGCTCATTCTCACCATCATTGTCTTACTCTAAAATATGAATCTATTCTCTCTATTCATCACTTGGGTTTTATTTTATAATTTTTCCCATTGAATTATTATTTCATATCTCCTTTTGTTGGTGTGAAAAAACACAAAAGTAAAAAAAGCTATGCGTGTCGTCTCTGCCTTTCGTACTCACCATCATTCTTCATCTTTCTCCTCACCGCTTGCGATAAAGCTGCTTTCCTTTCCTCCCTATCATTCATCTGCCACCGTTGAGGAGTAGTTATAGCTTTTTTTATTCCTCCTCTACTGTGAAGTTGTCGGCGATGTGTATGTGTATTATAAGCTTAAGTATTTTAATTTTTTGGTTAGTGATTTTTGCCTCTCTCTCTCTTTGAAGAACAGCTAGGCAAAAATCTTCTCTTCTCTAGTGATCAATGAGCTATGGCAACCACCATTGTGCTTTGGGCAAAACTTTTCTCTTCTCTTTGATCTTTGGGATGTGGAACTAGTGAATCTATGGGTAAGATACTGCCTCTCTAGATGTTAAACCATCATCCTTGTTTAGTCTTCCCATATATTCCTCGTTAAAATCATATTGCTTTAATCAATTTGTATGCTTGTTGATAGGAATTTTCAATTATCCTTAAAATCAAACTAAAGCTAACCCTAATGCAATATAGGGCCAACTCTAGGTCATCTCCCAAGGAATGATTTTAAGTCTAATTTAAAAGTTATCTAATAAAATAAATCACCTAAAGTTTGAAGTTGATTAACTAATTGCTAACCTAATTATCTAGTGAATTAAGCTAGAAAACTAATTCTAATTTTGAAAGAAGTAGCTTCTCAATTTAAGTAGGAACCCTAGGGTATTGCTAATGGAAGAATCCTAGCTTCTAATTAATTATGGCAACTCACTCAACTTCTCTTCCTTGGCTGAAAAATGCATTTACTTAAGACAACTATCTCAAGCAACCTAGCCATACTAATTCAATTCCCTAAGTTCTATTACAAGTCCCTTAGGTAACCTCACTAGCTTAGCTCAAGAATTGACCAAGTTTTTAGTTAAAATTTATTCTCAGTTGCCACTAGCCAAAGCTGTACCTAAGCTTAAAACTATAAAAACTCAAGTAATTCATCAAGTATTCACCACACAATTACATGCTAGGCTAATACAAGATATTCACCCATTGAAATCACATATTACCATACAAATTCATAGAGTGGATGAAATTCTAGCAGCACATATGTCATGAAATTCAACTCAAAAATCTTATTTCAACATTACAAATTACAAACAACCATGTAACTAAAGTCAAATTGAACCACAATCAACAATAGTCAAAGTATTTTAATGGAATTGAAGTAAGATGAAGAAATAGTTGAGCTTAGTGATAGAACACATTTGTTACCCACTTTTATTTGTCAATTAGGACTATTTTATTAATGATTTATCACCTTCAAGTGCACACATTGCATTAGATTTGGAACTTTGCCTAAGTTTCTAATATCAGTGCACTAGGGGCATTTTGGTCCAAAAAATGAACTTTTGAGAAAATGTACAAGAAAAATTGACAAAGTGCATTTTATGTCCAGTTGATGAATGGTGAAATTATATTTTTAAAATTCATTTTAGTTTGGGAGTAATTAAATAAAAAAGTCAACACTTTCTTGAGTGTCTTAGTTTGTCCTAGTTTTTGGTTTGCCTTTGTGTGAAAATTTTTATATAATTTTGTGCAGCCTAAAACTTGGTTAATTTAATAAATTATCCCTTCTAATTATGAATTTAATTCTGGACATGAATTAGATTTTATTATATCATATGCTATTTAATTGAATTATGTGATTTATGTGACATAGGTGGCATGTGACTTGTGCATCAATTGAGCAATTGAGGTCAACACTCCTTGAGGACAATGGCTAATGGTTTGCACGTGAATTATGATTATTTTGAGGGATTAGATCAGCTAAAATGATGTGGATGACACATGGGAAATTAGGCACACATTGGAATCATCTACAAACCAATAGGAAGTTGCCACCTTGCAAGTGTGACAAGGCTCCCATTTACATTTTAATTTCTTTTTCCTTATTTTAATTAAGCTTCAGCTGATGGGAAACACCAAGGAGCACGCCATTTTAAGTCTCAAATGGGATCCAACACATATCTCATTCATCTTCCACATTCTCTCTCTCTTGTTCATAGTGTTCTTCATTTTCTCTCTTTTGTTCTTCATTTTCCAGCATCCTAACCTCCATTTTCAGCCACCAAACCTCCACAAAACTCATACCATTCTTCTCCTTTCTTCATTTTCATTCCATCCCTTCCATTTTCACAAGGATTGAAGCTCATTTTCATCATTCAAGAGCTATGGAGTTTGGCCTTCACAAGCAATCACTAGGGTTCTTGAAGATGAAGATTGGCTAAGTTTCTTTGTGGAATCCTAGAGAGATGAAGATGGAGGATGAGTCTTGAGCTTCAAATTGGCTAAGTTATTTTGTTTCCTATCCTCTTCTCTTTTTACTAGATGGTTAGATTCCTTAATCTAGGGTTTAATCATCTTAGCTTATAAATTCTAATTTGAATTTGATGTTGATGTAAAGAGAGAGGATTGTTTCATTTAATTTCTTCCTTGGACAGCCATGACTGAATTTTGCCACTCTTTGTTTGGCACATAATCTTGTGTTTTTCAATTAGTGAATTTCTTGTGTTAATATTGCATAATCTTGTGGTGTTAATGCTTGTGTTGTTGAGTAGCTTGACATAATCTTGTGGTTGCTCAATTTATGTGTTTGACCATGGCTGTTGAGAGAGGATTTTGAGTGAATCACTTGGCTAATGTCTTCACCAATTGGTTAATTAAACTAGGGACTTTAATCTAAGACCTAGGGAGGTTAGCTAATTAGGTTAATTGGCTTAGGATAATTTTCTTAAGTCATGACAGCTTTAGTCAAGAGGAAAGGGAAGCTAAACTTAGCCTAATCATGAGAAGATAATGAGTCCAAAATCAACTAATCTCTAGGGTTCCATTATTGTAAAAAGGGAAGTTCATTTCACTCACTTTCACTAGCATTTTAATTACTTGCATATTAGGTAATTAGTTTAGATAATTAGCTAGATAACTAAATTCCTACAAACTTTGGTTGATTTATTTCACTAGATAACTTTCAATTAGACTTAAAACCATTCCTTGGGAGATGACCTAAGGTTGGCCCTATATTGCATTAGGGTTAGCTTTAATATAATTTTGAGGATAAGCGACTAATTTCCTATCAAAATTTTGGCGCCGTTGCCGGGGAATGGTTTAAGTTTAATTCTAAGGTTGTTTAGTACTTAATTTACATTTTTAGTGTTCCTGAAAAATCTTTTGAAAAATTATAAAAATTTGTTTTTTGTGTTATTCTGTTTTTAAAAAAGGAAAAAAAAAATTAGTGCAATTTTCGTTGGTTGTTTGTTTAAAGACTCTTATGAATTTTGTAAAGCATGCTTGAAATGTCAAAAGGTTAGTAGTTGGGGTAAGAGACATGAAATGCCTCAACAACCCATTTTATTTTGTGAGATTTTTGATGTTTGGGGCATTGACTTCATGGGTCCCTTTCCACCATCCTTTAGTTTTGAGTACATATTACTTGGTGTTGATTATGTTTCAAAGTGGATTGAAGCCATTCCTACTAGAACTTGTGATGTTAAGATTGTTTTGAAGTTTCTCAAATCTAATATTTTTTGTAGGTATGGAGTTCCTAAGGCCTTGGTAAGTGACCAAGGATCCCACTTTTACAATAAGATGATGAAGGCTCTCTTGGCTAAATATGGGGTGCATCACAAAATCTCTACACCATATCATCCCCAAACTAATGGCCAAGCCGAAGTATCAAATAGAGAAGTCAAGAAAATCCTAACCAAGGTGGTGAACACAAATAGGAAGGATTGGTCTTTACACTTGGAGGATGCTTTGTGGGCTTATCGGACCGCTTATAAGACTCCCATTGGCATGTCTCCTTTTCGATTGGTGTATGGAAAGGCTTGCCACCTCTCTGTGGAGATAGAGCATAGGGCCTATTGGGCCATCAAGAAACTAAACTTGGATTTCCATCTTTCGGCTAAGGAGAGATTTCTTCAAATGCAAGAACTTGAGGAGCTTAGGTTGGATGCCTATGAGTCTTCTAGAATCTATAAGGAGAAAACAAGGATCCTTCATGACAAGCTAATCTTGAGGAAAAAGTTCCAAGAAGGAGATCAAGTCCTCTTGTTCCAAACAAGGTTTATTCATAAGCATGCCAAGTTGAAGTCTAAGTGGGAGGGACCATATCTAGTGACCAAGGTGTTTCCCTATGGGGTTTTGCAACTCTTGAATAAAGCCACGGGTTCCACTATGCAAATCAATGGTCACCTATGCAAGCTCTACAAAGATGCCAAATCACTTCAAAAGGAGGAGGACTTCTCTCAACATGTTTTTGAACCACCATGATAAGGTTGTATCTCTCTAACCTTGAGCTTTTACCTTCCTTTAATTGATATATTTAATGATAGGTATAGTTCAAGTGTGGGGGAGATGAACCTAGTAGGAAAATTAGAGTTTATTTGCTTTATTTGACTTCTTTGTTTTGTGTTTTAGTTTGAAAAAAAAAAAAAACCTGCACCACACTTTTATTATGCATTCATTATTGATCTCACTTTATTTTATCACTAGTCTATACATACATTAAGGACAATGCATGATTTAAGTGTGGGGGAGAGAAATAAACATTTTTTTAAACAAACAAAACAAAATGTTTATTTCTTTCCCCCACACTTAAATCATGCATTGTCCTCAATGTATGTATAGACTAGTGATAAAATAAAGTGAGATCAATAATGAATGCATAATAAAAGTGTGGTGCAAGTTTTTTTTTTTTCAAACTAAAACACAAAACAAAGAAGTCAAATAAAGCAAATAAACTCTAATTTTCCTACTAGGTTCATCTCCCCCACACTTGAACTATACCTATCATTAAATATATCAATTAAAGGAAGGTAAAAGCTCAAGGTTAGAGAGATACAACCTTATCATGGTGGTTCAAAAACATGTTGAGAGAAGTCCTCCTCCTTTTGAAGTGATTTGGCATCTTTGTAGAGCTTGCATAGGTGACCATTGATTTGCATAGTGGAACCCGTGGCTTTATTCAAGAGTTGCAAAACCCCATAGGGAAACACCTTGGTCACTAGATATGGTCCCTCCCACTTAGACTTCAACTTGGCATGCTTATGAATAAACCTTGTTTGGAACAAGAGGACTTGATCTCCTTCTTGGAACTTTTTCCTCAAGATTAGCTTGTCATGAAGGATCCTTGTTTTCTCCTTATAGATTCTAGAAGACTCATAGGCATCCAACCTAACCTCCTCAAGTTCTTGCATTTGAAGAAATCTCTCCTTAGCCGAAAGATGGAAATCCAAGTTTAGTTTCTTGATGGCCCAATAGGCCCTATGCTCTATCTCCACAGGGAGGTGGCAAGCTTTTCTATACACCAATCGAAAAGGAGACATGCCAATGGGAGTCTTATAAGCGGTCCGATAAGCCCACAAAGCATCCTCCAAGTGTAAAGACCAATCCTTCCTATTTGTGTTCACCACCTTGGTTAGGATTTTCTTGACTTCTCTATTTGATACTTCGGCTTGGCCATTAGTTTGGGGATGATATGGTGTAGAGATTTTGTGATGCACCCCATATTTAGCCAAGAGAGCCTTCATCATCTTATTGCAAAAGTGGGATCCTTGGTCACTTACCAAGGCCTTAGGAACTCCATACCTACAAAAAATATTAGATTTGAGAAACTTCAAAACAATCTTAACATCACAAGTTCTAGTAGGAATGGCTTCAATCCACTTTGAAACATAATCAACACCAAGTAATATGTACTCAAAACTAAAGGATGGTGGAAAGGGACCCATGAAGTCAATGCCCCAAACATCAAAAATCTCACAAAATAAAATGGGTTGTTGAGGCATTTCATGTCTCTTACCCCAACTACTAACCTTTTGACATTTCAAGCATGCTTTACAAAATTCATAAGAGTCTTTAAACAAGCTAGGCCAATACAATCCACAATCTAAAACCTTCCTAGCTATTTTATTTGAGCTAAAATGACCACCACATGCATGAGAGTGACAAAATTCAAGAACAGAAGGCACATCAACATCATCAACACACCTCCTAATCACTTTATCACTACAAATCTTCCACATCAAAGGTGGTTCCCAAATGTAAAATCTAGACTCTCTTTTCAAGTTTTCAATGGCAAAACGTGAAGCACAAGGAGGCAAGACTCTACACTCAATATAGTTAGCAAAAGAGGCATACCATGGAGGCTTAGATGAAATGGCACACAATGCCTCATCAGGAAATGAATCACAAGGAATAGTAGGGTTAGAGTTTACCATAGTAGCTTTTAAATGAGGTAGTCTAGACAAATGATCCGCTACTTGATTGGTAGAACCACTCCTATCCCTTATCTCCACATCAAATTCTTGCATTAAGATCACCCATCGAATCAAGCGAGGCTTAGAATCTGTCTTCTTAAACAAGTACCTCACAGCAGCATGGTCAGTGTATACAACAACTTTAGAGTTAAGAAGATATGATCTAAATTTATCAAGTGCAAAAACAATAGCAAACAACTCTTTCTCAGTTGTGGTGTAATTAACCTGAGCTGAATCTAAGGTCCTAGATGCATAAGCAATCACATATGATAACTTGCCCTCTCTTTGACCAAGCATAGCTCCCACAGCAAAATTAGAAGCATCACATGACAACTCAAAAGGCAAAGACCAATTTGGGGCTTTAAGAATGGGAGGGGAAATGAGGATGCTTTTCAAAGTGTCAAAACTCCTTTTGCAAGCATCATCAAAAACAAAATCAACATCTTTTTGTAAGAGTTTAGACATAGGCAAAGCAATTTCACTAAACCCCTTTATAAATCTCCTATAAAAGCCTGCATGTCCCAAAAATGATCTCAAATCTTTCAAACAAACAGGATATGGCAAAGAAGACATCACATCTACTTTGGCCTTATCCACCTCTATGCCATTGGAAGAAATCAAATGGCCTAAAACAATTCCTTTATCTACCATGAAATGGCATTTTTTAAAGTTAAGCACAAGCTTCTTTTCAATGCACCTACCAAGCACTTTATCTAAAGAATGCAAGCATGAATCAAAGGACTCACCATATACAGTAAAATCATCCATAAAGACTTCCATGCAATGTTCAATAAAATCACAAAATATGGACATCATGCATCTTTGAAAAGTACCAGGTGCATTGCAAAGACCAAAGGGCATCCTCCTATAGGCAAATGTACCAAAGGGGCATGTAAAGGTAGTCTTATCTTGGTCACTAGGAGCTATGGGAATTTGAAAATACCCACTAAACCCATCTAGGAAGCAATAATGGGACTTAGAAGCCAATCTCTCAAGCATTTGATCAATAAAAGGCAAAGGAAAATGGTCCTTCCTAGTCACATTATTGAGCTTCCTATAGTCTATGCACACTCTCCAAGCATTTTGAACTCTAGTTGGAACAAGCTCTCCTTTCTCATTTTTTACCACAGTAATCCCCCCTTTCTTAGGTACAACTTGGGTTGGAGACACCCACTCACTGTCAGCTATAGGATAGATGATCCTAGCACTAAGTAGCTTAACAACCTCTTTCTTTACCACATCTAAAATCAATGGGTTAAGTCTCCTTTGTGGTTGCCTAATGGGCTTAGCATTTTCCTCAAGAAAAATTTTATGTGTGCACACAATAGGGTCAATACCAGGAATGTCAGCCAAAGTCCAACCAATAGCATGTATGTTCTTTCTCAACACATCAAGTAATGCATTTTCTTCCTCAAGAGATAAAGAGTTAGAAATTATTACCGGAAGCTTCTCATTCTCAATGAGATATGCATACTTGAGATTGGATGGTAAAGGCTTCAACTCTAAGGTAGGTGGCTCTACACAAGAGGGAATGAGCTTCTTCAAGTCTAATTTGGTGGAATATTCCATGGTACTATCTTGTCTTTTAGGCTTCTCACTTGTTTTTGATTTCTCCTCTTCATTTTGTTTTGTTTGTTTGGTTTTGTTTGGTTTTGCAAAAAAAAATTCAAAAAAAAAAATTTTTTTTCTTTGTTTTGTTTTGTTTGAGGTTACTTAATTACCTAGCTCTTGAATGGATATTTTGATTCTTGAGATGTGGTAATTTTTAGGATTGAATAGGTGTGAAGTGAACATTCTTTTACCTTGAATTAATGGATTAGAGTGGCATATTACCCATTCATGGAAGAGGCTAAACACTCATGTGTGATTAATTCCTTAGTGATGTTACCCTCTAGAATTTGTTTCACTTCTTAATTAAGACCATGTATCTTGCACTTGTTTGATAGGAGATGAGAGATGGCATTCATAAAAAATAGCCAAGAGCTAAATAGCCAACCTATTATTATTTATTATCCTTTGTTAGCCACTTTGAGCCTTTGGTTTGATTCTTAAAAAAAAAATATTCACCCTATTTTTCCTCAAGGAATGCATGTTACACTTTTATATGTCTTTTTAATATTCATTGCATGTCCTAGATCAAATGAGTGGATGCCTATTATCATTTCTCTATCCATTACTTCCATTGTTTTCAAAGAGTTAGGGGCAACCAAAAAAAAAATAATAAAGATAGATTTGAAAAAAAAATATAGTCAAAAAGAAAAGAAATAAAGTTGCTAGAAAAAAAAAAGAAGAAAAAAAAAGAAAAGAAAGAAAAAAAATAAAAATAAAAATAAAAAGTTGCCTAGCTCATCCATTCCATTTGTTTTATTATTTCTTATCATTTCTTTCCATCATCATTGTGTTAATGTGTTCACTCAATTGAGTTAGGTTATGCTTTGCATATTAAGGGGATATATCTTGATTTAGCATTATTTTGATGCTAACCCTATTTTTTTTTTATATACATGCATTTCTTAGACATCCTTTCATTACCTATATCACAACCTAATAAAGTCCATTTGATTCTTGATTGCAAGTGCTATTTAGTGATGGAGAAGTAGAAGGGTTACAAATTCATAGTAGGGTTTATCCTAAGAAATTTTGAGTGAAATTTAATACCTTATACACTTTGAGTGATGAGAGCAAACACTTAACCTAGAGAGGCTTACTCTTTGACATTGATTCTTGGTAAGGGTTTGTTTGTGATGTGCATAATTCTTTCGTAATTATTGCCACATTGATTGATAATTTGTAGAAGTTCATGAGCTAGTATTTTAGTGACTTGAAACAATGTTTTTCTCTTATTTCTTTGTCTTATAGTTTCTTTTGGGACCTTTTTCACTTGATTTTGCCCGGAGTGCAAAAGCTAAGTGTGGGGGAATTGATAGAACACATTTGTTACCCACTTTTATTTGTCAATTAGGACCATTTTATTAATGATTTATCACCTTCAAGTGCACACATTGCATTAGATTTGGAACTTTGCCTAAGTTTCTAATATCAGTGCACTAGGGGCATTTTGGTCCAAAAAATGAACTTTTGAGAAAATGTACAAGAAAAATTGACAAAGTGCATTTTATGTCCAGTTGATGAATGGTGAAATTATATTTTTAAAATTCATTTTAGTTTGGGAGTAATTAAATAAAAAAGTCAACACTTTCTTGAGTGTCTTAGTTTGTCCTAGTTTTTGGTCTGCCTTTGTGTGAAAATTTTTATATAATTTTGTGCAGCCTAAAACTTGGTTAATTTAATAAATTATCCCTTCTAATTATGAATTTAATTCTGGACATGAATTAGATTTTATTATATCATATGCTATTTAATTGAATTATGTGATTTATGTGACATAGGTGGCATGTGACTTGTGCATCAATTGAGCAATTGAGGTCAACACTCCTTGAGGACAATGGCTGATGGTTTGCACGTGAATTATGATTATTTTGAGGGATTAGATCAGCTAAAATGATGTGGATGACACATGGGAAATTAGGCACACATTGGAATCATCTACAAACCAATAGGAAGTTGCCACCTTGCAAGTGTGACAAGGCTCCCATTTACATTTTAATTTCTTTTTCCTTATTTTAATTAAGCTTCAGCTGATGGGAAACACCAAGGAGCACGCCATTTTAAGTCTCAAATGGGATCCAACACATATCTCATTCATCTTCCACATTCTCTCTCTCTTGTTCATAGTGTTCTTCATTTTCTCTCTTTTGTTCTTCATTTTCCAGCATCCTAACCTCCATTTTCAGCCACCAAACCTCCACAAAACTCATACCATTCTTCTCCTTTCTTCATTTTCGTTCCATCCCTTCCATTTTCACAAGGATTGAAGCTCATTTTCATCATTCAAGAGCTATGGAGTTTGGCCTTCACAAGCAATCACTAGGGTTCTTGAAGATGAAGATTGGCTAAGTTTCTTTGTGGAATCCTAGAGAGATGAAGATGGAGGATGAGTCTTGAGCTTCAAATTGGCTAAGTTCTTTTGTTTCCTATCCTCTTCTCTTTTTACTAGATGGTTAGATTCCTTAATCTAGGGTTTAATCATCTTAGCTTATAAATTCTAATTTGAATTTGATGTTGATGTAAAGAGAGAGGATTGTTTCATTTAATTTCTTCCTTGGACAGCCATGACTGAATTTTGCCACTCTTTGTTTGGCACATAATCTTGTGTTTTTCAATTAGTGAATTTCTTGTGTTAATATTGCATAATCTTGTGGTGTTAATGCTTGTGTTGTTGAGTAGCTTGACATAATCTTGTGGTTGCTCAATTTATGTGTTTGACCATGGCTGTTGAGAGAGGATTTTGAGTGAATCACTTGGCTAATGTCTTCACCAATTGGTTAATTAAACTAGGGACTTTAATCTAAGACCTAGGGAGGTTAGCTAATTAGGTTAATTAGCTTAGGATAATTTTCTTAAGTCATGACAGCTTTAGTCAAGAGGAAAGGGAAGCTAAACTTAGCCTAATCATGAGAAAATAATGAGTCCAAAATCAACTAATCTCTAGGGTTCCATTATTGTAAAAAGGGAAGTTCATTTCACTCACTTTCACTAGCATTTTAATTACTTGCATATTAGGTAATTAGTTTAGATAATTAGCTAGATAACTAAATTCCTACAAACTTTGGTTGATTTATTTCACTAGATAACTTTCAATTAGACTTAAAACCATTCCTTAGGAGATGACCTAGGGTTGGCCCTATATTGCATTAGGGTTAGCTTTAGTATAATTTTGAGGATAAGCGACTAATTTCCTATCACTTAGCGAAGTGAAGACTTCAAAAATCCTCTTCCATCTACTCTCCCTAGGATTCTATGGAGACTCCAGCTAGAAAACATTAAGAGCACTTTGCTTCCTCCAGGAACACAACTAGGCTGTGGCACATGCTTCATGCTTCTTGATGGATTGAGCTTTAAATCTCCTTTTAGTTGCTTGGGGTTGGTTTGGCCTTGAGAGAGGAGAAGAATGGTGGAAGAATTGAATAGATTTGATGGTGAAAAGAGGAAGAAATGGTCATTGGACGTGTTGTATTGTAGAGAGAAGGAGGAGAAAATGAAGAACACCAAGAACAAGAGAGAGAAAATGTGAAAGATGAATGAATGAGTGTTTGATCTGATTTGAGGGGGCAAATGGTGTGCTCCCCCTTATTTCCCATTAGTTGAAGACTTAATTAAAAAATAAGAAAATAAATTAAAATGGAAATGGGAGCCTTGTCACACTTGCAAGGTGGCAACCTCCTATTAGTTTGTAGATGATTCCAATATATGTGTAATTTCTCATGTGTCATCCATATCATTTAAGCTAATTTAATATCCTAAAAATAGCATAAATCATGTGTAAATGCTCAGCCATTGACCTCAAGGAGTGTTGACTTCAATTGCCTAATTGATGCATAAGTCACATGCCACCTATGTCACATAAATCACATAATTCAATTAAATGGCATGTAATATAATAAAATATAATTAATTTTTAGAATTAAATTCATAATTATAAGGGATAATTTATTAAATTAATCAAGTTTCAGGCTACAAAAATTATATAAAAATTTCCATACAAAGGCAAATCGAAAATTAGGTCAAACTAAGACACTTAAGAAAGTGTTGACTTTTTTATTTAATTACTCAAAAACTAAAATTAATTTTTAAAATATAATTTCACCACTCATCAACTAGATATAAAATTTACTTTTTTAATTTTTCTTGTATATTTTCCCAAAAGTTTATTTTTTAGACCAAAATGCCCCTAGTACACTGAACCTAAAAACTTAGGCAAAATTCCAAATCTAATGAATGTGTGCACTTAAAAGTAATAAATCATTAAAGAAAGGGTCCTAATTGACAAATAAAATTAGGTAACAAATGTGTTCTATCAATTCCCCCATACTTATCTTTTGCACTCTGGGCAAAATCAAGTGAAAAGGTCTCAAAAAAAAACTATAAGACAAAGAAACAAGAGAAAAATAATGTTCAAAGTCAATAAAATACTAGCTCATGAACTTCTACAAATTATCAATCAATGTGGCAATAAGTAGGAAAGAATTATGCACAACACAAACAAACCCTTACCAAGAATCAATGTCAAAGAGTAAACCTCTCTAGGTTAAGTGTTTTCTCTCATCACTCAAAGTATATAAGGTATTAAATTTCACTTAAAATTCCTTAGGATAAACCCTATCATAAATTTGTAACCCTTCTACATCCCCATCACTAAATAGCACTTGCAATCAAGAATCAAGTAGACTTTATTAGGCTGTAATATGGGTAATAAAAGGATGTCTAAGAAATGCATGTATGAAAAAAAAAATAGGGTTAGCATCAAAATAATACAGAAGTCAAGATATATCCCGTTAATATGCAAAGCATAACCTAATTCAATTGAGTGGCCACCTTAACATGATGAGGGTGGAAAGAAATGACAAGAATTAATAAAACAAATGAAATGGATGAGCTAGGCAACTTTTTTTTTTTTTCTTTTTTTTCTTTTTTTCCTTCTTTTTGTTTTTTTTAGCAACTTTATTTCTTTCCTTTTTGACTATATTTTTTTTTCTAAATCTATCTTTGTTTTTTTTCTTTTTCTTTTGGTTGCCCCTAACTCTTTGAAAATAATAAAAAAGAATGGATAAAATGGTGTAACGATAAAGGATAAAGAGTAATGGATAAAAAAATGATAATAGGCATCTACTCACTTGATTTAGGACATGCAATAAATATTAAAAAGATATATAAAAATATAACTTGCATTCCTTGGGAAAAATAGAGTGAATATTTTTTTTTAATAATTAAACCAAAAGCTCAAAGTGGCTAACAAAAGATAATCAATAATAATGGGTTGGCTATTTGGCTCTTTGTTATTTTTGTGAATTCCATCATTCATCTCCTATTAAACAAGTGCAAGACATGTGGTCTCAATTAAAAAGTGAAACAAATTTTAGAGGGTAACATCACTAAAGAATTAATCACACATGAGTGTTCAACCTCTTCCATAAAAAGGTAATGCACCACTCTAATCCATTAATTCAAGGTAAAAGAATGTTCACTTCACACCTATTCAATTCTAAAAATACATCTCAAGCATCAAAATATCCATTCAAGACAAAGCAAAGCAATTTTTTTTAAAATTTTTTCAATATTTTTTTCCAAAAACCAAACCAAAACAAAACAAAACATTTATTTCTCTCCCCCACACTTAAATCATGCATTGTCCTCAATGTATGAATAGATTAGTGATAAAATAAGGTAAGATCAATGATGAATGCATAACAAAAGTGTGGTGCAGAATTTCTTTCAACACACAAACAAACCAAAAAGAATAAAATTCTACCTTTTCCTACTAGATTTATCTCCCCCACACTTGCAATTTACTCAATCAACAAATTAAAGCATAAAGCAAAGTAAAGTAAAGAGCAAGGGTGAAGAAGATACAATCTAGTTTAAATCTCCACAAGCTCTTGAAGTTGATATTTTCATCTTTGAGGAGTAGCATGAAGCTACTCATTGTCATCTTCATTCCAAGCATCTTAGGTGGAGGCTTAGGATCAATTTGTAATGGCCCTAAGATGTATGGTGTAGAATCTTCCATAACTTCATGTGGTTGATCATCTTCATGATTAGCCAAGGTCTCTTCCATTACAATAATAAATCCTCTAAGTACATGTGGGTTCTTGGCCATATCATCATCTAGACCTATAAAATCAACAAAGAACCCTTCCTTAAGCATATTGAGTTCTAAAGAAGTGAACTCATGATTAATTTCACACAAACATGCATCATCAATTATTTCATCAAATAAATGATTGCTACTCTTTTCAAACACAAATGAATTAATTTCTAAACAAATAGAGCATGGAGAATCATATGAACAATCACAACTGAATAGGGAATTAGAACAAGTATTATGAAACAAATCCAACTTATTATCAAAATCATCAAGCATTAAATCAATATTATTCTCATTACTATTTGGCTTTGTAAAATCAATTCCTTGAATTCCAACCTCCTTGTCATCTTGAGTTATTTTCAATTGCTTGTTCAAATTCTCAATAGGATCCACGGCCTCTTCAAGTATTTCAATAAGGTACTCGACCAAGGGTACCATAAGTGTAGAACTTTCCTCTAATTGCTTAGAAACCTCTTGGATATCAAGCTCGAGTGGAGGAAATTCCTCAACATTAGCTCTTTTGATGCTTTTACCATTAGGATTTCAAGACCATTTAATTCTACTTCAATTTCCTCATGCTTTAAATCCTCCAAATTCTCTCTTTCTCGTGACTTGTCCTCAATTTCTTGTAAGCCTTGCACATTAGCCTCTTCAAGTTGAGCAAGTTCCTCCTTAAAATTAAGAGATGGTTTGGCTACATTGCTTATTCACCTATAAAAGAAGGTAAACAACCTTTCTCAAGCACATCATGGTTAGAAGAAACAAGTGTATGTGTACTATCAACAATATCACAAGAAGGAATTGGAATTTCATGCACACAAGATACATCACCCCAACCATCAACATCCATCTCATTTTCTTTATTCAAGCTAAGTGAAGAGTCAACACTTTCAATGATATTTGAATTTAAATTAAGAGAATTATTATATGAACTCAAAGTATTTTTCTCCCAAGGGTATACTTTTTCACGATATGATTCATGCTCAAATATCCAAGGTGATTCAACTATAATTTCTTCATCTATATCATCATCATTTAAATTATTATGCTCATCATTAGACAAAGTCAAATGTGAAGAAGAATCAACCTCAACAAAAATAGGAGAATTGTTACCTAAGCAAGATGACTCTTGAATCTGTGAAGCTTGAAATGAATTGTTGATTTGAGTAAGTCTCTTTATCATATCATCCAAGGCTTTCAAAGGGTCTCAAGATTTTTCTATTTCTTGAAACATTTTATCTTTTCTTTGGTGGTATTCCGTGGATTGCTTCATGGAATCAAGATCATCTTGAAGTTTTCTCATCATTTCTTGGGTTGTTGAATCTTCATATTGAATTGAACCCTCTTGATAGAATGAAGTTCCTTGTGATTCTTGCATAGGACACATGTAATTGTCTTGAAAATCATATGGACTTATTTCATTTTGGTTTTGAGTAAATGTAAGTTCTCCAATTGTTTGGTAGCAATTTCTTACTTGGTTTTCAGCTTATGGCGATTAATATCCTACAAGAAAAGGACACTCAATAAAAATGGTAAGGAAACACAATACACACAATATTTATTTCTTTGTTGGTGAGGTGGGTTAAAATTGTATTGTGCTTGAAATTGATTATGATAAGGAGGTATAAAATTATAGCTATGAGGGAACATGATTAATTAAGGTTCACAAGAAAGCTCTAGAATGCAAAAACAAGTGAATTTTTTTTCTTTTAATTTTTTTTTGAACTCAACAAAAAAAATAATCACACAAACAAAAATCACTGAAAAGGTACAAAGAGAGTTAGAAATGCTTAATTAAGAAGCTTTAACAATTCTGAAATTCGTGCAACAGGCTTTCTGGAGACAGTGAACTTGTGAATTTTTTATCCAATCCAATCGATAAATTCGCCTGAAAATTTTATGAGAGACACAAGAGATATACAGGAAAATTAAATTTTAGATCCAAACTCCTTTCCAATTGTTCCCAGAAGTTTTCACAAATTAGTCCACAGGTCTAGAGAAACAGGATTTCGTCTAGAAGACCTTTAAATAGGAAAATGGAAAAATTGAAGGAAATCTTAAACACAAGAAACAAATATAATACATTAATAATAAATATGAGACTAAAATCAATCAATTTAGACACACGGAGAGGGAGATATGCCAAATTAAAGTTGAAACAAGGTTTTGGGAGTCCTATGTAAAGGCTTGCTGGACCTTGTTAACTTATAAAATTTCTACAGGACACTTCCTATGCCCAAAATTGACCAAACAAATTTTAAAATGAAGCTAAAATATAGATATTTCAATGAAATAAATTTTAAGTTCAAATTCCCTCAGACTCGTTCCCAGTTAAATTTTTAATTTTAGACAGAGACACTAGAAACAGAGCATTTTCAGCTCTATACCAAACCAATGAAAATTACACGAATTTTTTTTCTTTTCTTTCCAAAATAGAACAAAAACACTCAAAACACACAAAAACACTAAATAAAACACAAAACATAAATTTTTATAATTTTTTACAAAATTTTTCAAGAACACCAAAAATGTAAATTAAGCACTAAACAACCTTAGAATTAAACCTAAACCATTCTCCGACAACAGTGCCAAAATTTTGATAGGGAATTAGTCATTTTCCTTCAAAATTAAACTAAAGCTAACTCTAATGCAATATAGGGCCAACCCTAGGTCATCTCCCAAAGAATGATTTTAAATCTAATTTAAAAGTTATCTAGTAAGATAAATTGCCTAAAGTTTGAAGTTGATTAACTAATTGCTAACCTAATTATCTAGTGAATTAAGCTAGAAAACTAATCCTAATTTTGCAAGAAGTGGCTTCTCAATTTAAGTAGGAACCCTAGGGTGTTGCTAATGGAAGAATCTTAGCTTCTAATTAATTATGGCAGCTCACTCAACTTCTCTTCCTTAGCTGAAAAATGCATTTACTTAAGACAACTATCTCAAGCAACCTAACCACACTAATTTAATTCCCTAAGTGCTATTACAAGCCCCTTAGGTAACCTCACTAGCTTAGCTCAAGAATTGACCAAGTTTTTAGTTAAAATCCATTCCCAATTGCCACTAGCCAAAGCTGTACCTAAGCTTAAAACTATGAAAACTCAATCAACTCATTAAGTATTCACCACACAATTACATGCTAGGCTAATACAAGATATTCACCCATTGAAATCACATATTACCATGCAAATTCATAGAGTGGATGAAATTCCAGTAGCATATAGGTCATGAAATTCAACTCAAAAATCTTGTTTCAACATTACAAATTACAAACAACCATGTAACTAAAGTCAAATTGAACCACAATCAACAATAGTCATAGTATTCTAATGGAATTGAAACAAGATAAAGAAATAAAGATTACTCTACTAGGGGGAACTAGGAATGCATTGCATAAGCATAGCGAGATTGATGAGAATGAATCCCCGTATATACATATATTATTGCTTTATTAATACACATGCTACTTTATCGCTTGTTTATGGTTTTACTTACTAATCAATAATTAGGGTTACCTCTAAATTATTGGGATATATGTCTCACTCCGTTACTTTTGAACACAGGTAAAGGGAATACGAGAAATTCGATAAAGAAAATGAGGAAAGAGTAGCCTCGATTGATAGTGGTATGACTACTTTTGAGTAGAAATGAATATATAATGTGTTAATAGAGTTAAGTTGCCAACTAGGATGCATAAATGCATGTGAATATGAGAAAGTGAGTTCTATTATGAAACTTGCTTGTATATATATGTATATAATATTGCATTAAGATAAGGGTTCCTCGATAGAGGATATGTGGGTAGGCTTGAATGCGAATCAAGGAAGTATATGGTGTGTTGTAACTTGTTCCACATGTATATATATGTGTTGGTTGTGAATTGACTGTGACTTGTGTTATCATGTGATAACTTAACACAAATGGTAAGAACATGACACAAATGGTAAGGCGGAGCCCCATTTGAAAGATTTAAGTACATTTGTGATTCCCGACCATATCGTGAGCTGAAGCCTCATACGTAAGAGTCGGAGGATTGAAATAAAAACAAGTGTAGTTGTACTTGTGATTATGTAATTGTATATATATGATTCCTCATATAAGACCACAATTGTGTAATGTGGCTTTGAGAGGCCAAAATAGGCTATTGATGTGTTATATTTGTATTGTGATGTTAATCAAGTGTGCGTGGTCCTTTTGGACTTAGTTCAAGCTTGAAGTAGTTTAATAGGACAAGGAATGAGAAAAAGTAATTTTTTGCTCTCAGGTGTCCAATTTTAGATCTAACCATCAGATCAAGTTCAAGCCTATTCCATTAGCTATTATACATTGTAGGCTTTGTGTGGGTGCTTTAATCACTCCAATCAGATGTCAGGTGAGAGAATGATGCACGTCAAAATTTTTCTATTTTTATTGTCAAATAATAGCAGAAAATTCAGACAGGCATACCGCAGCACATAATGTCTCATGCCATGGTGTATGACATAGAGAAATCAGGCATGTGGCTTTGTGCCATATGCCACAATGCATGTGTTGCATGCCATAACACATAGCCCATTTTTGGAATTGAAAAGTTATGGCTTTTTGAGTCATTTGCTTATGTGTACGCTTCCGTTAGATCTATTTTTTGAATAGATATTTTAAGAAGTTGAGATCCCACATTTTGAAAACAAATAAAAGGGTTATTACTTTGATTTTGATTTGTTGATTGGGTGATGTGAAATGGTAAAGCCCAGATTGAGATGGGATTTTACAGGGTGCCTAAATTTTTTGTAGATTCTAGTATGTGATGTGTAAATAGTAAAAGGAGTCTTGAATAAGGTTGTAGATTACAGGTAACCCTTTCTATTAAATAGAAGGGTTGAGATAATTATATAGTTTGTTATGTTTATTAACTCATATAACTATGTAGAAGTAAATGTATTAATGTTTTATGTATGAAATCATATTGTGAAAAATTTTAACATGAACTTGATTTGTAAAATGGAAGTTTAATGATTTAGTTTGGATTGATATATATATATATATGGTGGAAATTGTGGAAAGAAAACATTGAAAAGTGTGTGAAAGCATGATCATAGGGGGTGGGAGTTCACTTAAGGTATGTATAGATATATGTGTGTGTGGAGAAAGGAGTGAATAAATCCATATGCTCAAGCTGGCACCATGTGACATCTGGTGTAGCATGTTATGAGATAGTATCATGGGAAATCTGGTACAGCATTATATTAAGACTATTACAAGTGTGTGATAATATAAACCATAGTCTATAGCTGGAATAAATTAACTTTGGCTGGGTATTTTTACCACCAAAATGAAGTTGTAGTACACGCATTAAAGTTTCGTGTCAGGGAGTGTTAGAGGTTTTGTGGCTAAATGATTATGCTAGTATGGCATTTATATAGAAATGCTTTGAAAAAAGGAAATTTTTATATGCTTTGACATAAAATTACTATTACTCTAGTTTTGTTATTTTGGTATGGTTATTTGTGGTAATAGACATTAAATAAACTATATTGGTTACTGAGATTTTATCTCACCCGTGGTTATTTATATTTTTTAGGCTCTGGTAGTTTTAAAGCAAAGGGAAAGGAAACGGGTTGAGTAGAGATTCCTTTAAAAGGCCCATTGTAAGTTGGTATAATGAAATTGAGCATAATTATATTAGTTTATATATATATAAGTTGCCATAAGAAACATTTCATGTGTATCGTTGTGCATAAGTGTCTTAGTTGTATATATGATCATAGTTTTGATAATCTAGCCCATAGTGTTTGTATATGTGTGAATGTAGTAGAAATGATAGTATGGGCTAGTGAATGAGTATATATGTATGTAAAGAAGAACTATGATGTGTATGAGAAAGTTTTGGCCCTGTATGAGAATGAGTATAGGGAAATGAGAATTTTGCTTAGAGATGTGTAATGGGCAGTTTATAGGCCAATTGTGTATATGTGTGTCATATTGTATATATAATTGGTTAATTAGGCACATGGCATAGAGCAGGCAATAGTGGTCTCTGTGCCACATGCCGGCACATTGTGTGAATTAGGTTGTTTTGAGTTGCAAGTTGACATGTTTATGTCTTGTGCTTCCATTGGGTACCATTCTAAATAATCTAAATGGTTTCTACATAGTGATTTTCAAAAGTTTTATATTGAAACCATTAGTAGTTATGTGGATGGTTGTACAATAGTGTTACTGGGGACACTACAGATAAAATACCTTTAGCCAGGTGATTCTACCACTAAAGGTAAGCTCTAATGAGAGTGTATATGGTTTAAAGCTAGCCTATGATTTCTAGTCAGGATGGTTTGGAGTTTCTGTTAGTAATGATCATGCTATATGTTAGAAAAGTAGTGAAAAGTAGTGAATTGGGATGAATATAGTGATAAAAGAAGTTAAATGTTTTATATAGATGGAATTTAAAGTGAACATATGTCATATGCTATGTTTAATTATACATATTATGCTATACCTTCTTATAGCTGCATGTGACAATTGATAGTAAAGAGTTATTTTGTTATTGAGATTATTATCTCACCTCGTGGTTACATTTTATAAGTCAGAGTAGTGGTTAAGGCAAGCAAAAAGAGTATGGACTAGTATAGTGGTGCTATTGTCATGGAAAATCTCTGAGTTTATGTAGTGAATCAAACCTTTGTGATTATTGTTATACAAGTTGTCATAAGGATTGCATACATGTTTTGAGTAGTGAATAAGTAAAATTATAGAGATTTGTAGTGATTTTATAAATCTTAGCCTGTATAAGTAATTATATAGTGAAATGATTAATAGGGGCTAGGATTTAGTTATGAACATATTGTGAATATGTATAGTACTGACTTATGGTGATATTGTAATGAAAATAGCCAAGTTGGTTAGTTTGTGTTGAGATGTGCGTAATTGTGAAAAGTTAGTGTTTTATGGAAATTAGCAGTTGAACAACTAAATTTTAGTATATGTGAAAATATGTGATAAAATGTGATCAATTAGGTGTAATAGGTCCTTTTGGGCTTGATTCAAGGCGGAGAGTGGTTTAATGAGATTAAGGGATTGATTTGAGCGCTTTGGTGCATTAAATTTTTATAAAAAGTGACTTTTTGCACCAAAGTGTCTAAAATTTGATCGGACTATTAGATCACATCCAAAACTACCTCATTAGTTAGCTTACGAGGTAAGTTTCGTGTAAGCACTTGAATCAATTCGATCGAACATCATATGTGGAAACAGCACACATTAAAAGTTCATCATTTATGCTATCAAATGATAAAAGCAAAAATGGGCTTGTGTGTTGCGGTGCATGGTACAAAAAAGTCAATGTATGTGGCTTTGTACCATATGCCACGGCGTAGGTACTGGCTGTTGTAGTGCATGGGCCCTAATTTGACCTGATTTTCGTTGTTTTAAATGCAAGAAAGGATTGATATGAATGCATATGATTTGTTTCCGCTATATATTTCTCTTATGTGTTATGATTTTAATGATTTTACAAAATAAGTCTTAGCCTCAAGCTTTCAAACACATTGATTGATTATGATTTGGCTATGTAAGGTGGTGACTGTGTTAATCCTTTCATATATCTATTAGATATAGGGGAGGGTTATAGGATATACCGAAGTAGAGGTGGGATAGTATATCTATGATTTCATTTCGAGATTAGTAAGAACCCAATCTGATCATGATTCTATTTACGTGATGGTACATATGTTGACAAAGTCAGCCCATTTCATCGCAATGTGAATAAGTGATACATTGGAGAAGTTGGCAGATATCTTGTAACACTTGCCCCGAGTATTGTCCAAAAATCACACAATTTAAACAAACTAAGTATGGTTAAGAAGTTAATCCTAAAACTAACTTAGGAAATAAATCATTTAAGTTACTAAACAAATACACCATCGCAAAATAAAAATTTAAAGCCTTTAGAAAAATTTATAGGTTCTACATATAGAACACAGAAGCAAGCTAGATGAAAGTAGGATAAAAAGATGCAGTCATGATAGCATTAAATTACTGTCATGACAGCCCTCCCGAGCCAACTTTTGAGAGGTACTATTCTGCCATTTGACCTTTAATTAAAGTAATTTTAAAGCTCACATGTCATTTTTAATGATTTTTATTAGTGTACCAAATTACAAAATGATCTAACGGTCGGATTAGAATTTAGACACTCTACTGGATAAAGTTGCTATCATGACAGCACTTTTAGACCAACTTTCTGAGTGCATAATTTCATCATCTGACCTCTGATTGAAGCGATTCTAGAGCTCACATGTCACTTTTAAAGAGTACTATTAGCATACCAAATTTTGAAAAAATCCAATAGATGGATTGAAATTCATGCATATTGAAAAATTCAGCCACTTTGCTATTATGACAGCATTAAATAGCTGTCATGACAGCACTTCTGAACCAACTTTCAAAGTGCACTGTTTCTTTGCATAATATTCAATTGAAGTGATTCCAAAGGCCACATGAAGATTATAAAAATTTTTACATGTCACCAAAATTTCAGGAAAATCTAACTATCGGATTGAAATTTAGACACCCGAATGCAAAAGTGCAGCTTTTTGGTAAAAACCATTTTTCAAATTGTCCAAATCTCATCCTAATAGTCACAAACCTGTGAGAATACTTTGGACATGTCAAATAGGACTAAAACTACTTGATAGAACATTTAAATGATGAAAAAACTCCTTATATCAAAATTTGACCACCTAGATGTCCTTTGCCAAAATGAACCCTAGGCCCTCAAATTTTACAAATCACACAAAAGTGGCCAAAAACCATTTCAAATATCATATACACATATGAATACATATGCTAAATATTTTCACTTGGCTTAGAGATCTCTGTGGGCTCACGCACCTACTATCTCTATCCAAGGTGTATGTTTGCCCATAGCATATCATTTACAATGCAACCACTTTACATTTGCTTGTAGAATCACATATATACCAAAATAAATATTTTCTTGTAGTGGAAACTTGGTCTACTAAATAAATTCATCAAAACCACACACTAAAACCAAGTTTCATAGCCATAAGTCTACAAGCAGACAAAAATTCAAACACAAGCCATACAATCCACACATATTCACACACACATATATAATCACATCATATTAGCACCTTAATCCTAAATACATTACAATAGATTTGCTCAAAAGAAAGGGGTTGCAGCAGTTCTTTACAATCCACAAACAACCCTTAGCTCTGCTCCTTTCTCCGTCCACCACTAGATCCTTCGCCTAGACCTAGAAATATTGAAAAGAAAGGGGTAAAACAATCACAGTCTCAGTAATAGAGAAATCTACATTGATTATTATAAAGTAAGCCATAATTGAATAAATGAATAACAGATTCAACATAGTATATAATTTAACTATTTCAAATGCATGAATGCATGACATAGGCTAGTATGTCTTTAGCACCTTTTAGCTTGCAAGTAAACCTTATACCTACTTATACCTCTATAAACACAAGATATAATCTAAGGCATGATCGAATCCACTAAACTGCCTATACCCCTTCAACGTGAATCTTGAACAGTTGAAGCTAACTTCCTCCTAAAGCCAGCCTAACTTACTCTCTATGTGAGGGCTACCTTGGCTTAGATACTCAATCTCACACTTCATATATTGGATTCCCTGCCCTACTGAGAGGTGTTGAATACTCAATCCACTAACCACTTTAGTGCACTGAGCCTACAATACGAAAGGTAATACTGAGTACTGGTAGTGTGCCATAGAATATCACAAGTCTATACCTTCTCATTAGTGAACTCCTACCAACATCATGCCTTTCACTCTTGTCTACCTTTCTCGAGTATTGACCACTTCAATACTCTAAGGTAGTATAAAAAATATCACTCCTCTATTAAGTGGTTCCTTAGCCTCTATAAGGTACCTAACTCAGTTACACTTCCTTAAGTGCAATTTCCTTTCTCTACAATTACAATGCATGTAAACAACCTTATTTCTATAAAAAGATTATTGTTAAACAAACAGAAAATATATATGCATTATTATCCAACTAATACCCCATAAGTTTTTATAAAACACAATTAATTGTATTTAATCATTTAAAACATATAATGCATGATAACTAATAATATTTATTCAAAAATAACTCAATAAAGTAATAAGAAATATAAATTTTCTTGTTACCTCAACCCTTTGGTACCAAAAGGGTTCTCCTTGTATAGAAGAAGACTTGGCTTATTCTTAACTTCTCAATAAGTTTCACTAATAATTCTCTACAACAGATAAGTGATCCACATCACTTTTCATGGGAAATAAGATAAAAGAAGACTATAACTCATCTCACACAACTTGGGTCAATGAGCCATAATCCATCCCAATGGTCCATGTATTAAACTAACTATTCTCATAGTACCACTTAACCACCAAAATCATCTATTAGCCACCATTAGGCCAATTTCCAAGCCATACAATTTTTAATCAACCAAAAACCTTCACTCAACATTACCAACTTTCACCATTAGCCTTTATAATAAAAATCTAAGCTTAATTTAAATCTTATTAGATTCAAATAGCATAATTATAACTAAACCAATATGCTTCAACCATTAAGGAGCAAAACCCAACCTCATGAGGTTTGACTTTTGCCCTAAAACTCCATTTTCTATCCAATTGCCCACTCAAAATATTAGAGCACTATATAAAAACTTAAAACAACCTCCTAAGGACCCAAAGAAATCAAAGCTTACATGAATAAAGCCTTTATGATCAAAATCTAGAAGTTCTCTCTTGTAAAAATTGAAGAAAATCAAGAGAGAAGGAAGAAAATTGAAGTCGGGAGTTTACCTACCCTATAGCCAAGCTCGCAATGGTTGCAAAGCCTCCTGAATCTAAACCTCACTCCTACTCTTCCTCCTCTCTTCTTCCTCTCTTCCGTCTCACATTTCTTCCCTTTGTTTGTTTTCTTATTTCAGTTTTAATTCTGCGTGAGTTTCCCTTTTAAAACTAATCCTAAAACATTTTGGGAAAAATTACAAGAAAGGGCCTAATATTTTTTATTATAGCACAAAAGCCAGGGTCAACTTTGGTAATTTTTCCATAGTTAAAAATAAAATAAAACTAAACTTTTGCTTAGAAAAATTCAAACTCTAGACCTCTATCAAATTATTCTAAATTTTAATTTAATTATAAATATTTTTAAAATAAACTCGAGTCTTAAGAACTTCGGGATGTTACAGCTCTACATTCGGGAAGTTGTGAGATTGCATGGGATGCCAAAGGACATTATCTCTAATCGTGATCTAAGGTTCACCTCAAACTTTTGAAAAGTGTTGCAAAGAGCAATGGGCACTAAATTGAGATTCAACATGGCGTATCATCCATAGACTGATGGACAAACAAAAAAAACTATACAAACTTTAAAGGATATATTGAGAGCTTATGCCTTAGAATTGAGAGGCAATTAGGATAGTCATCTTCCTTTAGCTGAATTTGCCTATAATAATAATTTTCACTCCAGTTTAGGTATGGATTTTTATGAGGCACTATATGGGAGAAAGTGTTAATCCCCTCTTTGCTGGGTCGAATTGAGTGAGAGAAGTATTATGGGTCTAAATATTGTGGATCAAATGATTAAAAAGATTCAGATGATAAGGCAGAAACTTATAATATCTTAGAGTAGGTAGAAGAGTTATGTGGATAAACATCGAAGACCATTGGAGTTTATGGTTGGTAGTCATGTTTTTCTATGAGTTTCACCTATAACGGGAATTAGGAGATGAATTCAATTAAATAAATTGTCTCCTTGATTCATGGGTCCATTCAAGATCCTCAAGAAAGTTGGGATCGGTTACCTACCAAATTGTCTTATCACTACAATTATCTAGGATTCATGATGTTTTCATGTTTCTCAATTAAAAAAGTATCAACCTAATTTATCTCATGTGATTAAGCCTGAAGAAGTAGATTTATAAGAGAATATGGCTTATCAAGTAGAGCGAGAATGAATAATAGATGTTAAAGACAAGTAATTGCATTACAAGACTATTCGGCTAGTTAAAGTTGTATGGAAAGGAATGGCCCCTGGCGATGTTACCTGGGAGATAGAGGACAAAATGAAGCAATAGTACCTGCATCTATTTTCTTAGGAATGTGTCTGATTGTTGCTAAATTTTAGAGGCAAAATTCCTTTAAAGAAGGGGGGAATTGTAACATCTGGAGTTTAAATCTGGAATTTATTATTAATTAAATGAAAAATTAGTTAAAAATATGGTGTAATTAATTTAATCATGTTTCTGGGATGTTATTTGATGTTTTGGATTATCGGATAGCTTTAAAGTTAAGCTAGGGTCGAAGTTGGATCATATTAGGTTGAGACAACATAATACAAGTGAGATTGGTCTCACTATGTATTATGACATAGCATAAATAAATTATGCCATAGCATAATGCCTAGTTCTGAAAAAAAAAGTGTGTGAATTAACATAAAATTTTAAATAAGATTTTTATGAAAGTGGAGAGCATGAAGAGAGATCTTGAGCAGCTATGCTAGGGCTTTTATATAGGCATGATTAGAAGTGGATTTAGGTTCTCAATCATTCGGGTAAGTAATGGGGATTGTCATTTGCCTCAAAATTAAACTAAAGCTAATCCTAATACAACATAGGGCTAACCCTAGGTCATCTCTTAAGGGATGATTTTAAGTCTAATTTAAAAGTTATCTAGTAAAATAAATCACCTAAAGTTTGAAGTTAATTAACTAATTGCTAACCTAATTATCTAGTAAATTAAGCCAGAAAACTAATCCTAATTTTGAAAGAAGTGGCTTCTCAATTTAAGTAGGAACCTTAGGTTATTGTTAATGGAAGATTTCTAGCCTTTAATTAATTATGGCAGCTTACTCAAATTCTCTTCCTTGGATAAAAAATGCATTTACTTAAGACAACTATCTCAAATATCCTAGCTTCACTAATTCAATTTCCTAAGTACTATTACAAGCCCTCTAGGTAACCTTACTAGCTTAGCTCTAAAATTAACTAAGTGTTTAGCTAAAATTCATTCCCAAATGCCACTATCCAAAGCTATACCTAAGTTCAAAACTATGAAAACTCAAGTAAGTCATCAAGTATTAACCACACAATTACATGCTAGGCTAATACAAGACATTCACCTATTGAAATCACATATTATCATGCAAATTCATAGAGTAGATGAAATTCCAACAGTTCATAGGTCATGAAATTCAACTCAACAATCTTGTTTTAACATTACAAATTACAAACAACCATGTAACTAAAGTTAAATTGAACCACAATCAATAATAGTCATAGTATTCTAATGGAATTGAAACAAGATAAAGAAATAGTTGAACTTAGCCAAGTAAAGACTCTACTTGAAAACATCAAGAGTACTTTGCTTCCTTTATGAACACAACTAGGCTGTGGCACATGCTTCATGCTTCTTGATGCATTAAGCTTCAAATCTCCTTCTAGTTGCTTGGGGTTGGTTTGACCTTGAGAGAGAAGAATGGTAGAAGAATTGAGTGGATTTGATGGTGAAAAGAGGGAGAAATGGTGGATGGATGTGCTGTATTATAGAGAGAAGGAGGAGAAAATGAAGAACACCAAGAATAAGAGAGAGAAAATGTGGGAGATGAATGAAATGAGCATTAGATCTCAGAATGAGGTGTATGGATGTGCTCCTAAGTATTTTCTATCAGCTAAAGCTTAATTAAAAAGAAAAGAAAAGAAATTAAAATGGAAATGGGAGCCTTGTTACACTTGCAAGGTGGCAACCTCCTATTGATTTGTAGATGATTCCAATGTATGTATAATTTCTCATTTGTCATCCACATCATTTAAGCTGATTTAGTATCCCAAAGATAGCATAAATCACGTGCAAACCATCAGCTTTGATCTCAAGGAATGTTGACCTCAATTGCCCAATTTATGCACAAGTCACATGCCAACTATGTCACATAAATCACATAATTCAATTAAATAGCATGTGATATAATAAAATCTAATTAATTTCTAGAATTAAGTTCATAATTATAAGGGATAATTAATTAAAATAATAAATTTTTAGGCTACACAAAATTATATAAAAATTTTCACACAAAAGCAAACGAAAAACTAGGTCAAACTAAGACACTTAAGAAAGTGTTGACTTTTTTATTTAATTACTGTCAAACTAAAATGAATTTTAAAAATATAATTTCACCACTCATCAAATGGACATAAAATGAACTTTGTCAATTTTTCTTATACATTTTCTCAAAATTTTATTTTTTGGACTAAAATGCTCTTAATGCACTAAACCTAGAAGCTTAAGCAAAATTTTACATCTAATGTAATGTGTGTACTTGGAGGTAATAAATTATTAATAAAAGGGTCCTAATTGATGAATGAAAGTGGGTAACAAATGTGTTCTATCAGTAAGCTTGCTAAATCTGTCTCCTCTTTCTCTAAGTCATTTTTTAAAGGGATAGGAGATTTGGAGATCTTGGGTTTGAGTTAGGGAAGATTATACTTAAACTGTAAGGATTATATGGGATCAGTAGAGCTTAATTAGAGTTTCTTTGACTTGAATAATTCTTATCATGAAGCTTAGGGGTTGTTTAGAATAAATTAGATCAAGTGCTAGTTGTTTTATAGAGTTTTGATCTATGACAATTTGAGATATCAAGTTGTATGTTGTGATAAAGTTAAAGAGAAGCTTGAGGGAATGGTGTGAGCTAGTCATAACCTTGACTAGCTTCTTTGTGTTGAGGATAGGAGCAAGAAGTAGGAGATTTAGGGTGATATTGATAGCTAATAGTACCTTTGTTAATTAAAAATTAATATATAGTACTTCTTTTTATATATTAAGGTATGGGGAAAACTTTTTTGTGACCCAAAAGGAGATTTAGTACCACAGGTAAATATTTTTGTAACAAAAGGGTTGAGGTAACTAGATAATTTTCATTATTTATTATTTTGTATAAGTTATTCACAAGTTGTTTTTATATGATTGGTTATATATGCATATATAAATTTTGTAAAAGTTAGGTATTTTAGAAAATGTGTGGAGCATTGATTTATGAAATTTCTTATTTTTGAAGTAAGTGGTAAGATTCATTATATTTGTTTAGAAAATGGTTATGCACAGTCAAGTGGAGATATGTAGTGAAATGTGGCATGTTAGAGGGTGGGTCGGAGGTCACCCTAGTGGAGTTAGTGGATATTAAGTCCACATGGCACTACTAGCACCTCAAGATGTCAGGTGTAGCTCATATTTCCCCTTAATGCTCAAAAAGGGTGTGATGTTGGAGACTTACTCTCTTTAGTACTCAGAGCGTGCAGAGTTGGAGACTATACTCTTTAACATCCGTAAGACACAGTATTGGAGTAACAACACCCTAATTACTTGTAATAGGGGGAAACCTATAGTCTAGAAGTGGTATAGGATGCCTTGGCCATGTAGTCCTATCATGGATGGTGAGCTCGGGGACCATAAATGTGATTTGGTTTCATGAAATAGCCTATCGGTTTGGTCTAGAGTATTAGAGGATTGGGTGATTAGTGATTATGTAATGTAATTGTGGCAATTTATATATGGTGTGTTCATTATGCATATTTTAAAGCTTGTTTGTAACTTGGCATGTTAATTAACAATGTAGATTATTTTGGTAACTAAGATTTTTATCTCACCCCATAGGTAATATTTTACAAGTTTTGCTATTGAGTTTGAGCAAGGGAAGGAATTAGGCAAGAGCTAGCATATTTGCTACATTACAATTACATTACTCGACTTTATTTTAGGTTGTGTGTACATAAACTTAAATATATGAGACTATAAGTTACCAACTAGGAATGCATAATATTTTATGATTAGTACTTGTATTATACTATGCTATATTGTATTTTAACTTAATGTTGTATATAATGTGAATATGTGGTGATTGTTATGGTGAAGGGCTAAAATACTAATACAAGTGCAACAAAAGGTTGTATAAATGTGGTGATAATGTATATGTGGAGTATTATATGGCATTAAAGGCCAAACAGAATGTAATTATGATTTTGTACTTTTGGCCATAATGGGTGAAATCAGCCTAAAGTGGCAAGATTTTATATTTGGTATGTTATTGTGTGTTTAAATGCTCAATTAAGTGGATATTGGTCCATTGGACTTGATTCAAGCCTCAAAATAAGTTAATGGTATAAGTTTTGAGTTTTGGGTCTTTGGATGCTTGGAAACCATTTTAAAATATGACCTTTTCATCCAAGTGTCTAAAATTCACATGCAATGTTGGATCATAATGAAATTTATACCATAGTTAGCTTATCAAATAAGCTTTGCATGGATGCTTGAATCACTCCAATCGAACATCAGACGCAAAAATGGTACATTTTGGCTATTCGGCCAGAAAAGCTACCGTGACAGTTTTTTTCACTATCATGGGTTTTGTAGTTTTTGTTGCAACATAAAATTTTATGGTTATATTTTTAGAATCACTATTTTTGCATTTTTGACCCTAATTTGATGTTGTCTTACCTTTTATGATATGTATACTTCTATATATAGGTTTTGCTTTGATTTTAATTTATGAAATGATTTTATAGTATTTGAAGTTTTGAAATCTTGGGATCCTATTTATGTAAATTTTACAAACTTGATAATTTATTTGGGTTATACCCGTGATTATCTCAAATTTTGCAGTTAGTTATGAACTAGTAAGGGAGACCTTACCAGTTTTGAGAAGGGTATTACTATGATGAATAGTTTAAGGGTAACATTGCTCTTGTGTGAATAATTTAGCGGCCAAATTATACCTTAACTCCTTTTTTTAAATATTTTGTATAAAATAATGTATACATAAATTTTTCTTATATAAGAAATCCAGTAATACAATACAATACAGCAATCTAGATATGCAAGCAATTTATAAAAGTACGACAGACAAATTTAAAACTATATCTATCTATATAGCTCACTAAGCTAAGTAATGCACACATCTAATCACAAGTTCCAACAGTTTCAACAATAATGACAACATACAATTAACCTTATCATGTATACAATTCAATTTCATCATTAATCTTATAACTAAATTACAATTTTACTAATAATGACAATGTACAATTCTTATATACAACTTAATTTCATCACTAATCTTACAACTAGCTACAAGTTATTTTGAATGCATACCAAACTTCTTGTGCCCTTCCTCCAAAACATAAGATGAACGTAGTCTTTTGTTGCCTGAGGATCAACATTACCATTATTTTTACAAGTACTGTAAGACTCATCTTTGCTATGGGAATCCATTTTCCTGTAAGAAAACTAAATTGACATGTCAACATGTGTATAAAAAGAAAAAGAAAAACAAGTAAATTAATTTGAAAGAAGTATAGTTGAATCATACAAGTTGAAATCAAATCACTTTTTTGTTTTATTTAGACTTAATAGGTTTACCCAAAGTATTATATTATATTGTAGAAAGGATCGTCCTCAATATACATATCTTCATTACCTAGAGATTCATCATCATCTTCATGTATTTTGTTTGACAAAAGTATAATAGACCAATTATTTTTTACAAGATAAAGACCAAAAAACACTTGTTAAGCTTACAAAACTAAAATAAAAGGGTCATCTTTATATCCAACTTTAAATAGATCTACTTGAACAAATCTCAACGCATTAATTTGTAATCCATATTATTATTAACTTACCTACACTTGAAGGTGGATGCCTTGAATATAAAGTAATCCAACTCCCATATATGTTCACTAAAAACAAAGTATGACATTTCTACATAAACAGGGTTTATGTTTTCTGCATTTGATACATGTAAAGCACTAGCAACAAGTGTTACTCTACTATTCTACATTGTGCTATGATCATCTTATTAATTAGCCAACCATCTCAATTTTTCAAAAATATTACTGGGATTCCTCCCCAACTCCTTAAGGATGCAACTTTTAAACTACTTTACAAAGTGTCAATTGTGTTCCTTTCTTACCAAATTCTTATTTCCAACACCAAACATGTATATGAGATTATCCTTATATTCTTCCATTATTAGATGAACTTCTTCGATGTTATGTAGAATGTATAGATGAGATTGTTCACACTCAGTTGCTGAGGTACTAATTACTTTATTTCTAGTTATTTCTTTCCTTGATCTTCATCCATCATGACAAGACATTAGAAGTACTATAGCATCAGCATTAGATAGCTAATTTGCAAACAATTTGACTACTTATTCAATTATGTACCATCTAGAAATATAACCCTCTGGTCAATATATATTTTTTAGATAGCCTTTTGATATTTTCATGCAATGCTCAATCATGTACATCCATCTTAAATAAGTTAGGCTGCACATTTGAACTTCTTTAACTAAGTGAATAGTTAAATGAACCATGTTGTCAAACAAAGAAAGAGGGGAATACATTTCAAGTTCACACAAGGTCAAAATATTTTGCCTTTGCAATTCTAACAACTATGCAGAGTCAACTACTTCACTACAAATTATCTTGAAGAACAAGCATAGATTAGTGATGGTGCCTCGTACTTTTTTGGGCAAAATTGATTGAATACCAATTGGTAAGAAATTTTGTATAAGTACATGATGATAATGAGATATAAGACCTTATAACTTCAAGTTTTTTTTTTCATGCAAAGTTCTTTACATTTGAAGATAATCCCTCCAGTACTTTAACATTATGGAGATACTTAAGAAAAACTCTTCTCTCCTTCTTCAATAGAATGTAAGCCCTTACTGGTAGATAAATACGTTTCACTATCTCCACTAGATCCAGATCTTCTCTTATTCTTATGGAGACCAAATTCAACATTAACTTGACACTATCCTTAATTTTTCCTAGTAACTTGAGCAATATTCCAATCACACCATAATAAACATTTTTTTTGATATGTATCATATTAAGAAAAATGTCTTACATGTAAGGACTTCCAATATGGTAGATGAAATAAATTGATTTTTTCTTCCAACCACTTGTTGCAACATTTCTTGCATAAGGTTTTTCAAAATGGTTATCCAGATCTTTCACCTTTTCAAACACATACATGCTTGTCAAGGGCTTACGTGGTTTTCCTACTTTGAAGTTACCATTAAAAGCTTTTTATCTACTACCTCTAATGATGTGTCATAGATAAGAATCTATGGTGCACCATGTAAAAACTTTTTACAATAATCCAGCCATATTAAATGAGTTTCCTCTTCACATATAGGACATGCACCATGTCCTTTGATGCTATATCAACATATTTCTATAAGCAAGAAAGTCATTAATTGTGCCAAATAACATGGCATTCAAATTAAAACTTTCTTTCTTACATCACTCATAAACCTCCACGCCAGTGTCTCACATTAGCTTCAAATCTTCTATTAAAGGAGCCAAATATATATCTATATCATTTCTTAATTGTTTAGGCTCAAAAATTAACAAGGACAACATCATAAACTTGCATTTCTTGCATAACCATGAAGCTATGTCATGAATTATTAATACTATTAGCTATGTGTTATGGGTATTTCTTTAAACACTATATGGGTTGATTCCATCAGTTGATGATAAGTCACATTTATTATATAATGTCCAAGAGACCAAATTGTAAGGCCTCCTTTACTAAACCACGTTTAACTTTAAATCATGGCAATCTAAGGTTTAACCCTTAAAGGATTACCAAATTGTAAATTTTTATAAAGGGGATTTCTCAAATTCTTTTAAAGGAATCTCAATTTCAACAATTCAAATCTCAAACATTATTTACTATGTTCATATTAGAGTTTTGAAGGTAAAGCAAAAGCTGGAAAATTAATTAGGACACAAAACAATGAGTTTTAAAACTCAAAAACAGATTTATGTAGAAAATGACTTATGTACTACGGCTTACGGCATGTGTTTCGTGACTTGTTTTTTCTATGCCATGCACTGTGATACATTGCATGAATTTGACAGCATCAGTGCTGCATTTGACAGCGCAGGGACTGAACTTCTGATGCACGCCAAATCTTCATCCAACGTTCGATTGAGGTGGTTTCGGTGTCTACATGAAGCTTTCTTCTAGCTCTAGCTAAGGGCACCAGTTTCACACTCAAATCATTTTCTATAAAAAGTTAGATACCAAAACCCATTTTGACCACTTTTTGACAAAATTTCACCAATAGGGTGTCCTAACTCAACCATACATGTAAATAGCTCATACCAACCATCCAATCATACTCAATAGACTCCAATGGACCAGTGTAATGTACCACACTCAATCGAAAACACTTATATTATAAAATCACCTCTCAACCCTAATTTTCACAAAACATAAAAGGGGAGGAAATGTTACACAAAAATATTACATTCATCCCAAATCCTTCTAAATACATATGTCTCTATTTGTACAAGTATTTTGGCCCTATCTGCGGGTTTACAATCAAAACTCTCTAACTCGAGGTGCAAAATACACTAATTTTACACAAAATCATGCAAGTAGTGCATAAATTATGTCAAATGATCCTAGTTGGCAATTACCTTAATATATACACATGAAAGTAACAAAAGAGAGGCATATAGAGGATTACTCCACAATCCTAGGCCTCTGTATGTTTTTCCTGATTTGGATCCAATGAGCTAGGTCCTAAAAATATTGAGAATTGAGCCGTGAGTACAACTATTCAGTAACCAAGTTTCACTTAACCTATACAATTGCATATCAATTGTAAATAGATACAATTAAGCAAATAAGCACAAATAACACATAACACTCAGCTATGGTTCACAAAATTAACAACTATGTGACCGGGCTTGACACAAAACACTTTATCATGTTATTTTGCAAAACATAATACAATGTCACAAAAATAACAATCATGCACCCTCAACATATATCGGGCCATAAAACTAACAACCTTGTGGTCGAACTAACATGCATGATCATATGCCAACCTTATATCATCCTGTTACCTCTGACGTGAAACCAGTGGCTATCATGTGGCTACGTCCTGCATAAATTAATCCAGCTTTTCACTTGTGAGGAGTTACTGGGCCTGGGTGAACTCACTCACTTATACAATCTAGTTTCCCTCAATACTAATAACCATGAGGTGTTGTACCCCTAATCTAGCCTCCTCATGAACCAGTGGAGACTAGTTAGGTTTGAGTCCCTTGTAGAACAACTAGGACAATCCCCAATCAACCATGGGATAAGGGCTACCTCTCGACTCTAACAGTTGATACTAAGGCTATTTCTTAATTTCAACGGTCCCTGCCAATACTATGTGGATTTAAATCAATCTACTCTTCTCCCTAAGCGAACTCCCGACACTGATCATGTTATGTACATTTCTCACATAATATGCATTTTAACAATCAATTCATCATACACGAACTCACATAAATTCAAATACTCCACAAACTCAACACATAATACATCACAATTCCCCACCTATAATAATCAATCATAATTAATTTCGTAAAATGTAAAAGGTGGCATAATCAAGGTTATCTTTTCAAAACCATTTCGCAAGTCAAACACATTGCCAATATGCGTCATTGATTTAAATCATAAATCACATTTTACAAATACAATTAACATTCAACTATAAAGATTAAGTTCCCCCGGTTACCTTAAACCTTTAAGGGGTCAAAAGTTTACTCGTCACTATACCAACTTCCCAAAGCTTCAAAAAGCTTGAATGGTGCCAAAAGATTCACACTACAATCTGACTCTAAGGGAAATATCAATATTGATTCCACCTTTCCTCTATTCTACCAATCCCATAAATCTCTACCCATTCATACCCAATGGGCTCTTTAGATTCCATTAATGCATATTATCACTAATAACACCTCAAACCATCATTAATGTACATAAACCTTTTCCAACTACTATATTTATGTTAATTTTCGGATATTAAATGCTCCCATAGACTAACCACTTCTAAAATCATCAATGTGGTGTGCCAATACCTTAAACAACTCCCATTATACTCATTCTAACCAATAAAATTGGACTCATACTCTTATGGACTTAAAATCCACCTTTCAACTCAAGCCCTACCATAACTCATCATAAATGAGAGAGAGAAAGGAAAAAGAAGGCACTATAAGCATACCTTAAGTGTTAGGGAGCTTCAATCTAGCCTTTATGTGATCCTACAATGTGCCCTAACAGAGCAAAAGTTGATCACTTCATTTTCTTCCTTTCCTTTCTTCTATTTTCTTACACAAACACAACCTGATTTATCAAAATTTTTACTCGTGTGTCGCGGCAAGCGCTACCCTCCACCGTGACTTATGGCACAGAGGAGCCCATTACTTTTAAATTTGTCTCTACGCACAACGACAGACTAACCACGCACTACGACATATGGCACAAAAGACTTCTTTACTTTTTATTCTTCTTTCCTTACTCGGGTGGCTCACCATCAATCCAGGACCACTTCTAGGGCTGAAATCACGACAATTACACCAAGTTAATCTCCTTTGGCCACACACCTTGTTAACTCACTAATTATCCTCATTAGGTTAATAAACTAGGGTTAAATTTTCCCATATGTTGTATATTACATACTTTTCTTGTTATTATTCATAAAAAATCATGTAAGATTTCCCCAAACTACACACTCATTGCATTGATTATGAAAAATCGTCTAAGTGTAGGATGCTACACATTAAGGGCATTTTGGTTATAAAATTAGACTTTTGAGAAAATTAGTCAAGATGAATTTTTAGTCTAGAATAATAATAGTCCAATTAGATTTCACAAACCCATTTTAGATTGAGAGTAATTAATTTCACAGGTTGATAATTTTGAAAAGTCAAAGTTTTGTGTTGACTTGTTTTCTTATACTTGGGCTAGGTTATTTTTGTACATGTGTAAGCTTATAATTTTTAGGCTATTTTTCATGCTCCAAATATTCTTTTATAATGTTATAATTTATTTTTATTATTTAATTTTCATTTTTCCATATATTTGGAAATTAAATTTGATAGAAAATGTAAATTATTATCCATATGCTTTGAAGTTTAATCTTATGTGTCATATTTATTTGTCTAGGGTTACACACCTTGAATTTGGCACATAAGAACCATTTGATTGGAATATTAGATGAGTCAAGAGGCAAAACACTTGAGTTTTGGGGTTAAAGTATAAGCTTTGCATGATCTTGCACACATTGTACCACACTTTGATTCCACTCACTCTCTCTCTTAATTTTCCATCACTTTTAGCTTTATTTAATGCAATTTCCAGACCATTTTACTCTGAGTTTTCTTCTATTTTACCTTAGTAAATAATAAAGATATCCTAGCTTATTTTTCACCCATTCACTAGACAGTAGAATTGGGCTCTTTCACCCTACACTTGAATCAAACTATCGTAATTTATTTTTCAGCACTCATTCCACCTCTATTTAGCATTTTTCCAGTCTCCACCCTTCTCCATTCTCTCTCCATCATTCTTCATGTTCTTCATCTCTATCTCACCTTGTATCCTTCATATCTCATGATTCAACCATCAAAATCCTAATCCAACTCCATCATTCTTCTTCTTCCACCTCACTCTTCAAACCTTAAGCTTCATTTTCTCGGTTTGGCCTCAAAATCTTCAAGCTATTCATAAGTATGGTTCAGCCATAGTGGAAGGATTGTTCTCAAGTAGGTTCTAAGATGATTAGAGGTTGAATCTACAAGGAGTACTGAGAGGGATAGATGCTAAAGCAGTCTTAAAGTGTCTTAAGGAAGGATAAAGGTTATGGCCACTCTCCATTAAACTTAGGTTAATGTAATCTTATTCTTAAAGTTAGGAACACTGTTATACCTTATTTTTATTGACCAAAAGTGGTATTCAACTTGATAGTTAATTGTTTTTCCATGTCATTCTGCTTTGTGTAATTCCTGAAAATTTTCTTCAATATATTATAATTCATATAAATATATGTTTTGTGTGTTAAATACGTCTTACATTAGCTATGCATAAATATGTTTGGTTGGTGTTTGATACAATGTCTTGTGTGTAAAATTATGCATTCGACTTACCATAAGCCAAGTCGAACTTAAAGGGAACCTAAGGGATTTTTGATTACTTTGCACTTAACTAAAGAATTGATTAGGAACTTGTACAAAATTGTGCAAGAACTTGATTAATTAAGTTGATTAGGAAGGCATAGTTATGCAAAATTATGTAAGGGGTTTAATTTAGTCAAGAGAATAAAAGTTAACCTAAGCCTAATTAAACAAAATAGACATGGAATTTAGTATCCCATAACTCCTAGGACTCCACTTGAGAAAGGTTTAATCACTCACATTTTCATTTCACTAGTTAATCAGGTGTTTAGTTAACTCTGTCCATTTAGTTTAATTAGCTGAAATTAATCAACTCTTAGTTAGTTAAGTCTACTATTTAGCCTTAATTAACCTTAATTAGCCTCTTTAGAGAAGAATGACCTTGATTGCCACTAGTACTATATTAGTATTAACTTAGTTATTTTTGTGTGCTAGTGACATACACTTCCAGTTGAGAATGCAAGTAAAAGATTTCTTTCTTCATCCTTAAAATTAGTCTACACAAAATCAATTTTTTCCATTAAGGAGAATCTACAGGTACCTAAGCGTGCCATCTTTAATTCCTTCATTCTCATGCCATATTAACAGGTTAGCAATTTTTACATTTTCATACATGTGCCCAAATCTGGATATAATGGGAAAATAATATAGCACCTTCGTAAGACTTGATTTCTTCTCATATTGTGATGCTTCACATTTAGGGTACTTCTCAAACAAAGCACACTCATTATAAAATAAGATACAATCATTGGTAGTTTCTCATAGCCCAAGACAATCAAATACAGCATTTGCTTGGCCTCAGTCTTGCTAGGACTAATAAGGAACATATCTTTCAAAGCATTAAGCAATAGCATGAAACTCTTATCAATCTATCCACAGGTAGTTTTCACATTATACGATGTTAGAATTATTGATAGTTTATTATATTTAGGACAAGAAGGATATAGTGGTTTCTCTACATCACAATTTAACATTTCAAATATTTAAGGGAAATCATGAAGATTATCTTCTATTGCATTTAGCATTTCATCAAGACAATCAGTCTCTCTCACACATTGTTGTCAATGTCATTGCATGCATCTTGTCTCTCAAAAGACCTCATAGTATACACTTTATCATTAGATACATCATTTCTCTCCTTATGCCTTGTCCAATGTGTGAAATTTCCACCTTGACATTACTAAACTTCACCATATTTACAATAAAGAATGGTAATTAAAAGCTCCAGATTGCTCCTAAGCTCACCATAAACACATAAGGGTTTAAATTAATAAACTTTCAAAATAATTTTAAAAAATTGGGAGGCCATAAACACCCTTCAAATAAGTAGTTTGAGTTCAAGCATAATGATTTTTAAACATGTGGGATGAATGGAAAAGTTTAGGAAGCAAAGCACTTGAAAACAAGGCCAAAATGTTATTTTAGTGCATTTTGGCACATAAGACATGGTTTTATGATCCATACATTATGGCATGTGGCATAAAAAGGCCAATTCAACCTTTGCATCATGTATCATGGCTTGTGCATAACATGTTATGGCATATGTGTCCTAATAGCAAAATTGTAACCTCCTCTTATATATCCACACTTTATAAGAGAAGATTATAGTGTTACTACTACCTCTTATCATTCTTCATAACAAATTTCATTTTTAAAAGCTTCGGCCGTAGACTTACTTTATAAAATCAATTAAATCATAATACAATCAAAGAAAACACAATGGAAGTAAATCATACACCACTCAAAAACATAATGGACATAACCCACTAGAATTTCTATCTCAATTGCATGTAATTTAGCACACAAATATACTAAAGTTTTGGTCCGTGCGCCATGGTAGACTGTTAGTGCACCATAGTATGTGGCACAAAGCCACATGCTTACCCTGTCTATGTCGTCTGCCACGACATGCGTCTTCAGGTACCAGGCACGCCTATCCGAATTTATATTGTCATTTTGATAGCAAAAATGACGAACTTCTAGCGTGCACCATTTTCGCATACGACATCCGATTGGAGTGATTCAAGCGCCCATATAAAGCTTAGCTTGTATACCAACTAATGAGATAGGTTTGGACATGATCTAATGGTCCAATCAAAATTTAGACACCCAGGTGCAAAAAGTCACTTTTTTTTTTTGAAAATTTTGCGTACCCAAGCGCTCAAATCGATCCCTTACCTCATTTGACCACACTAAGCCTTAAACCAAGTCCAAAAGGATCTAATACACCTGGTTGACCATAATTAATCACAATTATATTTATATATCAAAATTTAACCCCTCTACAACCAATTTTCACAATTTACTACTTTCACAAACTATGCTATTTCTTGGCATAAATAGCCCACTTGGTTACTTCTCAACTCAATCAAATACAAACATATGCAATCATATTCATAATACAATATTTTCCCCCAAATTAGTCATTTCATCATAATTTTGGCTTTTGGCTTAAGATTTACTAACACATACAACAAATTCAACACAAACACACTCAAATCAAAGCCCTTTTATCTCAAACAACACATATATACATAATCAGGCTTGATTTCACCAAAACTCAATTCAATACATGTATGAAATCTTATGGCAACTCATATACACTATTATATACAATCTTTTAGTTTAGTTCATTACACAACCTTAGAGTACATGACTTCTCAACTCAAGTCGATACAGACTCTTCCCTTAGCCTGATTACTTTGCGGTCCTGTAAATATGTAACCATGGGGTGAGATGAAAATCTCAATAACATAATAACTCACTCCTACTGACTATCATATGCAACAATATGAAAGTAAACATAGTATACCATTAAAACCTTATAAAGTAGTATTTACATTGCATATCTCATTTCATTTTCAACTTCTCATCAATCCTAAAGGATCTGTATTATCTCAAAATATTTTATCATATCACATAAAATACTAGCATGATCTTTACTAACCAAATCTCCAAATCACCCCAACATGAAACCATAAGCTCATCTCAGACCAATGTACACTTTCATTAATCTTGAGCTCACTTACAGTGGTAGAATCACCCGATTAATGATGTTCTAACACATAATATGGACTATGGTTTTCTCCCAATACACATAATGAGGCGTCATTGACTCCAACTGTATCACATAGATACTAAGAAATCTCTCATCTCTAACTCAGTACCTTAATAGGCACTCAGGAGATCTTCCCTAATATAGCACCTTTCAAGGTACTAAGGAGAATTATTTCCAAGACCGCAACCTAACAGGGTACTAAGGAAACCTTACCATATGGTCTTTATCATCCCCTATACTCTCGGGTAAACTCCTACCACTCAAATCATGCTTTTTTGATCCATTTAAGGTTCCTTTTTCACAATTTACTTTTTCTTATACATAACATATATATATAGCACTCTACATTACAAAACCCAATTTCAATGCTCATTTCTACCAAAAGTCATTTTACACATACAATCACTCAATGCCACAAAACATGCTCAATTCAAAACCCGTTCATGCATTACATAGCATACTAACATACAGTTATAATAAATAGTTAAAAAAGAAAGTTATTCGGTTACCTCAACCCTTCTGTCAGAAGAAAGGTTACCCATGGATTTCCACTATCATACAAGCTTATCTCAAGCCTCCTTTCTCTACTCATGAGTCTAATATGCCAATCTAAACACATTTGGCATATTTTAGTCATTTAGTCCATTTTGATCAAAACTCATTTTTAACACTTAGGGCTATATTCATCCGTAAACTCTTTTTCATTTATCTATTCTAAGTTCATGACTACCCAATTACTACTTTACACCACCTCAACTAGTCTTATTCTACTCAGATCAACTTTCTCTCTCTAAAGGCCAAAATTGAGCCTGTGGGTTCAAAGCTCTACTGTTCAGCTCTAAACCAGTCACAAGCTTTAATTTAACTTTTAAGAACCTTTTTATTACTATTGGGCAAGAATCAAACCCTTCAAATTCCATCAATTCAATTTCCCTATAACTCATTTTCAGAGGAATTTATGTAGAATGGAAGGTAAGAGTTATACATAGCTCACCTGGCAAGTTTCCGATCTGAATCACCTTCCGCTACTCCAAAATGACTTAACCGAGCTCCTCAGCCCTTCTCCTCTCTCTGTTTCGTGTGTTTCTCAAATTCTCTTCTCTAAAATTTTCAAAAGTTCATGACTTATGAAGGCAAATTCTGGTCCATGCACTACGGCGTGTTCAATACAAGTCTCGTGCATGGCGCATTGAGATTTATTCTCACCACGCGCAGTTGCTTTGACCTGAAACACACTCTTGTCACCCATATCTATTCATACAACACACAAACAAGTCAAAATGCTAATTAATCACTTGAATCTCTAATCCCACTTTAATTTCCACTTCACCCTTGATCAAGCTCTAAATTTCGAATTAAGAAATTCAGGATGTTACAAAAATGCTGTTGTGATGTCTATCTTGACATTACTAAAATTCAATACACAATCATAACAAACAATTATAATTAGGAGCAAGAATTGCTCATAAGCTCACATGATACATATAAGGGTTAAAACTAATAATATTTTAAAAATATTTGTGGAATAATTGGGATCCCATAAAAACCCTTTAAATTGATAGTTTAAGCTCAAACTTAATGATTTATAAAGGTATTGAAAGTATGGAAAAGTTTTGGGAAGCAAACCACTTCAAAACAGGGCCAAAAATTTCATTTTTGAGTTTTTTGGTATATGCACTGTGACTTGGGTCCATGCGCCGCGGCATGTGGCATAGAAAGCCAAGTTCACTCACTGTACCGTGTGCCACGGCTTGCACGAAATGCACCACGGCACACATATCCATGACAGCAATGCTGTCATGACAACTTTTCTGGACAAACTTCAAACACGCGCCATTTTTGCATCCGATGTCTGATTGGAGTGATTCAAGTGCCTACATGAAGCTTGTTCAATAAGCTAACTAATGGTATGAGTTTCGTTACGATCTGACACCGTATGAGAATTTTAGACACTCAAATGTAAAAGTCAGTTTTTAAAGAAATTTTCAACCATCCAAGTACCCAAAACTCATAACTTATACCATTAACCCATTGTGAGGCTTGAACCAAGTCCAATAGACCAAAATACACTTGAGTGACCAATCAAACACACTACATGTATTATTTGGCTTCTATTACCATATAATACATTACAATTACATTATAACCACATAGATAAAACATTCCTTGCACTTGTATTAGTATTTTAGCCCATCACCACAAAAATTCCCACATATTCATATCACATACCATATTGGCCTAAAATACAAAATAATGTAGTATGAAATAAGTGCAACCAATATAAATGGTACGCATTCCTAGTTGGCAACATATAATATCATTCATATAAGTTTTTATACATGACTCAAAATGAAATTGGGCTTTATAAAGAGAATGTAGCAAGTATGCTAGCCCTTGCCCGATTCTCTCCCTAGCTTAGTCTCACTGGTAGAACCTATAAAATGATAATCCACAGGGTGAGATAAAAATCTCAGTAACTAAGATAATATACACTATTGAAGAAACATAAAAAACATCATGAATCCCAAATAATTATGGTGGCAAGGCAATTTGGTAGGCAACTAGCCCAACTTTCCTAAAGATCTCAAATGGACCCATGAATTGAGGAGATAATTTCTTTGCTCTGATTGACATCCTGATTCCCGTTACAGGTGAAACTCTTAAAAAAACATGGTCACCAACCACAAACTCCAATGGCCTTTGCCATTTATCTGTATAACTCTTCTGCCTACTTTGACCCATTAGAAGTTTCTGCCTGATCATTTAAATCTTTTGCGTCATTTAATCTACAATATCAGGACCCATAATGCTTCTCTCACTCAGTTCAACCCAATAAAGAGGAGATTAACATTTTCTTCCATATAGTGCCTCATAGGGAGCTGTCCCTATACTGGAGTGGAAACTATTATTGTAGGCAAACTCCACTAAAGGAAGATAGCTATCCCAATTGCCTCTCAATTCCAAGGCACAAGCTCTCAACATGTCCTCTAGAGTCTATATAGTCCTTTCTATCTGTCCATCAGTCTGTGGATGATACCTTGTGCTAAATCTTAATTTAGTACCCATTTCTCTCTACAATACTTTCCAAAAGTTTGAGGTGAACTTCAGGTCATGATCAGAGACAATGTCTTTTGGCACCCCATGCAATCTCACAACTTCTCGATTGTATATCTCTGCCAACTTCTCTAATGAATTACTTATTCATGCTGCCAAGAAATGGGCTAGCTTTGTCAACCTATCTACAATCACCCAGATAGAATCATGACTAGATTAGGTTCTTGAAAATCCTGAAATGAAATATATAGATATACTATCCCACTTCCACTTCAGTATCTCTAGTGGTTGTAAAGTTCCTGCTGGCCTCTGGTGCTCGATTTTAACCTTTTGACAAATTAAACACCGAGACACAAAATCTATAACATTCCTTTTCATTCCAGGCTACCACCAATACCGCTTCATATCCTAGTACATCTTAGTTGATCCAGGGTGAATTGTATATCTACTCTTATGTGCCACATTCAAAATTTTCTTTCTCAAATCACCCTCATCTGGTACACAAGCCCAATCTTGATATGCAATATATCCATCATCACTGAAACCAAAGTCTGTGGTTTGCCTTTCCTCTACATCTTCTCAAATTTTCAACAGATACTCATCCTCAAGCTGTGCTGTCCTTAACTCTCTCCAAAACTCATTGGTAATCTCTGTGGAATGTAGGATACATAAAGTAAATTCTGGTGAGTCATGCTGAATATCCAAGTAGGATTCTAGCAATTTGTGCTCTTGCACCATTAGATAAGTGACATGTAATGACTTCTGACTTAAGGCATCTGCAACCACATTTGCTTTCCCTGGATGGTATTTAAATTCGAAGCTATAGTCCTTCAAGAACTCCATCCACCTTCTTTGCCTCATATTAAGTTCCTTTTGATCCACTAAATATTTCAGGCTCTTGTGGTCACTGAAAACACTGAACACTGCTCTATACAAATAATGCTGTCAAATCTTTAGTGCAAACATAATTGTAGCAAGCTCTAAGTCATGGGTAGGACAATTTTCTTCATGTCGCCTGAGCTGTCTAGAGGCATAAGCCACTGCCCACTCATCTTACATCAACACACATCCCAGACCCTTTAGAAATGCATCTGTATATACTTTATATGGCAATCGTGGATTAGGAATAATTAACACCGGTGCCATAGTCAGTATCTCCTTTAACTTTTTAAATGCAATCTCGCACTTGTCATCCCAAATGAGCGGTTGATCTTTTTGAGTCAACCTAGTCAATGATGAAGCTATCTGAGATAAATCTATGATAATATCCATCCAATCCTAGAAAACTCCATGTTTCACTCACAGAAATAGGTCTTTCCCATTTCAACATGGCATCCACTTTATGTGGATCACCGTAATCCCTTCCGCCGACACAACATGTCCTAGAAATCAAACCTCTCATAGCTAGAACTCACACTTGCTAAGCTTGGCATAAAGCTTGTTGTCCTTTAAAATTGGTAGCACAATCCTTAAATGCTTCATATGCTGCTCCTCATTTTTAGAATATATCAAAATCTCATCAACAAATGCCACTACAAACTGATCTAAGTAAGGCCTAAATATGTGGTTCATGTAGTCTATGAAAACTGCAAGCGCATTTGTTAACCCAAATGGCATGACCAAGAATTCATAATATCTATATCTGGTACGGAAAGCCGTCTTGGGCACATCCTCTAAGCGCACTCTCAATTAATGGTATCCTGAACTCAGGTCAATTTTTTAGAACACCGAAGCACCCACCAATTGATCTAACAAATCATCAATCCTTGGTAAAGGATATTTGTTCTTTACCGTCACCTTATTCAACTGTTTATAATTAATACAGAGCTGTAAGCTACTGTCCTTCTTTTTAACAAACAACACAGGTGATCCCCAAGGTGACATACTAGGTCTAATAAATCCTTTTTCAAGTAACTCCTCTATCTGCTTCTTTAACTTAGCTAACTCCATTGGTGACATTCGGTATGGTGCCTTTAATATTGGTTCAGTTCCTGGTACTAGGTTTATGGTGAATTCCACTTCCCTTTCTGGAGGCAAACCAGACATATCATCCTTAAATACCTTAGGGAATTCATTTACTACCCTAATCTTATCAATATTTCCATCATAGTCCCCATGCACTAAGAAGAAAACCATATAAGCCATACACCCTTATTGCATCAGTTTCTCTACTTGCACCACTGTTAAGAACTTAGAATCACTAGGAATATTAGCCAGCATAGTATGTACCTTCCTAACACAGTCCAAGGTGGCATTATTTACCATCAACCAATCTATACTGATAATCATGTCCAAACTCTTTATAGGAATTCGGATCAAATCTAAAGTAGTCGAATGATTTTCAAACCTCACTTCTACATTCAAACATGCTTTACTAGTCATATCAGATGACCCAGATGGCGTAAACACTTTAATCACATAAGGCAATTCATGCAAAGAAAGTCCCAACCTTTCTACACATTCATGTGAAATAAATGAATGTGTAGCAATGCTTCAATTTTTGTATATATATATATGATATTACTTTTATTGATACACATACTACTTTATCACTTGTTTATGATTTTGCTTACTAAATAGTAGTTGGGGTTATTTTTGAGTTACTGGGACATATATCTCACTCCATTACTTTTCAACATAAGAGAGCACAAAAAAGCTGGGAAAGGAAGCAAGGAAAGAATAGCTTCACTTGGTAGTTGTACGACTACCATTAGCATAAATGAATGTATAAAATTGTTCATAGAGTTTAAGTTGCCAACTAAGATACATATGTGTATGTGAATATGAGAAAGTGATTTGTGTTATGAAAACTTTCTTATATATATATGGTATTGCATTATGGGTAGGCCTAAATGCAAGACAAGTAAGTATATATTGTGTTGTAACTTGTTCCACTAGTGTATATATGTAATGATTATGTGTTTATTATGAATTGTGTTGCTATGTAAGAACTTAACACAAATGATGAGAACTTGACACAAATGGTGAGGCAGAGCCCTATATGCAAGAGTCGAAGGGTTAAAAGTAGAACAAGTCTAGTTATATATGTGAATATGTGTTATATATATATATATTCTTTATATAAGATCACAATTGTGCAATATGGCATTGAGAGGCCAAAATGGGCTATTGATGTAATATATGTGATGTGTAGTGTCAATCAGGTATATTTGGTCCTTTTAGACTTATTTTAAGGCCTGAAGTAATCTAATGGGACAATGAATGAAAATTAAGCATTTAGGGTGTATGTTTTTAAAAGAAAAAGTGACTTTTTACACCTCATGTGTCTAATTTTAGATCAAACCATTAGATTGAGTCTAAACTTATTCCATTAGCTAGTATACATGGTAAGCTTCATATGGGCACTTGAATCACTCTAATCGGGCCTCAGATGTGAAAACACCACATGTTGAAAGTTCATCATTTTTGTTGTCAAATGATAATTGAAAATTTAGACTGGCACACCACAGAGCATGGCGTCTCACACCACGACGTATGACATAATTAGGAACGAAGCATGTGGCTCTGTACTACATTCTATGACGTATGTGTTACACTCTGTAGTGCATGGCCCTTTTCTCAAGGTGGAAATTTTGTGCCTCTTTTAGTCATATGAATGTGTTTATGCTTTTGCTAGCCCTCTTATTCGAATATATGTTTTAAGAAGTTGAGATCTCATGATTTGAAAATAAATAAAGGGCTATTACTCTAATATTTTATTATTCTTGTATTGGTTGTGATGGGAATGGTAAAGAACGAATTGAGTCGGGACTTCACACTTCTAAATGGGGCTCCACCTCACTATTTGTGTAAAGTTCTCATATATATATATATACAATTCACAGTCAATTCCATATTCAACACATATATATACAAGTGGAACAAGTTACATAATATCATATACTTGCTTAATTAGCCTCTAGGCCTACCTATGTACCCACTCATGGGGGCACCCTTAGCGAGATGCAACATCATATATATATATAAGCAAGTTTTTACAACACAAATATACAAACTTACTTATGTATCCTAGTTGGCAACTCAAGCTCTATATACAACTTTATACATTCATTCATACCACTACCAAATGAGGCTACTCTTTCCTTGCTACCATTCCAGGCCTTCTTGTGCTCTCTTTAATTATGTTTAAAAGTAACAAAATGAGACATACATCCTAGTAACTTAAAGGTAACCCTAATTATCAGTTAGTTAGCAAAATCATAAATAATAGATAAAATAGCATGTATTTTAATAAAAGTGATATCATATGCATATACAAGACTTCATTCTCATCAATCTCATTATGCTCATGCTAATGCATTCCTGGTTCCACCTAACAGTAATCTCTGTGCTCGGACTAGGACTTCCAATCATATGGAACAGGGCCTACCATATCAATACTTAAACCAAGTAATCTACTTTATGTATGGGTGGTCTCCTAGGTTCGTCATGGCAAAGTTAAACTCTACATTCTGGATCATTAAGACTTCTAACCTTATACACAGTAGGACCATAAATCCCTTTCCTAATCTAGGGAAACCTCATAGATCATTTCATATCCTAGGTTTGTCATGGTAGAGTCAAGCTCTATACTCTGAATCATCAGGACTTCCTAGATCTCCTTATAATAGGGCTGCATCTCCCACCACAATCTAGGGTATTCTTATAAATATGATACATAGTAATGCACATGTCACCTCAAATTCATTTCAATCAATACTCAAACACCCACATGCATTCTCTCACAATGTTGCTACTCTTTAGTTCACAACACAATGCACATAGTTATATAAAAATACTTATAAACTATTTCACAAATAAATAAGTAAAAAGATTACCCCAATTACATTTAACTCTTGCTATTAAGGGTTACTAATCACTGTGGACTCCCAAGCATGTACATTCCCATGAGTAATGTCACAAGTACTCAATCTACACAGCACAGTATCCCTCAGTCAATTCTCAATACTTAACATAGGCATTGATTCAGTTAAACTGAATCCCTTAACACACAAAATTATTCAATTGAACCCTTTTTAACTCACAACTCTGTTATCTATAGTCATTAGCCCTATAGACCATTCAAATGACTACAACAACCTCCTAACTCATTTATTTAATCAATTTCATCCTTTTAACCTAACTTTAGGCTATTTTGAGCCTAAATCCTCAAAGCTTAACCATTCAACTTTATAATAGATATAAAACCTTAGTTTGATATTCAATAGCCTATTTTGTGCCTTTCTTTTAGATTCCAACATCTTAAAAACTCGTGACTTGATTTTTCAACCAATGAAGTTCAATGAAAATAGGGTAGAAATTAAGTGTAAATTTGTGCTTACTTACCCGACAAGTTAATAATGGAAGCTAACTTCTAATCTTTAGATATTGCTTGCCCTAGCAAACTTAAACCTTTTCTCTTCTCCAAACACGTTTTCCTTTCCTTCTCTTTCTCTTTTCACGATCTGACTTAACCTTTAAGTAAAAATATTGCACTATATGCCGTGGCGTACGCAACTTCTGTCATGGTGCATGGTACAGTGAAATAAATCTTACTTGTACTCGTGCATTATGCCCTTAATTGTCATTCTACCCTTCAATCCTATCAACACAACATCCAAACAATACAAAACATCAACCTAACACCCAAACCACAATCAATCCATTAATTACTAGTTCCTTGGATTGAAATTCAAGATGTACAATCAAATCCTCTATTCAACAATTGTACTAATCAAAAATAGAAATCAAGCCAAGTGATATATAGCTAAATTGACAACAAAACAACAACAACAACAAGCCTTTATCCCACTAGGTGGGGTCGGCTACATGGATTGCAAGACGCCATTGTGCTCTATTATTTATCAAGCTTTTAGGAATATTATTAATTAATAGATCACGTTCAATAACTTCCAAAAGTGTTTTCTTAGGCCTTCCTCTACCTCTCTTAATCGAACTCAAAGTTATATGTTCCACTCTTCTCATTGGTGCCTCCCTTGGTCTTCTTTGTATATGCCCAAACCATCTCAACTGATTTTCTACCATTTTTTCCTCAATAGGTGCCACCCTTACTTTTTCGCGTACGTGCTCATTTCAAATTTTATCTTTACGTGTATGTTCGCACATCCATCGTAACATTCTCATCTTTGCTACTCCAACTTTATGCTCTTGCTGTCCCGTTAGAGCCCAGCATTCACAACTATATGACATTGCCAGTCTGATAGCAGTGCGATAAAACTTTCCTTTAAGTTTATTAGGCACCTTACGATCACAAATAACTCCTTTAGCTTTTCTCCAATTAAACCACCCAGCTTGAATTCTATGTGAAATATCTCCACTGATGTCGCTATCATTTTGAATAACAGCTCCCAAATATCTAAACTTTTTCACTTGAGGTATAATTTGATCTCTCAATTTCACTTCCAAATTATTGTCGAATAGTCCTTTACCAAATTTACAATATAAATATTCCGTCTTACTTCTACTCAGATAAAAAACCTTTCAACTCCAATGTCGTCCTCCATAACTCAAGTTTGCAATTAACCTCTTCTCTTATCTCTATTATAAGAACTATATCATCCACGAAGAGCATACATTTCAAAATTTCCCCTTGAATATGTTCCGTCAGAACATTTAAGATCAAGTTGAATAAATAAGGACTCAGAGATGATCCCTGATGTAGTCCAATCTTTATAGGAAAATCCTTTGTTTGACCGCTAGGCGTTCTTATACTAGTTTTTACCCCCTCAAACATATCTTATATGGCTTTAATATAAGCAATCCGTACTCCTTTTTTTTTTCTAATGCTTTCCAAAGCACTTCTCTTGGTATACGGTCATAAGCTTTTTCCAAATCAATAAAAACCATGTGTAGATCTTTATCTTTACAACGATACTTTTCCATTAATCCCCTTAGTAGATAAATTGCCTCTGTAGTTGATCTACCTGGCATAAAACTAAACTGATTCTCAGAAATACTTGTCTCCAATCTCAACCTGTGCTCAATTACTTTCTCCCACAATTTCATTGTGTGGCTCATGAGCTTAATCTCTCTATAGTTAGTACAATTCTGAATATCTCCTTTATTTTTATAAATAGGAATTAATGTACTTCTCCTCCACTCATCAGGCATTTTCTTGGACCGTAAAATCACATTAAATAACTTAGTTAACCATCTCACCCCTTCTTCACCTAAACATTTCCATGCTTCGATAGATATACAATCAGGTCCGTTGGCTCTACCATTTACCATTTTTTTAAGAGCTTCCTTTACCTCCTTATCACGTATTATTTAATAGAATGACAAATTTTGTTCTCCTTCACCAGTTACTAGATGAACCCTCTCCATCATTGAAAAGTTTAGAAAAGTAAGTCTCCCATCTATTTTTAATTTCATCATCTGTAACTAAAGTTCTTCCCTCTTCATCCTTAATACACCTTACCTGTTCTAGATCTCTTGATTTTCTTTCCCTACTCTTGGCAATCTTATAAATATTTTGCTCTCCTTCCTTCATCTCAAGGCTCTTATAAAATTCTTCAAAAGCTTTAGAACGAGCTTCACCCACAGCTCTCTTAGTTTCTTTCTTAGCCATACGGTACCTCTCCCAATTTTCCTCATTGTTACACAAATGTATGGCTTTAAAACAGTTATTCTTATACTTAATTTTTTCCTGTACACTATTATTCCACCACAAGACTCCTTATCTCTCAGACCAAAACCTTTTAATTCTCCCAAAACTACTTTTGCAACCTCTCGTATCTTTTTAGCCATATCCTCCCACATGATGTTAGCACTTCCCTGAGATTCCTAAATTCCTTTATCCAAAAGATTTCGCTTGAAAATATCTTGCTTCTCACCTTTTAATTACCACCACTTAATCCTTAGTGCTATTACTTGTCGATGTTTTTGGATTTTACTTATAATACACACATCAAGGACTAGGACCCTATGTTGTGTCATTGCAGCATCTCCGGGGATCACCTTGCAATTTTTACAAAGTCTTCTATCTGTGTTCCTAACCAAAAGAAAATCAATCTGTGACCTTGAGGCTCCACTTTTGTAAGTGATGAGATGCTCATTTCTCTTCTTGAAACAAGTGTTGGCAAACTTAAAATCATACGCCAATGAGAAATCAAGAAGAGTCACCATGTACCCTCACATACTGACCAGCTTTCCTCCCGACATGCCCATTAAAGTCTCCTCCAATAAAAATCTTTTCACTCTGTGGTATGTGTTAAATCAACCCCTCCAAATCCTCCTAAAATAATTCTTTAAGATTGGCTTCTGTCCCGACTTGCGGCGCATAAGCACTAACAATATTAACAGTCTCACATCCAATTATCATTTTTAAGGAAATAATTCTATCTCCAATTCTGCTAACTTCTATAACGTTCATCTTCCACTCCTTATCTATAATGATGCTTACTCCATTGCGTGTACTTACTTTTCCTGTATACCAAAGTTTAAAACCTTGAATATCCTTAGCTTCTTCTCGACGCCATTTTGTTTCTTGCAGGCAAAGGATATTGATTTTCTTTTGAATCATAACCCCGACAACCTCTACAGATTTACAATTCAATGTCCCAACATTTCAAGTACCAAATCTAATTTTGCTCTCATGGACTAACTTTTTTAGCCGCGTGCGTCTAGAATGATGTGGTAGCCCTTGCTCATTTAACACTACATCTGGGCACTGATGCAGCGGCTCTAACTCACTTATCACTATACTCGAGCCATGCAGCGCGTTACTTACGGGCAACAACCTAGCATTAACATTATAACGTCTATTGTCCATGTTCATGATAGATTCAACAAAGTTTTACATTGGCTGTTGATGGCCTAACACAACCCTCTTCCTTTACCCGGGCTTAGGACCGGCTATAAACATAGGCGGAGTTATATATAGCTAAATTGACATCTAAATCAATTAAATGAGTCATGGTAATTGAAGGAATTAGGATATGGTCTAACCAACTAGGAGCATGCATAATGAAAATTAAGTAACCAAACTAAAAATAAACTTAAATGAATTAATTCAAATTTTTCAAAATAAAATCAACAGCATAGTGGCATAAAAATAAAAGTTTCATAGTTATCAAGCCCTCTTTTCAATAGTTATAATACTAATGCAAGTAAAACGATCATTCTAACTAAATTCAAGAGATGGACAACAAAACTAATATTCAACAACAATTAAATAAATCAAGCAAACTAAAAATGAATAAAACATATTAATTATACAAGAAAAGGGAATTAAATTAAATATTCATATTAAGAAAAATGTATTCAAAATGAGAAAAAAATAGTGCACCATAATTTAGAGTTGAGGAAAGAAGAGGAAACATGAGGATATTACAAGCTATTGGAGCTAAGGAAACCAAGTTGGGACCACGAGATAAAGGAGAGGATTAGTTTGTGTAATGTCCACTTGACATTACCAAATTATCACACGTAATTCTCATAAATACAGTTAGAGGTCCATCAAACCTCTAATGTTGTCAAATCATAATTATTCAAAATTTTTGAAACAAATAATTTATTGGCTGGGATCCCAAAATCATTGAAAATATTTCATAATTACATATTATTGTTTAAAAAAATCTCACAAGCTACATAAGTATCATAAAATGCAAAAAAAGAGGCAAAACAACATTTTTCAATAAAATGGGCCATATGCTGCAACATATGGAACAAAGTCAAAAGTTCACATTTTGTGACATGCGCCTAATTAGACACATTATGTACACACTTTATATATACATTTTAGAACCTATTTTACATGATATATTCCCTAACTATGTGCATTCTTGGGGTCAAAAGTGATAAAATTGCCTGAGGGTTAAATTTGTGCACTAGGGGTATTTTAGTCCAAATTTACACTTTTTTATGAAAAATTAGGTTTTTGTTGGACTAAATTCATTTTACCTAGATTTATCATGGTCCAGTTGGTTTTCAAAAATTCATTTTGGTTTGAGAGATATTGCATAGAAGTCACACTTTAGGGTTGTTGACTTGGTTGACCTAGTTTAGGCTTTGAATGAGCATGTGTTTATATTGTGCTTCTCACATCCAAGTCTATTCTAAGCTTGATCCACACACTTAATTCTAACTAACTCACACGCATTTCACTCATCTCTTACACAATCATCCATGCTAATACTAGGGTAGAGCAATTTTGTCCAAGCACTCAATCCCATTCACTTATCCAACTGCCAAAAATCACTTTAATCTAGTTTTAAAGCTTTCTTGTTAATTTTCAAAAAATAAACAAAAATCAATCAATGATTTGAGTAGTTTAATTAACATTGATTAGCTTTAATTAATTATAGTAAGCCTCCTCAAGAGAATTAACCTAGGTTGACTATTATCTACATAGTGTGAAACTTAGTACTATATTAGGAATTAATGGCAAACTCTTCCTAGCACTGTGGCATGTGCACCATACGCCATCGCTCGCATGTCAGATTTTACTATCAATGATAGCTTACTGATATGAAATCCCAATATGCATTATTTCCTCATATAGTATCTAATTTGGGTGATTCAAGAGCCCACACAATGCTCATTTAACAAGCTAAATAGTGACATGGGTTTTTTTCAATATGATGTTCTATTTGATAATTGGACACCTAAATGTAAAATGACCACTTTTTGTCATTTTCATCCAGTCGAATGTCCCAAATCCCAACCACATGTCATTAACCACTTTTAAGGACTTAATCACGTTTAATGGGATATTTTACACCTAATTAAGAAATCATATCATCAAATTCACATGTTTACACAAATTTAGCAATCTAACTACCCTTTATCATGGTTATTAGAATCGAATTGGATTAGCTAATTCGATCAATTCAATAAGGAACCGGCTAGGTATTTAGTTCAGAGATGATGCAAAAATAGAAGGAGGGAGAATTGGCCATGAACCACCTAAATAGGAATCAAACTAGACTAAATTAAGAGAATCGATGGTTATGTAGTCCTTTATTTTTTCCTTCTCCCCATTTTGGTAAGACAACCCCATTTTGCCTCACACAAAATTTTTTTCCCTTCTACTAGTAGAACTTAATCCTAAATCTCTTAGTCTCTCATAGTCCAGGCCAGAGTCTACTAGTTGACTTTCCTTTGCTCTGTCTCATCTCTTGAAGCCTTGAATGCAAACTGCTACTCCCACTGTCATGAAACCCTTTCAAGTGAGCTGTTGCCAAATCAGTCCGATGACCTATTATAAAACTAGTCTGACAAGCTTCTGTAGAAACCAATCTGGTGAATCTCACAAGCTCTCACCTAGTCATCTTGTTCGCATTCCTTTTCTCTCTTTCTCAATCTAATCGTCATCCTGTCTCTCCTCTATTCGTCTCATCTTTATTAGTTTTGTGGCATCTTCATTCTCAACTGACCTCTTATCTTCATGCTATTCATTTCTAGATTCTAGATTCCTTTTGATTTCTTCCACTTCTAGCCTATGCATCTCATTTGCCATCTTCAATCTTTATTAACAAATTAGAGCTACTACTCTTAAAGCTTGATCAAATGCTTTATAGTTTAATAAACAATATCTGTTATTTATTGGTTTTGTGATTTTGACCTTCTAGGTGTTAATTATTGAATGCTAATTTTGATTATATTTTGATTAAGCTTAGTTGTTTTTTATAGATTTAAAACCTCCTACTCTTGCCACCAAGCTCAATGTGCAAGTTAATAATCTTGATCCTACTCCTATCATTTCCACTCCTTTTGGTTCAACTCCAAATACTAATAATATCCAAAAAACTGATGGTTGTTTGATAGTAATAATGCATCTGTCCTTCAAGTATCACTTATACCATCTCTTCAAGGAAAAAGTAATCCTGCATGGAAGCATTTTGCTTTTAAAAAAGAGGGGAGAACTTGTGTGTATACTTTCCTTCATTGCTCCTCACCATTTAAAGGAGGTGGGATTAATAGGATAAAGCAGCATCTTGCAGGTGTTTCAGGAAATATAATTTCTTGCAAGAAGGTTCCATATGATATTTGCCATAGAATGGTTCAACCTTTAAAAGAAGTGTCATTAATGAATAAGAGGAAGCTTGATGATCTAGACATGCTTGAATATTTTGTTGATAACCTAGAATGTGAAGTAATTGCTCCAAATCTAGAGCTAAGAAGGCAAGTTTTAGCAATATTACTGTTGTGAAAAAAAAAGAAAAAACTAGTAGGGCTGACAATTATTTTACCCTAAGGTCAACTCCTAGCTCTTAATTAAGCCTAAAGAGTGCATGGTCATCTAAAAAAGCTCAGTATAAAGCTAAATTAGCCATTACTAAGTGGTTATATATGAATTGCATTCCATTTAATGCTGTTAATTGTCCATATTTTTTTGCTTTAGATGCAATTGCTATAATTAGCCTAGGTTTTGAAGGTCATTCATTTGAGGAGTTAAGGGCTAATTTATTGACTAATTGTAGAAAAAGAGTGTTAATTGCTTATTAAAGCCATCGAGCCACTTGGAAAGAAAGTACATGCACACTCATGGCTAATGGCTGGACTAACAAAAGGCAATGAATATTAGTAAATTTCCTAGTTTATTCTCCTATTAGCTTGGTTTTTGTAAAGTCTATTGATGCTTCACACATAGTCAAGGATGCCAAGAATTTGTTTTATGAAGTTATTAAGTGGGTTGCTCCTAAAAATATAGTACATGTTGTGACTGATAATGCAGCCAATTATGTATCTACTAGCAAGTTGATTCATGAAAAATATAATCATATTTATTGGTCACCTTATGTTGCTCACTGTACAAATCTTATTTTGAAGGACATTGCAAGCATACCCCATATAGCTAACCTTGCAATAAAAGCATCAAAAATTACTATTTTTGTGTACAATCATGTGATTTTTCTTTCATGGCTAACGAGAAGAGATGGCTGGACAGAAATTATGTAACTAAGAGTGACTACATTTGCTACTACTTCTATTACATTGAAGAGTTTACATGAGCAAAAGCATGACTTGTGAGCCTTAGTCTTAGATAAACACTTTCATGATAATAAACTATCAAGGACTAAAGCTAGGCAACTAGTTGGTGACATTGTATTGGACAAGAAGTTTTGGGATGATTGCCATCAAATTTTATGTCTTGTAGGGCCTCTTATAAAGTTACTAAGAATTGTAGATGCTAATGAAAAACCATCTTTGGGTTATGTTTATTAGGGTATGCAGAGAGTAAAGAATTTAATCAAAAATTTCTTTCGTAAAAAGAAGGAACAATACAAGGATTACATAAGTATAATTTAAGCTCGGTAGAATAAGCATTTAAAGTGTGATTTGCATGTACCAGCCTACTTTTTAAATCCTACATTCTTATATGATCAAGGATTTATTGAGAAGAGTAGAGTGACAGAATCAATGCTAGACTATTTTTCAATATATAAGTCTACCTATAAATATTCTGATATAATTTCTAAGATGCAAATTTACCATAAGCGCCAAGGCTCTTTTGGTCGAGAAGAAGCTCATAAAGTAGAAAATGAAATACAACCTAGTTAGTTTCTTACTCTTTCTTTTGTTTTATTATAATTTTAAATATTAAGTACTATTAATTTATTTGAATTTGATATAGATGTCTGGTGGCAATGTTTTGGGGGTAGTGCTCCAATATTACAAAAGTTTGCAATTTGCATTTTGGGACAAACTTCTTCTTCAAGATGTGAAAGAAATCGGAGTTTATTTGAAATAACTAATACCAAAAAAAGAAATAGGCTAGAACATGAAAGATTAAATGATCTTGTGTTCGTTACTTACAACTTGTGTTTGCTAAATAGGTTATCATTATTCATCACTCAAATCAAAAATGATTATCTTCGACTTCAATAATTGAATGATTAAGGATTTGATTATGAATTTATTTTATTTTATATAAGGTCAAAATTAAAGAAGGTAAACTATGATCCTATTGATTATGAATCAATTGATAAACTTGAGTATTGGATAGTTGAAGAAATTCTAACTCCAAATCCTGACTTCACTATTAAGGAAATTCAAAAGGAAGATTTTCTGAGTAGCAATGCATGTCCCTCTAGATTTGGTCTTGAATTAAGGAAAAATGAAGGTTTCTCCTCTTCTTTTTACATTAAATCTTTGTTTGATTTCTAGTTTATTCATCATTATTTATATATCAATGCTAACTATTTTTTGCCAAATATATGTATAGGTGTTGTTAAAGATGTGAATGTTTTGTATTCTCCTATTTTGGATTCACCGAATGCTATGAGAGTTAAAGGAGATGTTTATGATCTTCTGCATGATTTTGGAGATTTAATTTAAAAGATTCATATGGCAATTGAATGTTAAAGTTTTTTAGTTGAATCTAGACCATTAGATTGCATGAAAATGTTAGATTGTGGTCCTGTATTATGCATGGCCATGAAGCACTTTGAAGTTTGATGTTTGAATATGGATATTTTCTACTTTTCTACTATTAATATGTACTTGGATTTGTAGCCTTTGAACTTTAAAGTATGATGAGATTATCACTTTATTAGTAGTCAATTTTCTTTAGTTTATCATTTTTCCTATAATTTTTAATATATAATATTTAAAATATATTAATTTAATTACAAACAGTCTGACCCCATTCTGACCTTTGAACCATGAACCAGTGCTTTGACCTGTTCAATACCCATAACATTGCCCTTTATACATACAATGAGCCTATTTCTCACACTTTCACACATTAAAATATTTCTGACCAAACATTCATATATTCACCACTCTTACACATAATTATACATTTGCACTACTACCTTAGCCCATTATGTCACATTCCACAACATTTTACACATTATCACACACCAAGGCTAATATATGCACAAAATCATACGCATATGTCAATCACCATATGCTAATACATTCTTACATAAATTTAAATCATTAACATTTACAACATATCAAATTCATTACACAAACTCTTGAAGTATGGCGGTAGCATCACTACACCTGGCTTGAGTCTTTCCCTTTGTCTCTTTCACTATTAAAACCTCTGAAAATGTAACCACAGGATGAGATAAATATCTCAGTAATAGAATAGCTTACATCTATCAGGTAATAAGAATAATTGTAAATATATAACATAACTAATTCCATAAAATCATTTTTACACTAATATGATTATTCTAACATTCGATCCTCCATCTCACCTCCACTGAAACTGTAACATCTCGAAATTTTAAGACTCAAATTTATTAAAAAAATAAAATATCTATAATTAAATTAAAATTTAGAATAATTTGATAGAGGTCTAAAGTTTAAATTTTTCTAAGCAAAAGTTAGATTTTATATTATTTTTAACTATGAAAAAAATTACCAAAGTTGACCCGGGCTTTTGTGCTATAAAAAAATGTGGGGCCCTTTCTTGTAATTTTTTCCAAAATGTTTTAAGATCAGTTTTAAGAGGAAACAACATGTAGAAACACAAAAATAGAACAAAGAAACAAATGTACAAGAGAAAGAGAGGAAGAAGAGAGGGGAAAGAGAGGGAGTTAGGCTTGGATCTAGGAGGCTTTACGACCGTTGCGAGCTCGGCTACATGATAGATAAACTTCCTACTTCAATCCTCTTCCCTCCCTCTTGATTTTCTTCAATTTTTAGAAGAGAGAATTTTTTTAATTTTGATCCCAAAGACTTTATTCTTGTAAGCTTTAGTTTCTTTGGGTACTTGAGAGATTGTTTTGAATTTCTATATGGTGTTCTAATGTTTTGAGCCGATAATTAGATGAAAAGAGGTGTTTTAGGCACAAATCAAACCCCAAGAGGTTGGGTTTTGCTCTTCAACAATTTAAGTCTATTGATTTAGTTATAATTTTGCTATTTGAGCCCAATAAGATTTAAATTAAGGTTTATAAGGGCTAATGGTGAAAGTTGGTGACACTAAGTGAAGGTTTTTAATTGATTAAAAATTATATAAATTGGAAATTAGCCTAGTGATGGCTAATAAATGATTTTGGTGGTTGAGTGATACTATGTGAATGGTTGGTTTAATATATGGACCATTAGAATGGATTATGACTCATTGACCCAAGTTGTATGGTATGAGTTATAGTCTTCATTAATGCTATTTGTCATTATAAGTGATGTGGATCACTTATACGTTGTAGAAAATTATTGGTGGAACTTATTAAGAAGTTAAGGAACAAGCCAAGTCCTATTTTGTATAAGAGGAACCCTTTTGGTCCTAAAGGGTTGAGGTAACAGGGAAATTTATATTTCTTATTACTTTATTTTAGCTATTTTTGAATAAATATTACTAGGTATCATGCATTACATGTTTTAAAAGATTAAATGTGCTTTATAAGGGGCTATGGGGTACTACTTTGATTACAGTGCAAATATATTTTCTAATTATTTAACAATAACATTTTTTTGGAAACGAGAATTGTTTGCATGTATTGTAATCATAAAGAATAGAAGTTGTACTTAAAGAAGTGTAATTAAGTAAGGTACCTTGGATAGGCTAAGGAACCATTTAAGGGAGATTTATAAATGTTATACTACCTTAAAGTGTTAAAGTGGTCAATACTTGGGAAAAGTAGACACGAATAAAAGGCATGATCTCGGTGGGAGTTCACCAATAAGAAAGTGTAGACTTTTGATATTCTATGGCACACTGCCAGTACTCAGTGTTGCCTTATGTATTGTGGGCTCAGTGCACTAAAGTGGTTAGTGTATTGAGTGTTTGACACCTCTTAATGGGAGAGAAAATCTGAGATATGAAGTGTAAGGTTGAGTGCTTAGGCTAAGGTAGCCCTTACATGGAGAGTAAGTCGGGCTGGCTATGGGAGGGAGTTAGCTTCGATTGCTCAGGATTCACGTCGAAAGGGCATAGACGGTTCGGTAGATTAGACCATGCCTTAAATTATGTTTTGTGCTTATGGAGGTACAAGTAGGTATAAGGTTTACCTACGAGTTAAAGAGTGCCAGGGGGCATTCTGTTGGTCATGAAAGGCCTTACCGGCCTATGTCATGCATTCATGCATTTTAAATGGCTAAATTATATACTATGTTGAATTTATTATTCGTTTATTCAATTATGGCTTACTTTGTAATAATCAATGTAGATTTCTTTGTTGCTGAGACTGTGGTTATCTCACCCCTTTCTTTTTAATATTTCTAGGTTCAGACAAAGGAACCAGTGGAGGACGGGAAAAGGAGTAGAGCTAGGTGTTGTTTGTGAATTGTAAAGAACTACAACCCCTTTCTTTTAAGCAAATCTATTGTAATGTATTTAAGATTAGGGTGCTAGTAGGATGTGATTATATATATGTGTGTTAGTATGTGTGGATTGTATGGCTTGGGTATGAATTTTTGTTTGCTTGTAGACTTATGGCTAGGAAACTTGGCTATAGTATATGGTTTTGATAGATTTATTTAGTAGACTGAGTTTTCATTACAAGCAAATATTTACTTTGGTATATATGTGATTCCATAAGAAAATGCAAAGTGGTTGCATTGCACATGGTGTGCTATGGGCAAACATATACCTTGCATAGAGAGAGTGGGTGCATGGGCCCCACAGAGATTTCTGAGCCAAGTGAAAATGTTTAGTATGTGTATTCATTTTTGTATATGATATTTGGAACAGTTTTTGGCCACTCTTGTGTGATTTGTGCACTTTGGGGGTTTAGGGTCCATTTTGAGAAATGGCACACGGATGGTCAAATTTTGTTATAAAGGATTTTTCTATCATTTAAATGTTCTATCAGGAGTTTTTAATCCTATTTGACGTGTCCAAAGTATTCCCACAAGTTTGTGACCATTAGGATGAGATTTGGATAATTTTGAAAATGAGTTCTACCAAATAAAATTACACTTTTGCATCCAAGTGTCCAAATCTTAATCCGACTGTTGGATTTCTCTAAAATTTGGGTCACAAGTAAAACCCTTTATAATCTTCGTGTAGGCTTTGGAATCACATGGATCGGATATTGAACGGAGAAACGGCACACTTTGGAATTTGGTCTGGAGGAGCTGTCATGACAGCAAAGGTATTGTCATGACAGCAATAGTGATGATGTTGCAACATGCACGAAATTCAATTCGTCCGTTAGATCTTTTCAAATTTTGGTATGCTAATAGTACTATTTAAAAGTGACATGTGAGCTTTGGAATTTCTCCAATCGGGGGTTGGATGATGAAATGGTGCACTCTAAAAGTTAGTCCAGAAGTGCTGTCAAGCTGTCATGACAAAAAAAATGATCAAACTTTTAACAGGTCTAATTTTTAATCCAACTGTTGGATCTTTTTGAAATTTGGTACACTTATAGTACCCTTCAAATGTGACGTGTGAGCTTTAAAATTTCTTCGATCAGGGATCAAATGCCAGAATAGTGCCTCCCGAAAGTTGGCCCGTGAGGGCTATCATGACAGCAATTTAATGCCATCATGATAGCATTTTTTTACCTCACTTTCGCCTAGCTTGCTTCTGTGCTATAGGTAAAACCTATACATTTTTTTTATTTAAAAAGGTTTTAAATGTTTACTTTGCAATAGTGTATTTGCTTAGTGATTTTAATGGTTTGTTTCCTAAGTTGGTTTTAGGATTAACTCCTTAACCACACTTAGTTTATTTGAATTGTGTGATTTTTAGATAACACTCGGGGCAAGTGTTACAAAAACTATAGGTTCAACTAGAATAATCACATATGTATTGATCCAAGCACACTTCAGTGATAGAATCACCCAACTAAAGGTATTCTATTATACTTTTAGACTATGGTTTCCTCCTATCACACACACAATTGAAGTGTTGTTACTCCAACATCGCATCATAGATGCTAAGAAGTGTAAATTTCTAACACCATACTCATGTGGGCACCTAAGAGAGAATCTCTAACACTATACCTATACAAGCACTCAGGTGAGGAATTCTTCAACACTGTACCCATCTAGAACTCAAGAGAATATATGCCATATGATTTTTTACTACTCCTCCCTATAAGTGAACTCCTACCCCTAACTTGATCATGCTTAATTTTTTTTATCAAATATTACTCCCATATAGGCCATTTAAGCCATATATATATATATTCAACTCTAATTCTTTAAAATCATTTTCCTATTGACATACTTTATAATTCAATAAATTCTAATGCACAATATGCCAATGTCACAAACATGCAACAATTCAAAAATGCATATATTGTATTATATAATTACTCATAAATAGTTAAGCAAATTAATCAAAGTCAATTATTTGATTACCTTATCCTTTTTATTACTAAAATGGATAACTTGTAGTTTCTCACAAGCAATTAACTTCCACAGTCTGAGTCCACACACGCCACTATGTCAACATATACCAATTAACACTATTAATCAATTACCAAATTGACCGTAAGTACTAATTATTACTATTATTCACAATTAACCATTCATCTTCTTTCACTCCACCATTTCATGTCTTAATCATTCTCTATAGCCTTTGTATCACTTCTTTTAGCTCTGACACACTTCATACCAAATTTTCACCTCTTTCAACTAATCAACTTAGGGCTAAATCAAACCCATAGCCTTAAAGCTTAATTGTAATTTCCAAACCAATAGAAAAAGCTTAGTTTGATTCCCAATAACCCTTTTGTTACTAAAGGGTAAGAATTCAACCCCTTAAAACTCTTTGATTCAATTTCTCTACAACCAAACCAAGAGATAATAGAGTAGAATAGGAGTTTAGGGTAATCGGCAAGCGATTGATTATAAATATCTCCTAGAGCTCTAAAACTTGACGCCTTGGCAACCAACTCTCTCTTCTCCTTCTCCTTCGCTCATTTTCCCTTCCTTACTTCTATCTCCTCAAGTTTGTCCACGTCATTAAATTCATAGTTGATGGATCTCATGGTGATGGGCCCCATGGCACAGGTGACATAACATTAATGGCAACGAAGCCTGAGGATGGTAATCATGAGCATGGTGACATAGAAGGAGCCCAATACTTCCAATCCAACGTACCTAAAGACCCATTGCAACACATTGGAGGTCCAATGACAAGAGCCCGAACCAAAGCTATGAAGCAAGCCTTGTTCAGTCTTGTGCAAGAAGTTCAAGAGCTTGGAGAGCATTGGGGCACTCCCCTCAAGTCCAAAGGAGAGCATCTATATGTGTATAATGTATTTAAGATCCAAACTCATGAAGAGTCAAGCCCAAGAGATGCAGACCTTAGCCCAATGCAAGGAAGACTACAAGTTGAGCCTCTTGCATGCAAGGAGACATGAAACCCTAGTAAAGAAGTCAAGAGTGGCGTGATTTCAAATCCTTTATGATCCCTTGATTGTCTCCTAAATTATTTCCTATTTTAATGGTCCTTTGATTTGATTTTCTATTTTGAGTCTAGTCAAAGGTTAGAATTAATTATAATATTAATTTCTAAATTTTGTAATCCCATAATTTTAGGATCACATCTCCTAAATTATGTGGCTAAATATTTTATCATTATTTCTCCTTTAGTATTAGGAAATTAGGGTTTTAATTTTTGGAAATATTTTTCTATAAGCCTATATAAATTAGGCATGCTCCCTATTGTAAACAACACAGAAGTTGAATGAAATTATTCATTTTAGAGTTTATAACTCTTGTGAGCCTTAGTGCTTTGTGGTGGTATCTCGTGTGAGAAACCGACGTGATCAAGAGCGTGATCAACTCTTGTGGTGTCTTCGAAGGTTGAGGTTCCTAGAGGCAGGTGCTCTAGAGGATCTTCTCCTTGATCATTATCCTATTGTTTACTTCATACCTTTCTTTATTTCCGTCATAAATTTCGTCCCTTTCTTTTTTTTGTTCTTGTGTTTTTGTTGTTTCAGGGTTCTGTCCCTAAACTAGCACGATTCTGCTTCCGCGTCCCTATCAGATTGGCATCAGAGCTTTGGTTGCTAGTTTTGGTTTAAATTCTTGTCCTTCCTTCTTCTTTTTCATCTTGAGTTATTTTTTTTTTGTGATCATCTCTTATCTACCCCATCTACTTCTATCTTTTGGTTTTTCTCTTCTTCATCTTTGTGACTTTTTATCTTATGTGAGTTTTCATTTTATTAGCCTTCTAAAAAAAAAGAAAAAAAAATACCTAGAAATTCGTGCAAAAAAAAGTGTTAGTGTGTTGAGAAAAAAAAAGAGAAAAAAAAAATCCGAAAATTCAAAAAAAAAATTTACAAAAAAATATATTGCTGTGAGTTATGACTGTAGAAAAAGGCTATTCTTGAACTCCAAGTCACCAAGAGGTTACTTAAAGAGAAAAGTCAACTTGGGTGATAAGAAAGTCTTTTACGTTGATCACTTTCTTATTTTTTATTTTTGGTAGCACTTTTCAAATTCTCTACTCTCTTATTTGCTATTTGTGCTACTCTCTTATTTTATTTAGTTTTTTTTTTATTTTTGTCTTTGAGTATTTGACTCTTTGACTTTTATTTCTTTCTTTCTTATTTTTTGTTGTCACGTGTGGTTTTTCCTTTAACAAGCTTAATTTTATTTGAAAATTTTGCTTTCCTATTTGTTTCAAAATTGCAAAAAAAAAATCCTCTTTTCACCTTGTGCTTGTTTTCTAGTTTCCTTAATTTAGAAGATATTCACTTGATTGTTCCTTAGTTTCTTGATTTGTGGGTTTCACCATTGGATTCTATCCACAAGCTTAGTGAGTGGTAAAAGGCAAGTGTGTTTTTCATTATTAAAAAAAAAAAAGAAAGCCATTACTTTTTTTTTTGTGAATCACGAGTGACTTTATCTTGAGAGTAAACACGTGAGTTTGTGTGTGTGAGGACCTATTTTTATCTTATATGGTTTCTAGTGCTTCTGTGAACATGAGTAACAAGGATGAATCCCCTAGTATTGATATGAACTCTGTTTTAGAACTTATCAAAACACAGTTGCAGCAGTTTCGCTTGGAACTTGATCATAGGTTCCATAAAGAGGATAAAGATGAGCCGGAGACTTCCTCTTCTAAAGGAAAGAAGCATAAGATCCCCAGCGATGATGAGGAGTATGAAGAACCCCCTTCTCCTAAGGGAAAGAAATCCTCAAAGCGTGGTGTTGACTTACCGGACCAAAAAGTAAAGTATCCTTCATTCAAGGGTAGTAACAATCCAGAAAAATACCTTGATTGGGAAATGAAGATGGACCAAATCTTCATGACTCTTGATTTGTCTGAGTCAAGGAAGGTAAAAACTGCTTCTTTGAATTTCACTGACTATGCTGTTTATTGGTGGCAAGATTTACAGTACAAAAGAAGCCAACTTGGGAAAAAGCCTATTAAAACGTGGGAGAAGCTTAAAAGGTACTTGAGAAAGGCTTATGTCCCCAGCTACTACTATACAGAGCTGAATAGAAAATTGAGAATGTTTTCTCAAGGATCTATGACAGTGGAGGAGTATGTGCATGAGTTGAATATCTTGAAGTTTCGTGCAAACATTCAAGAAAATGAACGTGAAGCAATGTCAAGAATTATGGATGGCTTGAGGCCAGAGTTGAGAGATAAGCTTGACTTGTACACTTTTGTGGACAAGGAAGAGCTCATACACAAGGCTATAAAGTTGGAGCAGAGAAATAAGAACAAACGTTCCAAGTCCTCTTGGAAAGACTCCAAGACAACTCCTAAATGGAAGGATTCCAAAGCCAAAGATACATCCCAGGCCAAGGAAGAAATAAAGACCAAGTATGAGGGTAAAACTTCTAACCCTAAACCTTCTTCTTATTCATCTAACACTTCTCCTATTAAGTGTTTCAAATGTCATGGTGTGGGCCACATGGCGAGAGATTGTAGCAATAAAAGGGTTATGATCTTGAGAGATGATGGTGGCTATGATAGTGTGCATGAAAGTGATAAAGATGATGCTGATAATGTTGATGATGATTCTACCTCCCATGAATCAAATGATGAGCTTGAATGCAATGGTGTAGTTGACTCTATCTTGGTGGCAAGAAGAGCTCTCAATATTCAACCAAAGGAGGATGATGAACATGAGCAACGCGAGCATATTTTTCACACTAGATGCTTCATCAAAGAGAAAGTGTGTAGCATGGTAATTGATGGTGGTAGTTGCACTAACGTCGCTAGCACTTTACTTGTAGATAAATTATCTTTACCTTTAATTCCACACCCTAAGCCCTACAAATTGCAATGGTTGAATGATTCTGCTGAAATTAGGGTTTCTAAGCAAGTGTTGATTACTTTCTCTGTTGGAGTTTATACTTGTGATGTATTATGTGATGTAGCCCCTATGCTTGCTGGACACTTGTTATTAGGTAGGCCTTGGCAGTTTGATAGTAAGGCTACTCATGATGGTTTTAGAAATTGTTACAAGGTGCCTTTTAAAGGCAAGACTGTTGTATTAAATCCTCTTAGACCCATCCAAGCCTATGAAGATCAACTAAAGATTACTCAAGATTACAAGCAAAGGAGAGATCTCCTTGATTGTGGCATGAGTGAGAGAGAAAAGAAAGAGAGTATTACTTTACTTGAAAATCAATCAAAAGAGAGGAAAAAGAGTGGTGAGAAGGTGAGAAAAGAAAAAAATAGAATGGTGGGAGTGAAGGAAAATAGTGAAAAAAAAATATTATTGTGTGGGAAAAGTAAGATTCAAGAGGCTTTGATGAGTGAGCAAGCTCTTATTGTAATTCCCAAGAATATTTATTTTTCTACTAATACTTTTGACCCCACTTTGCCTTCTAGTGTTGTCTCTTTGTTGCAGGATTATAGAGATCTATTCCCTGATGAAATTCCTGATGGACTTCCTCCCTTAAGAGGAATTGAGCATAGGATAGATTTCTTGCCTGGAGCTGCTATTCCAAACAAGCCTGCTTATAGGGCTAACCCTGAAGAGACTAAGGAGATCCAGCGCCAAGTAGAGGAATTGATGATGAAAGGCTTTGTGCGTGAGAGCCTTAGCCCTTGTGCTGTCCCTGTCATCTTGGTGCCAAAAAAAGACGGATCTTGGAGGATGTGTGTTGATTGTAGAGCAATCAACAAAATCACTGTAAAGTATCGTTACCCTATCCCTAGACTTGATGATATGCTTGATGAATTACATGGTGCTTCTATCTTTTCTAAAATTGATCTTAGAAGTGGTTATCATCAAATTCGTATGAAAGAGGGTGATGAATGGAAAACTGCCTTTAAAACTAAATTTGGATTATACGAATGGTTAGTTATGCCTTTTGGTTTGACTAATGCTCCTAGCACTTTTATGGCATTAATGAATCATGTTTTTAGAAAGTTTATAGGCAAGTTTGTTGTGGTTTACTTTGATGATATTTTGATTTATAGTAAATCTTTGACTGATCATATGAATCATCTTAAAAATGTGTTTGACATCTTGAGGGAATATAAATTATATGCTAATTTTCAAAAGTGTTTCTTTTGTATGGACTCTGTTATCTTTTTGGGATTTGTTGTTGGATCACAGGGAATTCGTGTAGATGAGGAGAAAGTTAAGGCTATTCGTGAATGGCCAACCCCTAAGAATGCAAGTGAAGTGAGAAGCTTCCATGGCTTAGCAAGCTTCTATAGGAGATTTGTTAGGGATTTCTCTAGCATTGCTGCCCCTCTTAATGAACTTGTTAAGAAGAATGCGACCTTTAAATGGGATAAAACACAAGAAAGGGCCTTCCAAACCCTAAAGGATAAATTGACTAATGCCCCTTTACTTGTTTTGCCTAATTTCTCTAAAGCATTTGAAATTCAATGTGATGCTTCTGGTATTGGTATAGGTGCTGTTTTAATGCAGGATTCTAAGCCCATAGCTTACTTCAGTGAAAAGCTTCACGGCGCAGCTTTGAATTATTCCACCTATGACAAAGAGCTTTATGCTCTAAAGAGGGCCTTAGAAACATGGCAACATTATTTATGGCCCAAGGAATTCATCATTCATTCTGATCATGAAAGTTTAAAATTTCTCAAGTCTCAAGGTAAGTTAAACAAGAGACATGCTCGCTGGATGGAATTTATTGAAACCTTTCCTTATGTGATTAAGCATAAGCAAGGTAAAGAAAATATCGTTGCTGATGCCTTATCTCGAAGGTATACATTACTTTCCTATGTGCATGCTCAATTGCTTGGTTTTGAGATTCTAAAAGATCTTTATAAAACTGATCCTGATTTTGAAAATATTTGGAAATCTTGTGAAAATCATGGATCTGGTGATTTCTTTAAATTTGATGGATTTCTTTTTAAGAAAAATAAATTATGCATTCCTATTTGTTCTATGCGTGAGTTGCTTACTAAGGAAGCACATAGTGGTGGTTTGATGGGACACTTTGGTGTAGATAAAACTTTGGCTATTTTGTCTGATCATTTCTTTTGGCCTCACATGCGGAAAGATGTCATATCTGTTTGTGATAAATGCATTAAATGTAGACAGGCAAAATCTAAGATCCAACCTCATGGACTTTACTCTCCTTTACCCGTCCCCTCTCACCCTTGGGAACATATCTCTATGGATTTTGTAATTGGATTGCCTAAATCTTCTGCAGGCAAAGATTCCATATTTGTTGTTGTTGATAGGTTCTCTAAGATGGCACACTTTATTGCTTGTGCTAAGACTAATGATGCTGTTAACATTGCTGACTTATTCTTTAAAGAGATTGTTCGTTTGCATGGTTTACCTAAGACTATTGTGAGTGACAGAGATGTGAAGTTTCTTAGTCATTTCTGGCGTACCCTATGGCATAAATTAGGGACTAAGTTACTTTTTTCCACTACTGCCCATCCACAAACTGATGGTCAAACTGAGGTAGTTAACAGAACTATGACTACATTATTAAGAGCAATAATTCAGAAGAATTTGAAGAATTGGGTGAATTGTTTACCTCATATTGAATTTGCTTACAACAGGGCTGTTCATTCTTCTACTTCTTATTCTCCATTTGAAATTGTTTATGGTTTCAATCCATTATCTCCTATTGATATTTTACCTTTGCCTTTCTCTGAGCATGCTAACACTGATGGCAAGGAAAAAGCTAAGTTTGTGCAGGACTTACATGCTAAGGTTAAAGCAAATATAGAGCGAAAGAATGAGCAATATGCCAAGCAAGCTAATAAAGGCAGGAGACGTGTGATCTTTGAGCCTGGAGATTGGGTTTGGTTACATTTAAGGAAAGAGAGATTTCCTAATCAAAGGAAGTCCAAACTTCAAGCTCGAGGAGATGGACCTTTTCAAGTTTTGGAAAGAATTAATGATAATGCTTACAAGATTGATTTGCCTAGCTCTTATGGCAATGTTAGTGCCACATTTAATGTTTCTGATTTATCTTTATATGATTCTGCAGATTCGAGGACGAATCCTTTCCAACTGGGAGGGAATGATGGGCCCCATGGCACAGGTGACATAACATTAATGGCAACGAAGCCTGAGGATGGTAATCATGAGCATGGTGACATAGAAGGAGCCCAATACTTCCAATCCAACGTACCTAAAGACCCATTGCAACACATTGGAGGTCCAATGACAAGAGCCCGAACCAAAGCTATGAAGCAAGCCTTGTTCAGTCTTGTGCAAGAAGTTCAAGAGCTTGGAGAGCATTGGGGCACTCCCCTCAAGTCCAAAGGAGAGCATCTATGTGTGTATAATGTATTTAAGATCCAAACTCATGAAGAGTCAAGCCCAAGAGATGCAGACCTTAGCCCAATGCAAGGAAGACTACAAGTTGAGCCTCTTGCATGCAAGGAGACATGAAACCCTAGTAAAGAAGTCAAGAGTGGCGTGATTTCAAATCCTTTATGATCCCTTGATTGTCTCCTAAATTATTTCCTATTTTAATGGTCCTTTGATTTGATTTTCTATTTTGAGTCTAGTCAAAGGTTAGAATTAATTATAATATTAATTTCTAAATTTTGTAATCCCATAATTTTAGGATCACATCTCCTAAATTATGTGGCTAAATATTTTATCATTATTTCTCCTTCTAGTATTAGGAAATTAGGGTTTTAATTTTGGAAATATTTTTCTATAAGCCTATATAAATTAGGCATGCTCCCTATTGTAAACAACACAGAAGTTGAATGAAATTATTCATTTTAGAGTTTATAACTCTTGTGAGCCTTAGTGCTTTGTGGTGGTATCTCGTGTGAGAAACCGACGTGATCAAGAGCGTGATCAACTCTTGTGGTGTCTTCGAAGGTTGAGGTTCCTAGAGGCAGGTGCTCTAGAGGATCTTCTCCTTGATCATTATCCTATTGTTTACTTCATACCTTTCTTTATTTCCGTCATAAATTTCGTCCCTTTCTTTTTTTTGTTCTTGTGTTTTTGTTGTTTCAGGGTTCTGTCCCTAAACTAGCACGATTCTGCTTCCGCATCCCTATCACATGGCATAGATGACATGGCATTAATAGCAACAAAGCTTGAGGATCATAATCATGGCATGGTGGCATGAAAGGAGCCCAACGCAAGGAGTAAGGAGCTGAATACTTCCAATCCAACATGCCTAAAGATCCTTTACAATATATTGAAGGTCCAATGAAAAGAGCTCGAACTAAAGCCATGAAGCAAGCCTTGTTTAGTTTTGTGCAAGACGTCTAAGAGCTTGGAAAGCTTTGGAGCACTCCTTTCAAGCCCAAAGGAGAGCATCTATGCATGTATAATGTGCTTAAGATCCAAATCAATGAAGACTCATGCCTAAGAGATGCAAATATTAGCCCAATGCAAGGAGGACTATAAGTTGAACCTCTTGCAAGCAAGGAAGCATGAAACCCTAGTGAAGAAGTCAATGGTGGCATGATTTTGAATCCTTTATGATTCCTTGATTGTTTCCTTAATTGTTTCCTATTTTACTAGTCCATTAACTTGACTCCTTTTCTTAAGAAGCAAGACTAGTCTTAGTTTTCTATTTTGAGTCTAGTCAAAGATTAAGATTAATTATATTATTAATTTAAAATTTTTGTAATCTCATAATTTTATGATCACATCTTCTAAATTATGTGGCTGAATGTTTTTTCATTATTCTATATTATTTTCTTTCTCATTTTAGTATTGGGAAATTAGGGTTTTAATTTTAGAAACTAGTCTTTTCTATGAGCCTATACATAGTAGGCATGCTCCCTCTTATAAACAAAAGAGAAGTTAAATGAAATTATTCATTTTAGAGTTTATAACTCTTGTGAGCCTTAGTGCTTTGTGGTGGCATCTCGTGTGAGAAACAGACATAATCAAAAGCATGATTAACTCTTGTAGTGTCTTTGAAGGTTGAGGTTCCTAGAGGTAGGTGCTCTAGAGGATTTTATCCTTAATCATTATCCCATTATTTATTTTATTTATTTCTTTATTTTTGTCATAAATTTCATCCATTTCTTTTTGTTCTTGTGTTTTTGTTGTGTTTCAAGGTTTTATCCTTAAACTGGCACGATTCTGCTTCCGTATCCCTTATCAATATTTCTATGCCATACACCATGGCACATGAAGCATATGTTGTGGTGTTTGGCATAGTGAGAGAACTTTCTCTACTGTTTGCATGCTTTGCTTTAGAATGCTAATCCTCCACTCAAACATATCCATTCAAGGGTACAATAAGTCAAAACACCAACTTTCCATCTAAAATGTCAAATACCCACTAATTTACTAATTTAAGCCTAATTCACAATTAGTTTTTATATTAAGAATTCATGATGTTACAAGTTTGACCATGAGCTAAAGAGGAAAAATAATGGAGCTGTATAGCAAGGTTGTTGCTGTAAAGGGTGAAAAAAGGGAGAAAAAAAAGTTAACCTATAGGGTAGAGAGGAGTTAGGACCATAAGGTAAAGATGTGTTTGGTCTGCGAGCTATGAGAGGCAAGAGTTAGAATGGCTAGTTGTGAGAGGCAAGAGTTGGAATAGTGAGCTATGAGAAGAAAAAGGAGCTGAAACGGTGAGATATGCAAAGAAAAGGAGTTGAAATGGCAAGCTAAAATGGTGATACAACGAGCTGAATTTGAAGTAAGAGACATGCAAAGTAAGTTGAAAGCTTGAAGATAAGGTGAGCAAGATATGGGGCTAACTTGTCTTACTGAGGGTAACTTGAAAGCCTCGATCATAGGTGGCATTTCCACCTTAAGAAAACACCACCATTTGTTTTTTTATTTTAAAAAAAATATAAATAACAATTAGCATTTCCTCATAAAGGAAATACTACCTCTATTTTTAAAATTAATAATATTATATTAACTCATTTGCATATAATACATTTAATAATTATCAATAGTTTTAATTTAATTAAAAATTAATTAATTTTTATTTTATTAATATTAATATATTGTATTAAAACATAAATTAATTAAATACTTGTTATTATTATAATACGAATTATATTTAAAAATCATTTATATAATAATAATTAATAATATTCATTTATTTATATATACTTAAAAATATTTTATTTTATAAAAATTATTAAAATTAATTTAATAACTATCAATTTATTTAATTAAAAAATTTCATACCTAATAAAAATTAAATAATTTCTTAAATATATTTAATATTATTGATATAATATAATTAATCTCAATCTACATTATATAGTTAATATTAATACAGCATATTAATTATATAATAAATAATATACTAAACGAGAAGTGAGGTGGCATTTCTAGATGTCTAAAAATTTAATTTCAAAAATTTTTAAATTCAAAAAATTTATTTTAAAAAAGAGAAGTGGCGATTCCATCATTGGTAAACACCACCATTCTCCTAAAAATTAAAATTTTTAATGTTCGATAATTAACTAATAATATATATTAATTTTATATTTTATAAAACACTAGTGATTAAGAATGTTAAGAAAGTGAAATTCTTTTATGAATATAAAAAACAATCATTACATAATTTAATGATTATTAACTAGTTCACTAATTAATATTTAAATGACTACATAATTAATAAAACTATACATAATAAATTAACAAGTGTCAAAAATTTAATTTAAACGCCACCTCTCACATAACAATTTTTTGATATTAAATATTATCTATGAATTATTAAAAATAGAGAAGTGGTGTTTTCAAGGTCAAGAAATTTCATCTATCTCCAAAAAATTATATTTTTTATATTAAATAATTAATAAATAACATTTAGTTTTTATCTGCTTAATAAAACAATAATTAATTAACAATAATAAAAATTGCAAATACTTTTATAAATAGAACAAATAATAATTATGTAATTTAAAAATAATTACTAAATATAATAATTAATAATTAAGTAAATTGGTAATTAGTAAAACTATACATAATTAATTAACAAGAATCTAGCATAATAAATGGCATGATTAATGAGGGCAGGGGTAGTGTTTCCAATGGTTAGAAACGTCACATGTCATCCTAAATTTTTTTACCAGACAAAAAACTATTTAATGTCATAATATATAATGAGGCTAATCACTCCCCACTTAAAATGATGCTAAGTTCACCCTAATGTAGCAAAGGGTCAATTTACATCACCTCTCAATAGAAACATTTATTAATTCAATTATAGAAGTTGTTTAAGCGAATTAGGTTAAATTCCAAATATTTAAGATTACATTCAATTTGATAACAAGAGCTATTAAACAAAGGAAAACAAACTAGGGGCAAAAATAATGTATAGGATTCAAGTGGGAATGGATAGTTCCTAGATCTTGAATTAGAGAGAATTCCTTGCCACATAAGTCATTAACTAAGAATTATGCCCTCATTGGTCAAAAGTGAAACTACATTCAATTAAACCTAGTTAGCTTTAGCTAATGATCTAAACTTAGTCCTAAATTAAGTAACCAAAATCATGGTCATCACCTAAATGAAGACTCCTAGTGTGTTTTAATCTAACCAAGGCATGACTCACTCTATCTCTCTAAAATAACCCAAGCACTACAAGATTATATAAGACAAGAACAAGGCTAGAAATCAATCCATAAGATTATGCAAGATTAATTCCAAGCAAATTCACATTAATAAATTGAAAATTCATCAACATCGCAGCATTGATAAGAGTTAAAACTATGGGAAAAATTCAAACAAGTCATCTTCCATTACAATAAAGTCTACTCAAATTAGAGTCCAAGCCCATCACAATGTAACCTAAATCTAGAATTACAAAGTGAAATAAAATGGAAGAGCTAGGTCAAAGTAATTCTTAGCCAAAGGTGTAGGTCTAAAATTGTGGCTCATCCTCCCTCATTCTCCCTCTAGAAATTGAAATTTCCTTAGCATTGAAGCTCCATGGAAGTCTCCTTTAATTTTTTAAGTTGACCAAATTCTAGCATGCTTCTAAGTGAAATTTGAGCAAGGTAAAGATGAAAAGAGGATGATGAGAGGAGAAGCATAATGGTGATTTTGTTATGATCCAATGGCTGAATGTGAAGACAAAGGTTAGGGTTCAAAAAAGAGAACGAGAGAAAATGAAAAACAAGATGAACAAGAGAGAAAAAAATGAAAGATGAAATGAAGATGATGAATGAATTGAGTGTTTAATATGATTTTTTAATGTACGAGATGTGCATAATGAGTTTGAATCAAATTGTCTCTCAAAATTAATTCTAAAATAAAATTAAAGAGGCTAGAGAGCTTCACACTTTGTGCACATAGTGGTACCTTCTTACTTGTTGCTAGGTGATGATTCACTAGTGGAAAATAAGAAATTTAAACCCCATTACCTACACCAGTTATAGCACCTATAGTGTAAAAACTAAAGGCGGTAGCATTTTTTAAAATAAATTTTTTTATCATTATCTATACTGGTTCTAATATGTAATCGATGTAAATATAAAAATCTATACAGGGTTTAATTATACCTAATGTAGATATTCATTTTATTTTTTTAAAGAAATATTTTTACATATCTACATCGGTTACATATAGTAACAAGTGTAGATATACTTTTTAAATTTTAAAAAAAAAATCTTTATTACATATCTACATGGGTTACATAGTGTAACCGGTGTAGATATATTTTTCAAAATTAAAAACATTTGACTTATCTACACCAATTACCCTTGTTTAGTCTTCCCATATATTCCTCGTTAAAATCATATTGCTTTAATCAATTTACATGCTTGTTGATAGGAATTTTTGATTATCCTTAAAATTAAACTAAAGCTAACCCTAATGCAATATAGGGCCAACTCTAGGTCATCTCCCAAGGAAAGTCTAATTTAAAAGTTATCTAATAAAATAAATTACCTAAAGTTTGAAGTTGATTAACTAATTGCTAACCTAATTATCTAGTGAATTAAGCTAGAAAACTAGTTCTAATTTTGAAAGAAGTGGCTTCTTAATTTAAGCAGGAACCCTAGGGTGTTGTTAATAGAAGAATCCCAGCTTCTAATTAATTATGGCAACTCACTCAACTTCTCTTCCTTGGCTGAAAAATGCATTTACTTAAGACAACTATCTCAAGCAACCTAGCCATACTAATTCAATTCCCTAAGTTCTATTACAAGTCCCTTAGGTAACCTCACTAACTTAGCTCAAGAATTGACCAAGTTTTTAGTTAAAATTCATTCCTAGTTGCCACTAGCCAAAGCTGTACTTAAGCTCAAAACTATAAAAACTCAAGTAATTCATCAAGTATTCACCACACAATTACATGCTAGGCTAATACAAGATATTCTCCCATTGAAATCATATATTACCATACAAATTCATAGAGTGGATGAAATTCTACAAGCACATATGTCATGAAATTCAACTCAAAAATCTTACTTCAACATTACAAATTACAATCAATCATGTAACTAAAGTCAAATTAAACCACAATTAACAATAGTCAAAGTATTTTCATGGAATTGAAGTAAGATGAAGAAATAGTTGAGCTTAGTGAAGTGAAGACTTCAAAACTCCTCTTCCATCAACTCTCCCTAGGATTCTATGGAGACTCTAGCTAAAAAACATTAAGAGCACTTTGCTTCCTCCATGAACACAATTAGGCCATGGCACATGCTTCATGCTTCTTGATGGATTGAGCTTCAAATCTCTTTTTAGTTGCTTGGGGTTGGTTTGGCCTTGAGAGAGGAGAAGAATGGTGGAAGAATTGAATAGATTTGATGGTGAAAAGAGGGAGAAATGGTCGTTGGATGTGTTGTATTGTAGAGAGAAGGAGGAAAAAATGAAGAACACTAAGAACAAGAGAGAGAAAATGTAGAAGATGAATGAATGAGTATTTGATCTGATTTGAGGGGGCAAATGGTGTGCTCCCCCTTATTTCCCATTAGCTGAAGGCTTAATTAAAAATAAGAAAAGAAATTAAAATGGAAATGGGAGCCTTGTCACACTTGCAAGGTGGCAACCTCCGATTAGTTTGTAAATGATTCCAATATGTGTGTAATTTCTCATGTGTCATCTACATCATTTAAGCTGATTTAATATCCTAAAAATAGCATAAATCACATGTAAATGCTTAGCCATTGACTCAAGGAGTGTTGACTTCAATTGCCCAATTGATGCATAAGTCACATGCCACCTATGTCACATAAATCACATAATTCAATTAAATGGCATGTAATATAATAAAATATAATTAATTTTTAGAATTAAATTCATAATTATAAGGGATAATTTATTAAATTAATCAAGTTTCAGGCTACAAAAAATTATATAAAAATTTTCACACAAAGGCAAATCGAAAACTAGGTCAAACTAAAGACACTTAAGAAAGTGTTGACTTTTTTATTTAATTACTCAAAAAGTAAAATGAATTTTTAAAATATAATTTCACCACTCATCAACTGGATATAAAATTTACTTTTTTAATTTTTCTTGTACATTTTCCCAAAAGTTCATTTTTTAGACCAAAATGCCCCTAGTGTACTAAACCTAGAAACTTAGGCAAAATTCCAAATCTAATGCAATGTGTGCACTTGAAAGTGATAAATCATTAATGAAAGGGTCCTAATCAACAAATAAAATTGGGTAACAAATATGTTCTATCAATTCCCCCACACTTATCTTTTGCACTCTGGGGAAAATCAAGTGAAAAAGGTCCCAAAAAAAACTATAAGACAAAGAAACAAGAGAAAAATAATGTTCAAAGTCAATAAAATACTAGCTCATGAACTTCTACAAATTATCAATCAATGTGGCAATAAGTAGGAAAGAATTATGCACATCACAAACAAACCCTTACCAAGAATCAATGTCAAAGAGTAAGCCTCTCTAGGTTAAGTGTTTGCTCTCATCACTCAAAGTGTATAAGGTATTAAATTTCACTCAAAATTCCTTAGGATAAACCCTATCATAAATTTGTAACCCTTCTACATCTCCATCACTAAATAGCACTTGCAATCAAGAATCAAGTGGACTTTATTAGGTTGTAATATGGGTAATGAAAGGATGTCTAAGAAATGCATGTATGAAAAAAAATAGGGTTAGCATCAAAATAATGCTGAAGTCAAGATATATCCCCTTAATATGCAAAGCATAACCTAATTCAATTGAGTGGCCACATTAACGTGATGAGGGTGAAAAGCAATGACAAGAATTAATAAAACAAATGGAATGAATGAGTTAGGCAACTTTTTATTTATTTCTTTTTTTTCTTTTTTTCCTTCTTTTTGTTTTTTTAGCAACTTTATTTCTTTTCTTTTTGACTATATTTTTTTTCTAAATCTATCTTTGTTTTTTTTTCTTTTTCTTTTGGTTGTCCCTAACTCTTTGAAAATAAGAAAAAAGAATGGATAAAATGGTGTAACGATAAAGGATAAAGAGTAATGGATAGAAAAATGATAATAGGCATCTACTCACTTGATCTAGGACATGCAATAAATATTAAAAAGATATATAAAAATATAACTTGCATTCCTTGGGAAAAATAGAGTGAATATTTATTTTTAATAATCAAACCAAAAGCTCAAAGTAGCTAACAAAAGATAATCAATAATAATGGGTTAGCTATTTAGCTCTTGGTTATTTATGTGAATTCCATCTTTCATCTCCTATTAAACAAGTACAAGACATGTGGTCTCAATTAAAAAGTGAAACAAATTTTAGAGGGTAACATCACTAAGGAATTAATCACACATGAGTGTTCAGTCTCTTCCATAAAAGGGTAATGCACTACTCTAATCCATTAGTTCAAGGTAAAAGAATGTTCACTTCACACCTATTCAATTCTAAAAATACATCTCAAGCATCAAAATATCCATTCAAGAGCTAGGTTATTAAGTAACCTCAAACAAAACAAAACAAAGCAAAGCAATTTTTTTAACAATTTTTTCAAAACTTTTTTCCAAAAACCAAACCAAAACAAAACAAAATATTTATTTCTCTCCCCTACACTTAAATCATGCATTGTCCTCAATGTATGAATAGATTAGTGATAAAATAAGGTAAGATCAATGATGAATGCATAATAAAAGTGTGGTGCAGAATTTTTTTCAACACACAAACAAACCAAAAAGAATAAAATTCTACCTTTTCCTACTAGATTTATCTCCCCCACACTTGCAATTTACTCAATCAACAAATTAAAGCATAAAGCAAAGTAAAGTAAAGAGCAAGGGTGAAGAAGATACAATCTAGTTAAATCTCCACAAGCTCTTGAAGTTGAAATTTTCATCTTTGAGGAGTAGCATGAAGTTACTCATTGTCATCTTCATTCCAAGCATCTTAGGTGGAGGCTTAGGATCAATTTGTAATGGCCCTAAGATGTATGGTGTAGAATCTTCCATAACTTCATGTGGTTGATCATCTTCATGATTAGCCAAGGTCTCTTCCATTACAATAATAAATCCTCTAAGTACATGTGGGTTCTTGGCCATATTATCATCTAGACCTATAAAATCAACAAAGAACCCTTCCTCAAGCATATTGGGTTCCAAAGAAGTGAACTCATAATTAATTTGACACAAACATGCATCATCAAATATTTCATCAAGTAAATGATTGCTACTCTTTTTAAACACAAAAGAATTAATTTCTAAACAAATAGAGCATGGAGAATCATGTGAACAATCACAAGTGAATAGGGAATTAGAACAAGTATTATGAACCAAAGCCAACTTATCATCAAAATCATCAAGCATTAAATCAATATTATTCTCATTACTATTTGGCTTTGTAAAATCAATTTCTTGAATTCCAACCTCCTTTTCATCTTGAGTTATTTTCAATTGCTTGTTCAAATTCTTAGTAGGATCTACAGCCTCTTCAAGTATTTCAATGAGGTGCTCGGCTAAAGGTACCTAAGTGTAGAACTTTCCTCCAATAGCTTAGAAACCTCTTGGACATCAAGCTCGAGTGGAGGAAATTCCTCAACATTAGCTCCTTTGATGCTTTCACCATTAAGATTTTCAAGAGCATTTAGTTCTACTTCAATTTCCTCATGCTTTAAATCCTCCAAATTCTCTCCTTCTTGTGACTTGTCCTCAATTTCTTGTAAGCCTTGCACATTAGCCTCTTCAAGTTGAGCAAGTTCCTCCTTAAAATCAAAAGATGGTTTGGCTACATTGCCTGTTCACCTATAAAAGAAGGTAAACAATCTTTCTCAAGCACATCATGGTTAGAAGAAACAAGTGTATGTGTACTATCAACAATATCACGAGAAGGAATTGGAATTTCATGCACACAAGATACATCACCCCCACCATCAACATCCATCTCATTTTCTTTATTCAAGCTAAGTGAAGAGTCAACACTTTCAATGATATTTGAATTTAAATCAAGAGAATTATCATGTGAACTCAAAGTGTTTTTCTCCCTAAGGTATACTTTTTCACAATATGATTCATGCTCAAATATCCAAGGTGATTCAACTATAATTTCTTCATCTATATCATCATCATTTAAATTATTATGCTCATCATTAGACAAAGTCAAATGTGAAGAAGAATCAACCTCAACAAAAATAGGACAATTGTTACCTAAACAAGATGACTCTTGAATCTGTGAAGCTTGAAATGAATTGTTGATTTAAGTCTCTTTATCATATCATCCAAGGCTTTCAAAGGATCCCGAGATTTTTCTATTTCTTGAAACATTTTATCTTTTCTTTAGCGGTATTCCGTAGATTGCTTCATGGAATCAAGATCATCTTGAAGTTTTCTCATCATTTCTTGGGTTGTTGAATCTTCATATTGAATTGAACCCTCTTGATAGAATGAAGTTCCTTGTGATTCTTGCATGGGACACATGTAATTGTCTTGAAACTCATATGGACTTATTTCATTTTGGTTTTGAGTAAATGTAAGTTCTCCAATTGTTTGGTAGCAATTTCCTACTTGGTTTTCAGCTTATGACGATGAATATCCTACAAGAAAAGGACACTTAATAAAAATGGTAAGGAGACTCACATTACACACAATATTTATTTCTTTGCTGGTGAGGTGGGTTAAAATTGTATTGTGCTTGAAATTGATTATGATAAGGAGGTATAAAATTATAGCTATAAGGGAATATGACTAATCAAGGTTCACAAGAAAGCTCTAGAATGCAAAAACAAGTGAATTTTTTTTTCTTTTATTTTTTTTGAACTCAACAAACAAAAAAATAATCACACAAACAAAAATCACTGAAAAGGTACAAAGAGAGTTAGAAATGCTCAATTAAGAAGCTTTAACAATTCTGGAATTCGTGCAACAGGCTTTCTGGAGACAATGAACTTGTGAATTTCTTATCATCCAATCCAATCGATAAATTCGCCTAGACCTTTAGATATACAGGAAAATTATATAAAAATTTCAGATCCAAAGTCCTTTCTAATTGTTCCTAGAAGTTTTCACAAATTAGTCCACAAGTCTAGAGAAACAGGATTTCGTCTAGAAGACCTTTAGAGATTCCAACAAACTTTTAAATAGGAAAATGGAAAAATTAAAGAAAATCTTAAACACAAGAAACAAATATAATACATTAATAAGAAATATGAGACTAAAATCAATCAATTTGGACACACGGAGAGGGAGATATGCCAAATTAAAGTTGAAACAGGGTTTTGGGAGTTCTCTGTAAAGGCTTGCTGGACCTTGTTAACTTATAAAATTTCTACAGGACACTTCCTATGCCCAAAATTGACCAAACAAATTTTAAAATGAAGCTAAAATATAGATATTTCAATGAAATAAATTTTAAGTTCAAATTCCTTCAGGCTCGTTCCTAGTTAAATTTTTAATTTTAGACAGAGACACTAGAAACAGAGCATTTTCAGCTCTACACCAAACCAATGAAAATTACACAAATGTTTTTTTCTTTTCTTTCCAAAACAGAACAAAAACACTCAAAACACACAAAAACACTAAACAAAACATAAAACATAAATTTTTATAATTTTTTACAAAATTTTTTAGGAACCCCAAAAATGTAAATTAAGTACTAAACAACCTTAGAATTAAACCTAAACTATTCTCCGGCAACAGTGCCAAAATTTTGATAGGGAATTAGTCATTTTCCTTTAAAATTAAACTAAAGATAACTCTAATGCAATATAGGGCCAACCCTATGTCATCTCCCAAAGAATGATTTTAAATCTAATTTAAAAGTTATCTAGTAAGATAAATCACCTAAAGTTTAAAGTTAATTAACTAATTGCTAACCTAATTATCTAGTGAATTAAGCTAGAAAACTAGTTCTAATTTTGAAAGAAGTGGCTTCTCAATTTAAGTAGGAACCCTAGGGTGTTGCTAATGGAAGAATCCTAGCTTCTAATTAATTATGGCAGCTCACTCAACTTCTCTTCCTTGGCTGAAAAATGCATTTACTTAAGACAACTATCTCAAGCAACCTAGCCACACTAATTTAATTCCCTAAGTGCTATTACAAGCCCCTTAGGTAACCTCACTAGCTTAGCTCAAGAATTGACCAAGTTTTTAGTTAAAATCCATTCCCAATTGCCACTAGCCAAAGCTGTACCTAAGCTCAAAACTATAAAAACTCAATCAACTCATCAAGTATTCACCACACAATTACATGCTAGGCTAATACAAGATATTCACCCATTGAAATCACGTATTACCATGCAAATTCATAGAGTGGATGAAATTCCAGCAGCACATAGGTCATGAAATTCAACTCAAAAATCTTGTTTCAACATTACAAATTACAAACAACCATGTAACTAAAGTCAAATTGAACCACAATCAACAATAGTCATAGTATTCTAATTGAATTGAAACAAGATGAAGAAATAGTTGAACTTAGCGAAGTGAAGACTTTAAAACTCCTCTTCCATCAACTCTCTCCTAGGATTCCATGGAGACTCTAGCTAGAAAACATCAAGAGCACTTTGATTCCTCTATGAACACAACTAGGCCGTGGCACATGCTTCATGCTTCTTGATGGATTAAGCTTCAAATCTCCTTCTAGTTGCTTGGGGTTGGTTTGGCCTTGAGAGATGAGAAGAATTGTGGAAGAATTGAATAGATTTTATAGTGAAAAGAGGGAGAAATGGTGGCTAGATGTGCTGTATTGTAGAGGGAAGGATGAAAAAATGAAGAACACCAAGAACAAGAGAGAGAAAATATGGAAGATGAATGAATGAGTGTGTGATCTGATTTGAGGGGGTAAATGGTGTGCTCCCCCTTGTTTCCCATTAGCTGAAGGCTTAATTAAAAAATAAGAAAAGAAATTAAAATGGAAATGGCGTGCTCCCCCTTGTTTGACCTCAAGGAGTGTTGACTTCAATTGCCCAATTGATGCACAAGTCACATGCCATCTATGTCACATAAATCACATAATTCAATTAAAATGGCATGTGATATAATAAAATATAATTAATTTTCAGAATTCAATTCAAAATTAGAAGGGATAATTTATTAAATTAACTATGTTTCAGGCTGTACAAAATTATATAAAATTTTCTATACAAAGGCAAACTGAAAACTAGGTCAATCTAAGACACTTAAGAAAGTGTTAACTTTTTTATTTAATTACTCAAAAACTAAAATGAATTTTAAAAATATAATTTCACCACTCATCAACTAGACATAAAATTTACTTTTTAAATTTTTCTTGTACATTTTCTCAAAAGTTCATTTTTTGGACCAAAATGGCCCTAGTACACTGAACCAAAAAACTTTGGCAAAATTTCAAATCTAATACAATGTGTGCACTTGAAGGTAATAAATAATTAATAAAAGGGTTCTAATTGAAAAATAAAAGTGAGTAACAAATGTGTTCTATCACTTGTAGATTTCAGTCCATTGTGAGACACAAATTTTGATCAGTGATACTAGTTTAGGCATTCCTCACTGCAGATTTTGGAAGCAATTTATGAGACACAAATTCTAGAGCTTGAAGACGAAGCTACATGGGGTTAGTTTCTCAATCTTGAAGTTAGTCCTTTAGATTTATCTTTTTACAAATTCTAGTACAAATGAGCTGTTTTTGAGAAGAAACTTAAGATTGAATGCAATCTGCTTTGTATAATCAACGGACCAAGATAAAATTGCTTCCTCTCACAAAGAAATTTATCTAATTTTTATTTTTTTTGTAATTGCAATACTCCAATAAGTCCATTATAAAACAAAACACAATATATTTTCCTATGTTGTGTTTCCATCCATTAATTAACTTTCAACTTTGTTTATCTTGCAACAAACTTCAATGAGTGGTATCCAACCTGAGAGACTACAAGACTCAATGTTTTGTTGATTCTTGTTGTCTTGATTTCAAAATGCCTTTTTTATTGTGATGAGATCTTCATATTTTTAATAAACATATCAAAATATTTACTTGGAGAGAAAAAATTAATTCAAGAAATTCTTTGTGCTTGTAAAATTTTGAATTCAATTATATTTTTTCTTATTCTTTCAATGAACTATATCAAATTGGCTTAGGTATTTCTTTGTAAATCTAAACTGAGTTTTTGTGAAGAAATTTATTTAAAAGGTTATTGAGATCCTAAGTGAAGTTTGGATTCTTGAAAGTTATGTAGTCGATAATTTAAAAGATATAATATCATTTTAGAAGTCATATTTAGATGCTTGGAAATTGTTACAAACTATTGTGAATTAAAAATTACTACAAGGAAATGGGTTGTGCTTATATAAATTCTTTTAGTTAGTTTATTTCCTATAAATTAAATTGTTGTAACATCATTATTAGTTTATTTTCCATATGCTGGTGGAGTGCTGATAGAGGCCTGAGGCCATTAGGCATTGCATGCGACTTTATTTAGTTTAAATAATATTATTTTCTCCTTATATTTTCAATTGTAAATTTAGTGGAAAGTTCAACTTTTAGAGGAGACTCTGCCAAATTTTTTAAAAAAATATTGTTTTGCCCCTTCTTCTATATGGAAAGGGCCATGAAAAATATAAAGTTGACTTCCCTCCTACGTATGCTTATTAGATTAGAGGGAAGCCAACTCTAAATAATATTCTCAAAAAAATTAAAAATTTCTAAATTAAATTGAAAATTATTGTGTTAGCATGCTTTTTTCTTATTTTTTTAAATATATCACTTGTCATTTGGCCCTATCCTAATGATTTAGTGATAATCCATGAATTGTGTCATGTTTTAGGAAGATAAATTAAACATGAATCATAGTTGGATAGATGCCAAACGAATGACCCTAGAATATGCTAATGGGGTTAAGGGATTTCTAGAATTTTGTTCAAAGCAATGCTTAAGATGATAATAGGAGGTTTTATTGTCCTTGTAAGGACTATTTAAATGAAAGGTAGCTAAGTATAGATAAGATATATGAACACTTAATTTGTAAAGGATTTCTCAAAAGTTATAAAGTATAGATATGGCATGGTGAAAGGCTAAATATGTCAATGTCGAGTACATCTCAATCGTGGGATGTTGATGTTGTTGCTGACAATGATGATGATATGGTTGATTGATTGGAGGACATGATTCGTGATGTTGGTAAATAGGCTTTTGAGCAATCTCAAGCATACAATAATATGTGCAGTGATGCAGAGACACCTTTGTATCTAGGGTGTGAAGAATTTAGTAAGCAGTGTTGGAATTGATGAACGATCTAGGTGAAAAGACAGGAGTTTCATAGAAATTCTTGAGTTGTTCAAGTTAATGCTTCCAAAAGAAAATATGTTGTTGGTTCGTTACAAGGTTGAGAAAATTCTATGCCCATTAAGTATAGAGTTCATGAAAATACATGCATGCCCAAATGACTGTATATTATATAGGAAAGAACATAAAAAGGAGTAGAAGTGTTCAGTATATGAGATACCATGGTATAAAGATAACAAAGCTCCTATGAAAATGCTATGGTATCTTTCAATTATAACAAGATTTAAATGATTATTTCCTAATGAAAAGGATACGAAGATTCTGAGATGGCATGCATATGAGAGAATTTCAAATGGAAAGCTCCGACATCCAACTAATTCAGAGCAGTGGAAGAAAATTGACACTTTGTTTCTTGAGTTTGGCAGTGAACTAAGGAACCTCAAGCTTGGATTTAATACAAATGGCATGAATCCTTATGGCAACCTTAGTAGCACACACAGTTCAAGGCCTGTTTTATTAGTGATTTACAACTTATCTCCCATGTTATGCATGCAACGCAAGTATATCATGTTGTCTATGTTTATTTTAGGATCGAAACAACTAGGAAATGACATTGATATTTACCTAAGACCCTTGATTGAAGACTTGAAAAAGTTATGGGAAGTAGGTGTGGATCTATTCGATGCAAATCAAAAAGAGGTATTCAAGCTACGTGCAATGATCTTTTGCACTACAAATGACTTTCTTGTATATGGAAACTTGTCAGGCTAGAGTGTTAAGGGGCATAAAGCATGCTCGATTTGTGAAGCAGGCACACGATATCATCAACTTCATCATGGAAAGAAAATAGTCTATCCTGGACACAAGAGATTTCTTGAAGAGGATCACCATTATCATGGAATGAAGAAAGCTTTCTATGATGGTCAAGAGCATGGAACTGCCCTAAAAACAGGGGAGCAGGTTTATGAATTAAAAGACATCAATGTTACATTTGGTAAAACTATAAAGAATAGTGAAAAAAAAATATGTAAAAAGAGATCTATCTTCTTTGACCTTCCATATTGGCGCCATCTTAATTTGGGACATTTTACTGATGTCATGCATGTGGAGAAGAATGTGTGTGATAGCATTATTAGAATGCTTCTTGACATATCGGGCAAGTCTAAGGATGGTGTGAAAGCAAGATTAGATTTAGTAGACATGAAAATTAAATAAGATTTACATCTAAAGCCAACTGGAAAGAGGACTTACTATCCTCCGGCTGAACATACTTTGTGCAAGGATGAGAAAAGAAGCTTCTATGAGTGCTTTCATTGTATGAAAGTTCCCTAAGGGTATTCTTTGAATTTTAAGAAGCTTGTGTCAATGAAGGATTTAAAATTAGTGGGCCTCAAGTCTCATGATTGTCATGTTTTAATGCAACAACTACTACTAGTGGCTATTCGAGGCTTTTGGAAAGATGAATTAAAAGACATTACTAGAATTTGCTTTTTCTTCAATGCTATATTCCCTAAAGTCCATGAGCTAGAAGAATTGGATGAATTAGAAAATGAAGCATATCTTATCTTGTGCCAACCTAAAAAGCTCTTTAATTTCTTTCATCATTTTTTAATATTATGATACATCTAATTGTTCATCTAGTGAGGAAGATAAAGATGTGTGACCCTGTTCATTTACAATGGATGTACCCAATTGAAAGAACAATGAAAGTTCTAAAAGGATATGTGAAGAGTCCACATTGTCCTGAAGTATCCATTATTCAAAAATATGTCTCTGAAGAAGTGGCAAAATTTTGCCAAGATTACTTAAATAATGTATGACCCGTTGGGTTGAGACAATGTGACACCAAAGATCATAGATATGGCATTTTTGTGAAGACCACTAATCATTATGAATTGCAACAAGCACACTTACATATCTTGAACAACATTAATCAAATTCAAGACTATATAGATGCGCATAAAGAACATGTGAGGAAGCAAAATAGTCAAATTAAGATGATTGAGCAAAGACTAATTAGAGAGCATAACAATACTTTTGCTAAATGGTTCAAACAAAAGGTTAAGAAGGAAGATTGTGTTTCTAATATTGTTAATAGATTGGCATAAGGTCCTAAGTGAGATGTTATATGCTGGACTACATTTCATATTAATGGATATTTGTTCTACACGAAGTCTTTAGACAATAGGAGTAATGTGCAAAATAGTGGTGTTACAATAGTGGCCTCAAGCATGCACTTCTCCAGCTCGAAAGACCCAAGTCCTATATTCGCATCCATGCCTTATTATGGGGTTATTGAAGATATCTAGGAGGTTGACTATATTAAATTTAAAATTCCTATTTTCAAATGCAAGTAGGTTGATGTTAAAAATGGTTTTTATCAAGATAGGATGGGATTTACATTAGTCAACTTGAATAATCTAAGTTTTGGTGATGAACCTTTTATTATGGCAGACCAAGCAAAACATGTGTTTTATGTCACGAATCTGAGAAGTGAAACATGGTCAATAATTCTTAAAAGAAAAAAGGAGGTAAATATTGATGAGAAGGATTGTTCAAATTTAATATTTCTGAGACTCCTTCATTTTCAATAGGCTTTCCAGTACTGAATGTAAAAGATGAAATGGATGGTGAACATGGCATAAGATGGGAGAATATTACTATTTAAGTTCTTGTTAAAAGTTAGTTATTTATGACAAACATGTATGATTTATTAAATTGGTTATTTCTTGTGTTTTATTCATGTTAAAGCATGCTTTATTTATTAGTTATATCACTGATGATTTTTACTTTCTGTCTAAACAGGAACATGGAGGATCAGAGCATTAATCAAGACCAGCCTAACCGTTCTACTCCAATTGTGTCTACCAGTGGTAATGACAGTATCCTATTAGTCCCCAAACTATAGATAGTAGCTAGTCTACATGATCCAAGAGACCTAGAAGTGGCACACGATTAAGAGAGTTGGCTCTAAGTTGAAGTAGAGGCAAGAAGATTTTGATCCAGTTTGATGAGAATTGAAAGCCAATTGGGCCTAATAGGGCCAAGTTTATCAGTTTTTTAAGCCTTAAAGCTCGTAGTAAGCTAAGTATATTGGCACCCATATGGGATGATGTCCTAGAATGAGTGAAGGAACAGATCTAGGAAGCCATTAATGTATGAAAAATGTACTTTTATCACGTTTTATCACTATTTGTTACTAATTATTATCACTATATCACTAACTATTTCAATAGCATGTATTGCAGGTCACATATGATGTCCCCACTAGAATAGACTTTAAGCATTCATTGATGACCTGGGCTTGTGATCATTGGAGGGGTTTTGAGACATCACTAGCTAAGAGATTTGTGTATATTGAGGTGCCAAAAGGACATCCGTGGCCTAATCCTTGTACCTAATACACTTTCTAAATGCAACTACTTTTGAAGAATTTGTTAGGGTTTGGACTACGCCAGATGCTCTAGTAAGTTAGTTCATTTAAGTTATATATCATTTTCTTTATTATATTATGAATACTTTGTAATTTTAATTCATAGGAAAGGAGGAGAAAGGTACAGGAAGTTGGAAGGAAGAATAATTACCCCCAAACAAAGTCTCATGGCTGTTATATGTTAGCCAATAAGGAATTGATGGATGCCAAGAGGAGGAAGAGAGAAGAACAAGCTCAATCAAATCCTTCTTTTCTATTGTCTCCACCATCTCCAATACGTCGTGATGAGAGATGGATTTATGCTCACCAAAAGAAGGATGGGTCCTTTTCAAACAAGCATGCTCATAAGGTTGCTCAAAAAATTGTAAGAACAATTGTCATTTGTAATCTTATTTTAAATATGAAATATGACTAATTATTTATTATTTGTATGTTACAGGATGAGCTTAAACAGAAACAATCTGAGGGATCATTCATCCTAAAGGGAAAAAATGATATCTTGATCGTTGCTATGAGGAAAGGAGAGTATCCTAGATGTGTTTGAGGATTCAGATCAAGGGTGAGCATAAGAGATGTATTTAGACTATCTTATCGATGCCATTCTTCAGAACTCATGACTAGGGAGGAGTTAGATGTCATGTTAGCTCAATTAAGGGCTGAGGCAAGGATTAAGGTTGAGATTATTCTTGAAGCCAGGCTATAAAAGATAAAGGAAGAAATGATGATGATGATGAGCTCAATCAAGGAGCCAAGTAGCCCACAGACCCACTCCTCTACTTGTCATCTGAGCACTAAAGGGAGTAACATCGTTCCACTTCCTTTAGAGGATGACCCTACTACGGATAGTGAACTATACTACTTGTATATGGAGAATCTAGATAAATGCTTAGTAGCACATAGTCGCATCCACGAGGGGTCAAAATGCCACTTCCAGGAAGTTCAAGAAGATGTTGTCAAAGTCACTGTTGAAGAGGTAAAAATTGATTATGCTCTTATCCTGTTCCCCACTGATGAGATCATGATAGTGAAAGATGTTAAGGGCACTTTTTGCTTATGTCCAAAGAGACTTGTCGGGAAGCCTCAAGATCCGGTAAGAAATTTTATTAATCAATTGTAATGAATTCTTTATATTTAAGAATGTGTTACTAACTTTTTTATTTAACAAGAAATCCCATCATCCCATAAAGTGGGTCAAAAGCCAAAATTGTTCAAGTTAAGTACATGGGATCGATTTGTATTGATGGCATATGGTGGATCGTTTCCACCTTGTTGTTTTAAAGCGATTCTTGATCTTGCTGGCATAAACAACTATCAAATATTTATTGAGAGTGAGGATCTTTATCAGATTCTCATTGATACTAACCTAACCATAGCGAGCATTCAAATTGGGATGATGTAAGTGTCTTTTTGTAAATTTAAATGAAATTAAACAATTTAGCTTTTCAAACTAACTTGATTTCATTTTCATAGGTTTTTTCATCAATTACTAGTTTCCTTAGGTAAAGACAAATAATATGGATTTCTTTGCCCACATTACGCTAGTGATAAGGAGACCACCAAAAAGGCAAAGGAGACATATATGAACCAGAGGCTCAGTGAAGGTAGAAAGGAATGTTACTTTTCCATGTTTCTCAATCTGTAAGTAAATATGTTTGAATTTATTCATAATGGTATCGAATATTTGCTTAAGTCACTTTATTTTTTTGTAGTACACATTGGCAATTGATAGTGTTTTCGATGAAAAGCAATTCTATAATCTTTTTATGCTCTCTGTAATATAAACTCAATCTAGCAATGAAAAAATCTTGCGAGCAGTAAGTTTGCTTAAGGAGCCTTATAATACATTTTTCTTAATAATTAAGCCACTAACTAAGTCATGTTGATGATATGGCTATGAAGATTGATCAGCAAGTTAGATTGGGCAAGGCCCCACATGATATCAAGGATCTTATATGGATAACACCAAAGGTAACAAGTAGCATATGTTTTTATTTTGTATAATTTTGATGATAGGACTTTCTTTTAGTATAATTATAATAATGTTGTGTTATTCCATAAAGCTGTCAGCAACCCCTTACGAATTTGTGTGGCTTTTATGTGTTGAGACATGCATACAATGTTATCATGGCTAGCTTGACTGAGTTCACTAAGAAGGTAAATCTAATTTTAGGTGAAAATTATTTATTTTCTTCAAATTGCTAATTCAATTCCCTTATCTCTAATCTTTTCAGATGTTCAATGATCCATCTCCATTTCTAAATTTAGAAATCCATCAAATTAGGCAACATTGAAGACTCTTCATGTTAGATCTTCATAATAATCATCATTTAGAAGAGTGAGTTATGCAATTATAAATATTGGTATTTATAGTTGTGTGTAGGATTATTTAGTTAACAATTTATGTCTTATGCATTTGAAATTGTATATAATTTTGAATTCATTGGATTTGAACAATATATGATTGTCTGGCTAGCTGCATGTTATCTGGCTATTAAATGTTTGATTAATACAGGATCTAAATTATAGCCTATCATGGCTGGCATAAATTAAAAAAATGAGAGTTTTTTTTTTAAATTCAAAATCTACAACGGTTTTGGTAATAACCAGTATAGATATCTAGCTTATCTACACTAGTTATGATCACAACTGGTGTAGATTATATAATATCTACATCAGTTATTACCAAAACTGGTGTAGATATATAAGTCATCTACACCAATTCTAAAAACAACTGGTGTAAATATCTTTAATCTACATCGGTTCTCAAAGTAACCTGTGTAGATATTAAATAATCTACACCAATTATCTGAAAGATCAGTATAGATAATCTGTAACCTACACAAGTTGTTTTAATGACTGGTGTAGATAATCTATAATCTACACTAGCTATTTTAAGAACCGATGTAGATATAGATTTTTAAAAAAATTTATATTCATAATTAATTTTATCCACACCAAATTTAGAATTGGTGTAGATATCTCTGTTAACTACAACAGTTAAATAACCGGTGTAGATAACTCCATGATATCTAACCAGTGTACATAAGCTATTTTAATCGGTGTAAATTTGCTAGTTTGTACTAGTGTATTCCTATGTTAATATGAATAATTGCATTCTTTGCACTTAGGAAATCATATCTACCCAATCATTCAACCTTTCCTCATGCTACATACGGTCTCCCAAGTCCTCTTGTATTCCCTTAACCAATTGATGCAACACTACTACAAAATACCCCCTTACTTGACGGTTATTTTAGAAATTATTTAACGGTTTTTAACTGTCAAGTAATGAGGCGCTATATATTTATTTGACAATTAAAAACCATTAAATATTTTAGAGATTACTTGACAGTTATTTGAAAATAACGGTCAAGTAATCACTTAAACATTTGCATATACTGTAACAATATACTTAACGGTTATTTAAAATAACCGTCAAGTATTTAGTAATATTTGACGGTTATTTTATAACAAGCGTCAAATATATTTTCGCAAATTTTGTGTGCCAAATACTTGATGGTTATTTCATAATAACCGTCAAGTATTCATATATACTTGACAATTATTTCGAAATAACCGTCAAGTAAATTTATACTTGACGTTTCTTTCTAAATAACGTCAAGTATTTATGATGTGTTTTTTTAAAAGTTGGGGGGCTACTTTTTAAGGAGCCCCCTACAAATACAAAGCAATCAAATATATATACCAGCCAACCAATAATAAAAAACAATTGAATCATTATTTATATTGAAATTACAATCTAAATATCTTTAATTTATCTTATATCTACCTATACTCTAAACCCGATGCCATAAAAAAATCTATAACTTTACCTACTTTACAAGTTTAAATTTTAAAATTAATTGGCCTTAGACATAAAATTGACCAAAAAAATAAATGTGTATACCAAAACTAATTGGGCCTAACCATTACTGCTATTCACATGTTAAACACGGCCTGAGCTATGTCTTCAAGGGTTTTCTCTATATGTGCATCTGCATACTGAATACAGTAGGCATCCTCAAAGTACTGTATGCAAAGAGTTACAACAAATTCAAGTTAATAGCTATCTAACAAAAGTTGTTAAAATTTATAATTTAAGTATCATTAAATTTAATATATACCTTGTTAGGTAATGTGGTAGGGGCATGGGTGATGATGTCCTTCAAGAATCTCATCAAGCAATAACCACAGTCATTGCTCTGATCTGGTTGGAGTGGACACTGTGCAAAAAAAATCACATATCAATAAAATAATAGTTAAAAGGCCACGGTTTGTTAATTAAAAACTTAGTACATTAGGTTTACCTTAACTGTGACCCATATCTCACAAGAGTCCAATACCCTTAAGCTAGGGGACAGGGTCTTGTTGGTCGCAGTACGATATAAGACCATAGCTCTAAGAAGGAAATAAAGAATAAATGTTAGAAATTCAATATATATGGATATTAAAATAACAATTGATAAAAATTCAATTTACATATTAAAAAGTTCTACCATATCTGGCCTATTGCTTGGTTCTCCGTTAAAAGGATCAAGATACCAAATTTTTAAAGCAATAGGGTTAACCACAATAAGCATCCAGTGCCCCCTAATAAGAAATAACAAGTGTTATCAAATAAGTAAATGTAAAAAATATTTACTTGTACCAAAAGTAGCTAGAAAGTGGCTTAACCTTGATAGTAAGGAGCAAGAAATAAAGTATCATTGCTTGCTCCCCTATCCTTAAATTGATTTGAAAGTTGCCTTGCTTGATCTTCAAGAGCTTCCTTTGTAATTCCATTATAAGCAGAGACATTGTGGGGATTAATTAGCTTGAATCTCAAATCAAGGCTGCTAAGAACCACAAATGAGGTATAAAGGTGGCTTAGGTAAAAAAATAACCAGGTTAATACACACGCGTGCACACATACATATATATAATTTAAGTAATTAACTGAGCATTATCAAAGAAATACCTCATGTAGAAGCTCATCAGACTAGTACTGGCCATTTCATGCTTGAGAATTTCATTTAAAATTTCATCCCAAACAACTTCAAATAAGCCCGGTCTTCCATATAGCCCATCATCAAAACTAATGATATCCCCAATCGCAACTTGACGAGCCATCCTCGTAGCCATCGCATATGTCTCAAGAGAGGCACGGTATTTGTATTCTACAGCTGGTACCAGTGCTGTTGGATATTGCGAAACTGTGGCTGACTCTTTGGTATGGCCCGACTTACCTTTTAGCTTGCTCTTCCCTCTCAGCTACACAACAAAGAAGTTAGATATTTATAATTATATTATAAAATTATAAATAACTATTTAAACCGTACCTTTTTCTTTGAAGGCAGTGGGTCCTTTGTCGGCTTTGGTGTTACCACTATTACAAGGTGGCTAGGACATACAACAAAGCTCCCTACTGCTTCTCCCACCGTTTGTGCCTCATTAGTAGGAACAGGCAATGGATAGTTGGGGTCAATGGCAATAAATAGAGAAACTCTAACACAGTTGGGTGGGAGGGGATGATTATGGATTGTGTCCCCAGGAATGTTGTACACACGCCCTGTTGCAACCACTCTACGTTCAGGAGTGTCTGCCAAACAATTGCAATCGTTCTCACCCTAATTAAACAAACAATGACAATCAGTTTCTAAAATAAAAATAATTAGACAAATTCATAAGGTAAAACATATTACCTCAGGTAGTTTTTCTAAGCGGATTGTGCAGCTATCTTTCTAACAAGGGCTAATCTCACCCAAAGTCATCCCAAGGACTTGCCCTTTCAACAACATGCCAATTAATGCTGCTTGGGCTAGTAATTACTGCTTCATAACGGCTTGCTCTTCTCTCAGCTCTTGGACATCAGACGAAGAAGTTGATGTTCACTTTTTTATCTTGCCAAAATATTGCTTCTTCATGACTCCGAAGCCAACACCCCTGACACGACCAAGGTGGTCAGCAGTTCTCAATGCCCTAGCCAAGATATCCTCATCCTCAAGAAGGTTGCCTTGTGGGACTTCCTGAGAGATGGAATCCTGTGTAGAGTAAATATGATTAGTTTGGATATTCATAATTAATTATTAAGTAGTAGATAAATATAATACTTACAATTTTTTCAGTAACCTCCTTCACATGGGGGTTGTCAATAATTCCTTCTTTATTAGTGCGTGCATATGCCCAGAGCTTATGGCAGGATATGGTAACCTCTGATCCCTCCTCCTCTAATTATTTCTGCTCAATGCTTGCATACCCTAACCTCCCTGCTCTATAAGGATATTCGTTCTTCGCTACTCTCTCTTTATTCTGTGTACTTAATTCCTTGACGAGTTAATAACAAAAAATTTTATTAGTACATACACATAATTAATAAATAACACCAAACTTGAAATTTAAGAAACATTAATACTTTGAATTCCTTCTCATGCCGTGAGGCAACAAAAGCATCCCAATCCTCTTGTTTTACCAAAGGCTGTAATAAGGGAGGAAATTGAGCTACAAATTCAGCATCAGGATCTTTCAAATATTTCTGTGTGATGAAATATTTGAAAGACCATAGTGCCCTCCCAGCCTTTTGTAGGATAAAATCTTGCCTACTCTCATCAATGTCAAATCCTGACTGCAAAATAAAATAAACAACATATCATATGCATTAATTTTAAAAAAAGTTTATACCAAAATATACTTAATAAAATGTAACTTACTGTTATAGTATCCTAAATAAGAGCCTTCGTGGCTTTATCTACTTTGCACCATGATTTTACTGTGATAGGCACAGTAGTCTTTGCCACCACCTTAATATAACTTATGAATTTTGAGGATTTAATTGCTTGCCCTTTCTTGTTCCATTGCACATCAATTTTTTTTCTTGTAGCTCTTATTTTTGTCACCTCTTCCATTATCATTAGGCCCCATTGAATGTTATTGTACTCCTGCTCTAGCTGTTTCTGTGTACTCAGAATATCAGTCGAATTTGTAGCTAGAATTGATGGAAGGGTATCAACAAACTTGCTATCAGAAGCCATTTATCTGTAAAGGAAGACAATTACATCAAACATTAAATAACTTAAACAAAATTCACATAATTAATTCAAACATTAATCAACTTAAATAAAAAGAACATAATTAATCAACTCAAAAAAAATGCACACAATTAATTCAAACATTAATTAACTTAAATAAAAAGAACACAATTAATCAACTTAAATAAAAAGTTTCATCATTCAAGTTCTCATATAACTTAATTATACTTAATCAAGTTACCTAACAATAATTGATATAAAAATTTTATCCCAACAATCTATCTTGTCCTATAAATTCAACATAACTCAATCATATCTAATCAAGTTATCCAACAACAAAATTAATTACCATCACCACAACAAGGGAAGCAAATTTTTAACAAATTCATATAATGCCCAATAGTAAATTAATTTTCATATAATCTTAAATTTAATTTCAGAACTAATAAAGAACTGAAAAGAAAAGCCTATATACATTCAATCACAAATCGTAGTTCTAATGAACAAAAAATTCATATTCCAATTGCTAATTCCAATCAACTCCCTAATTACAATCAATTGACAACAATATCACAAGGAAGAAGGATAGGCCGACTTACTTAAGAGAGGCAGAGCACGAGGATGAAGAAGAAGAGCAGGGGAATCAGGAAAGAACACAACTCGCGTTTTGCACTGTTGAAAAGCAAGTAAGGGAATTTGAAATCAAATTTATCCTAAACACTAAACCCAAAAACGAATTAAATAGATGAAGAAGAAATTAAACTTACATATGAAAGACAGAGAACGAACCCAAAATGTCTGGAATAAAGACTTGGATGAACGAAAAACCCACAATCCCTAAAAAATGGAACCCACGAGCAAAACTCAAGAAGAATCAAGTCTACATCTATGTTTTTGGGTAGTTTTAGTGACGAAAATGATTTTCGAGCACTCTGAGTGTATTTTCAAAAACGTTCGAGTTGCAGAAATGTGAAAATAAAAGGTTTTGGAGTGTAAATTTAAAAGGCAATACTTGACGACTATTTCATAATAACCGTCAAGTATTCATTACTTGACGGTTGTTATTAAATAACCGTCAAATAAAATTCAGACATACTTGACGGTTATCAATAAATAAGCATCAAGTAATTAATTTTTTTTATTTTTCCTTTTAAACCATATATTTGACACTTTTTTACAAATAACTGTCAAAAAGACAATACTTGATGGTTATTTTATAATAACCGTCAAGTATTCATTACTTGACGCTTGTTATTAAACAACTGTCAAATAAAATGCAGACATACTTGATGGTTATTAGTAAACAAGTATCAAGTAATTAATTTTTTTTATTTTTCCTTTTGAACCATATATTTGATGCTTTTTTACAAATAACCGCCAAGTATATTTTGGATATACTTGACGGTTATTATAAAACAAGTATCAAATATATTTATAAAAAAAATCAAATCTAGGATGCATATATATTTGACGGTTATGCCAATATAACCGTCAAATATATACTAAATACTTAACGGTTGTTTTGAAACAACCATCAAGTATTTAACGCCTTTTTTATTTGTCATTTTTCACTTATAACCGTCAAATATAAGCCGTCATATTTAGCTTATTCTATTGCAGTGCAAGTTTAAGTGCACATGTGTCACCTATGTCACATATTAAGAAAAATTAAATCAAATAAATGTATACACTAGAAGGGGGAAAAATGACTTTTCTGCCCATGTTTTCTTCTGTAATTTGCTTCTATTTTATTCCATACTTCCAATACTTTAAAGTAATTATTTTGTTTGAGCTCAACCAAGTCTTTGAAGGGTTTTGGAATTCCAAACTATTTAAAAAGTTTTAAGTTTATTTTTAATCCTTCTTTGATTATAGTAAGCTTAGGGGTTAGATACTCCCTAATTACCATTGCATGTGGTGATTGGGATTTTGTACTAATAATGTCAAGCAAGATTTTACAAAAAAAAAATAATAATTATATAATTTAACAATAATTAGTAAGTACAATAATTAATAATTAAGTAAATAGATAATAAATAAAACAATATATAATTAATTAACAAGGGTCAAGCATAATAAAATATATAATTAATGAGGACAAAGGTGGTGTTTCGAAAGATAAGAAATGGCACCTATCATTCTTGTTTTTTTTAATCAGCAAAAAACTATTTAATAAATGACATGAGTAATGAGAATAGAGGTGATATTTCCAATGGTTAGAAACTCCACTAGTCATCTTAAATTTTGTTGGTTAATCAGCCAAAAGACTATTTAATATCATGATATATAATGTAAAAGAAAGAGAGGTGGCATTTCCAATCCTAAATTTTGTTGGTTAATTAGCCAAAATAATATTTAATATCATGATATATAATGTAAAAGAAAGAGAAGTGGCATTTCCAATGTTGGAAATGCCACCTCTCTTATAATAATTTTTTGACATTAAATATATAATTATTAAATATTATTTATTATTTATTGAAAAGAAAGATGTGGTGTTTCCATGCTTGGGACATGCTACCACTCTCTAAAAAATAATCTTTTTATATTCAATAATTAATAACAGGAAAACATAATTTTTTATTCCTATACTTTGTTCGTGTTTTGTTATAGGTCCCTAAATTTTTGTTTGGTTTTCTAAGTCTCTACACTTTCTTTTTTTGGTGTCCTAGGTCCCTCCAAAGTCCCTACACTTTATTCATTTGTGAATCTAAAACACTGAAAAATAAAAGCGTAGGGACCTAAAACATAAAACCAAAAAAAGTATAAGAATCTATAGTAAAATATGAGCAAAATGCAAGGACCAAATATTATGTTTTCTCATTAATAAATAATTTTTATGTTTATATGTTTTAATAAAAACACTAGTTATTTAACAATAATAAAAAATTTAAGTTGATCTACAGATAGAACAAATAATAATTATATAATTTTACAATAATTAATAAGTACAATAATTAATAATTAAGTAAATATATAATTAATAAAAATGCATAATTAATTAACATGAATCAAGCATAATAAAATATATAATTTGACAAAGGTGTTTCCCGAGATAAGAAACGCCACTTGTCATCCTAAGTTTTTTTTAGGTAATCAACCAAAATACTAGGTAATGTCATAATATATAATTTTTTTTTTAAAAAAAAGAGGTGGTGTTTTCAATAATTTGTTGAAATGCCACGTATTGTTCAATAACAAGAAGTTGTGGCATTTCAAGTAAAACAAGCCGTGTCTTATTTTTTTTAAAAAAATTAGAAATAAAAAGGTTATTGGTGAGCGGCGGCATTTGAAAAAGGAAATGCCACCTAAAGTATTTCAAATTTTATTTTAATAGTGTTTTTCTTTAAGAAAATTATTATGCAACATAATATGTATGTGGTACTGTAGTTCCCATGACAATGAATTATTATTTATAACTCTCATATGTCGAGCTCAAATCCTCATAAGTCCAAGCTATATTCCTTTTTCTTTTTTTTCTTTTTTTTTTGTAAGGTACATGAGAAGCAAAGTTAGGATAAAAAAAAAAAGGAAGGGCAAAACCAGATTCTCTAACAGGCAACATGTTTGACAAAGAATAAGAAACTCGCTTACCATTAAGCTACATGATTATAATTGAATGATTTTTTATAATATTGTTATAAATAGTATTATTATTTTACATATCTGAAAACCCTCTCACTTGCTCCTCCCACCTTTCTCTTCCAACTCGTCTTTTCCGCTTCATCTCTCATCGCCCTCTTCCAATATTGTAGCTCCTCCATTGTTTGCTACTTTCAATGTTCTCGCTTCAGTTCATAAGGAAATTTATCTTTAGAGCGTTGTCTTCAATATGTCAGGCAATGTTTTTCCCCTAATCCATTTTGGATATTTAAATCAATATATTTTTATACACGTTTTCTTCTTCTAAACTATCCTATATGTTTTTGTGTGCACGCACGAAAGAAAGAGAGACTTGAAGATTAGGAAAAAGAAAAAGAGGATAGTGGAGGGGAAATTTATTTGTTCACAAATTGTACAGAGCTAGAGGGGTGAAGAGAAGATTGGGTTTTTAAATTGGGAGATTTTCAAATAAGGACCAAGGATGTGGCATAATTATCGATGGATCTCAAAAAATTATGAAATTTTAATTAAATTCAAGGGATAAAAGTGAAAATAATTCCAACTGTAAAAAAATCAAATTACCTTTTACTTGCTATGCAGAATTACTAATTGTTAATTTTCTTATTTCACTTGTTAATTTATTAATATGAGTTGCAAATTATATAGGTTAATGTATCAATAATTATACAAGACTTGACATCAATTATTCAATCATTAGTAACGACATCAAATGTTAAATTGCTAACTTTACTTATTAACATACTAACATTGATCAATCATAAATTATTAACAGGTCATGTAATTTACTAATATTAATTATAAATTATCGGAAGGTCTTATAATTTATAACTGATATTAGTAAATTGACAAATAAAGTTTATAAATTAACAACTAATGTTATTTCTTTTTCAATAAATGAATGTAATTTTCAAGTGATATTGATAAATTAACAAGTGAAATAAGAAAAGTAACGACTAGTGACTCTTCATAACAAGTGAAGAACACTTTAATCTTTTCACAGTTGAAATTATTTTTTACTTTTATTCTCTAGACTGAATTGAAATTTTAGAATTTTTTAAAACTTACTAGTAATTATGTCACATCCCTAATCTTTATTTAAAATTCTTCCTTTTAAATTTGTTAGGTTTTTGCTGGGTTTTGATAATAAATTGATGTATCTCAACGTTCTATTGTCCTCCTTCTTTTGTATGTCAATGAATTAGCCCCACCGACTTTGTTTTTCTCTCCTTTCCACACATATGTTTTCCATGTTTCATATATGGTATTTATATATGTAACATCCTAAATTTCAATCTAAGAAACTAGTTACTAATAACGGGTAAATTAATAATTAATAGATTGATTGTGGTTTAGATGTTTGATTGATATTTTGTGTTGGTTCGCTATTATATTGAGAGGATTGAATAATAGAACAACAAGTTGGGGAGAAACACTTGAGCACAAGCGAGATTGAACTCACTGTGCTACACGCCGTGGTGTATGGTATAGAATTTTTACTTACAGGCTAAGTTAGATCATGAAACAGAAAGAGAAGGAAGGGAAAAGTGTGCATGAGAGGTGAGGAAGGATTGGCTCTAATAGGGCATTGATTATCTAGTGATTAGAGTCTGCTTCGACTAGTGGCTTATCGGATAAGTATCGTACAGCCTTAAACATCATTTCTACCCCATTTTCATTGAATTTCATTAGTTGAGAAATTGAATTAGGAAGTTTTAAAGTGTTAGAATCTAAATAAATGTTTAAAAAGGGCTATCGAATATGAAACTAAGATTTTATGACTAATCTAGAGTTGAGTGGTTAATCTTTGAGGATTTAGGCTTAATTGGCCTAGAAAGTTGGGTTAAAATGGCAAAATTGGGTGAATAAGTGAGTTAGGAGATTGTTATGGTTATTTGAATAGCCTATAAGGCCAATGACTATAAATAATAGACTTATGAATTTGAAAGATATTAGTTGAACCATTTTATGTGTTAAGGGATTCGGTTTAGCTAAATCAATGCTTATGTTAAATGTTAGGAATTAACTAAGGGATGTTGCATTGTTTAGATTGAGCTTGACTTTACCATGACAGACCTAGGATAAGGACTGATCCACGAGTGTATCCTAAACTAGGGTAAGGGGTTGTGGTCCTATATTGTGTAAGGCTAGGAAGTCTTGAAGTGCTTAAGTGTAGAGCTTTACTCCATTACGACGGACCTAAGAGACTACCTATATACAAAGAGGATACCTGGTCTAAAAAGTAGTATGGTAGAGCTTGTTCCATGTGACTAGAAGTCTGGTATGAGCATGGAAATTGCTCCGCTAGGTGAAACTAGGAATGCATGTTTATGAGTATGATGAGATTGATGGGAATGAATTCCTATAAATGTATATTATATTATTTTAATAGAAATATTTGCTACTTTATCTCTTGTTTATGATTTTGTTTATTAACCAATAATTGGGGTTACCTCTGAGTTATTAAGACGTATGTCTCACTCTGTTACTTTTACACACAGGTGAAGAAAGCACAAGAAAGCTGAGAAAGAAAGAGAGGAAAGAATAGCCTCATTTGGTAGTGGTATAACTATCATTTGTGTAGAATGAATGTATAAAGTTATATTTAAAATTTGGGTTACCAATTAGGATGCACAAGTGTATGTGAATATGAAAATATGCATTGTGGTTGAAAACTTGCTTGTATATATATATATATGGTATTGCATCTCATCGAGGGTTTCCTAGTGATGGGTACATGGGTAGGCTTAAATACGATTCAAGCAAGTGTATGATACTATGTAACTTGTTTCACTTGTATATATGTGAATTGATATGGTGACTTGTGTATGTGTATATGAGAACTTGACATAAATGGTGAAACTAAACTCCATTTAAAAGAGTTGAGTATATTGTGATTCCCGATTATATGGTAAGGCAGAGCCTTATATGTAAGAAAAAAAGTTGAATGATTGAAGTAAAATGAGTCTATGTGTATATGTGCTTTTATGTGTATTTCCTCATATAAGTCCATAAGTATGTAATGTGGCATTGAGAGGTCAATATGAGTAATTGTTGTGATATATGTGATTAGAAGTATCAACCAATTGAATATAGTCCTTTTAGACGTGGTTCAAGGCTTAAAGTGGTCTAACGAGATAAGGAATGAGAATTGAGCACTTAGGGTGAAAGTTTTAAAAGAAAAAGTAGCTTTTTACAACTGGATGTATAATTTTAGATTGGATCGTCGATTGAGTTCAAACTTATCTCATTAACTAGATTATGTTATAAGCTTTGTGTAGGCTATTAAATCACTCCAATCGAACGTAGGATGTAAAAATGGTGCACGACAGAAATTCACCTTTTGAACTACCATATGATAGCAAATGTGCACCATGGCGTATTGTATGCCATGCCCCTACTTATGGCACAAAGAAGAATAGAGTTGTGGCTTTGTACTATATGCTATGGCGCATGGCGGGGTGAACCGCGACACATGGCACTTTTCCAAGAGAAAGATGTCATGCTTCATTGAGTCATTGTATTTGTGCTTCCATTAGCCCTTTTTTTGAACATAAATTTAAAGAAGTTAGGATCCAGCATTTTGAAAACAAATAAAGGGCTTTTACTCTAATATTGCATTGAGATTGTATTGTGATGCGTATGATTCGAATGGTAAAGTCTGGATTAAGTAAGAACTTTACAATATCCCTTTCTAGAAGAGAGATAGAGTAGTAGACCTATCTCAAGCTTGCTCTGATGGTATTATCTTAGAGGAAATTTGTAGATTTAAGGAATTCTTTAAATCTATTTGCTTTATGACCATTACTTACTCAACTCTATAGTGTTTGAACCTTTGAGAGTCTCATAGTTATTAAGACTCCATTTTTATTATCTTTTTCTTTTTATTTTCTTATTAATATAATATTGTTTATGTAAAATAAAAACAAGAAGAAGAGAGATAGAAACAAATAAGAAACCTAGGAATTTGCTGCATTTATGATGTGATCTTGAAGGCTTTGTCTAGAGTTTTTGAGAAGAAATTTCTCTCAGAAAAAATATTAAGAGAACTTTCTTTTGGAATATTCTAAGAGAAGTTCCCCTCAAACATATTAAAGAGAAATTTCTTTTGAACAAAATTGAGAAACGTTCTCTCAAATTTTTCTAAGAGAATTCTTTTTTTTTTAGAAAATTAAAAAAGAACTGATTTCTCTTAGGATATTATAAGGGAAAATAAATTTTTCTATGAAATTTTCTCCTTTTATTTGAAAAAAATTCCAAAATAAATGATTTTTTTCTTAAATATCTTTTGTTTTTGCTCGGAATATGTTTGAGAGGAAAGTGTTGTTTTATTATTAGGATCTCTATCTTTCTCTATGAATGAGGGAAGGAAATGTGATGATCACTGTTAAAAGATAAGTTTATAAGAGCACCTATTTCAGAGCGCTTCTATTTAAAAATGTTCCAAAATAATGAGGTCACTCTTATTGTCTTCTGCCACAAAGGAAAGCTTTGAGTATTCCACTGATTTTTGGTATAATAAATATTTATTATATATATACTTCCTATATATTTTATTTGTTTGAGTATCCCATACGCTTCCTTCTAAATAACAAGTTCTGCATTCAGATCGTGAGGGTCCTGTGAAAATTATGTCTGCCATCGCTGACATATGGATGGGCGAGCTAGCCAAGTTTAAAGAGAAGATCCTGCCGTCTAAACCCAGAGAAGGATCATAAGCTGAGCCAACTGTCAAAAAGGAAGCTCCTACCAAGAACGATCACAGAGGTGGTTGGACAGGCACTTCAATGATGATCTGAAGCATCTGTGTGTTTGCTTATGGATCGATTTGAGCCTTGGTGATATGTTTGCTGTGTATGCATGTTTTGTATTTGTGTATATTTCGACACCTGAAGGTTTACTCATCAGGCTAAACCTTTTTACAGTTTCTGGGGCCATCTTAAGTGCATGTTTTCATATCGTTCTAGCTCTGCCTCATTCTCCAAAGGAATGATCATGAAAACCCACATGTACCTTCTCTCTTTCGCATGCATACTGAGAATGGACGTTGATGTCTCGGTTGACGCTCAACTATATTCTATTTAGTTTATTTAGAAGGTTAGTGTACTCCACCTATCACTAGACTTTATTTTAAGATGTAGCTTGCCACTTTGATTTCACTGTATTTATGGTGCAAGTGAAGTTCCAGGTTAAACATACGATTAGAGAAGGCTTCCAATTAGCATATATTTTGACCCTTGACAACTGTCCACCTCTAAAACCACATATTTTCATTTGCAGAGGTTGAACAGCTTTTGGAGCCAGGAAGGTCTGCCAAACTTCATACAACTATTATAGGAAAGAAAGAAGCTGTAATAAGCTATCTTTTACGGTAAGGTGCAAGTCCCAATGTCATGGATAAGGTAAGGATACGTCTTGACATAGCCTCCAAAGCTGCTGATTGCTTTTTCAAAGTGAATAAGTATTGTTATGGTCATTGCTATAGTAGGATGGTGCTACCCAACTTCATTATGCAGTTCAAGTTGGTGCCAAGCAAACGGTAAAGTTACTGATCAAATATAAACTTTATGTCAATGTTGCAGATCATGTGAGCTTTGATTAAAAGAAAAATCTATATTTTTATTCTTGCAGATATCATTCATGACTACTTACAGTGCATAGCTTTTATACATCTCAATTTTCAGGAAGGTTGGACTCCATTGCACGTTGCTATTCAAAGTAGAAATAGAGATATTGCAAAAAATTTGTTAGTCAATGATGCGGATAAGACGAGAAGAAATAAGGTAACTTTTTTGCACATTCCACTTTAGAGTTTATACTGTTCTTATAGTTTAACCATGCTACAAATGCCTATCTACTTTCTACCATGTAGATTTATTCTTAACATCATTCAATGTTGTAGAATCTAGTTTGGTACATGTTAGGAAAATTTTGCTGTAAATTTTTTTTTTTAATATTTGTTGTGATTATCACTTTAGTTTCAGTATATTAAATAAAAATTGATACTTTTTAACAAAATTATTCTGACACAACTTATCAAATATAATATGTCTATACCTTTAAAATATGTTATATATGGGCTGTGTATCAGTGAGAAATTTGTGGTAGTCAATGAAAAATTTGAAATGGGTTGAGGGTCAAAGATTTGTGATAGTCAATGAGAAATTTGTGGTAGTCAATGATTTTTAAGGTTTTGTTCTCTGCATTATCTTTGCTGCACAAGTATGCATGTTAGGTTTGTTAAAGTGTTAGTTTTGTTCATTTTTAAACTCTGAAATTTAGGGTCTAAAGTTTGAAAGTAAATCAGCTATGATTTAAGTTCTCTTTGTCAGTCAGTTAAAGGATGCTTTATTAGCATCATGACATGAAGTAATCACTTTTAGTATTAAATATTAAAGCGTACCCATTTAGCTTTTGAAAAGAACAAGTAACAGTAAAAATCTACCTGGTCAAAACCTTTTTAATCCTCTAGTTAAAAGAAGGGATTAGTGAAGATTGGACTTTAAGGAAAATTTCAAGGTACGTAAAACCGGACCGGTCATTAAACCGGTCATAGCACTGGGTCACGGGTTAGTGGTTCAATCAGGGTTGAACCGGGGGTTGAACCGGTGGCAAACCGGTCATGATTAAAATAATACAATTTAAATAAAAAGACATTAATTATAAAAACATTCAACCAAATCCAACCACTCAAAAGTCTAACAATAATAAAATACTATATTTTTGGACTTAGCATGCTTTATCTCTAATTTTTTATTTTTTGACTTCAATTTTACTTTTTTTTGTTATTTTTTTCCGAACTCAGAGCTCTGAAAAATTAAAAATGAAAAAAAAAATCAAAAACGACGTCGTTTTGGGGTAAAAGTCTGAAAAAATATTAACCCGGTTAACCCAGTCAACCCACCGGGTTATCCGGGTTATACCGGGTTGAACCCGGGTTGACCGGGTTACACCGGTTCACTCCCTCACCGGGTTAAGTGCAAACCCAGACCGGACAGAGGACCGGTTCACCGGTTTCCGGGTTGACCCGGCCGGTCCGGTCCGGTTTTCAATACCATGGAAAATTTATAGATTTAGCTTCCATTTAGTGCCCTTTAGACTTGTTAGCATTATGCTAATAGCTTTATCTATTTGTCTCGATATTATTTTATAGGAAAAGAAAATGTGGTGACTACCCAAATACGGTACAATTCATAATAATAATAATGATCTTAAAAGCCTAAAGTAAAGGAGGATCTTTGAAAATTTCTAATCATAACAATTACGTATAAATTAAAAGTTCACTTTTATCTTGTCTGATGATCATGTTTTCATCTCAGTGAAAGTGTCCTAAAAGATTTTTGTCTACGTTAAATTCACACACGTACAAATATTGATTTGAGCACCCTGACTTGGAAACTTATGGCTTGGAATAATGCTTTAGATGTTAATAGATATACAAATAAAAAAGGATCAATTAGAAAAAAAAGGAAAGAAAGTAATTGTGAAATTTTGCATTGAGAAGGTAAGTGCTTTCTAACTATTTTCCTATTTTATTTTTATTGTAATGTTTTGTTAAATATTGTCATGAAGGATGCTTGTAAATTCCTCGTTTGGAGTTTCTTTTTTTTTTTTTTTGTGAATTCTATCGCTCATCTTATGGTTTTGTTTTGTTTTGCCATTGTGAACTTATCTTATTTTTGATTTTGCAGAGGAACAAAACGCTGTTGAAGGAGCATGAGCAGAGAGGGAAGTCATCTATATTTGCTATGGTACCATACTAGCTTTTAGGATGTAATCCATTATGCCTAAGGAATTTTTAAATTGCATGACTCCAAATACTGGTTGAATTTTGATCAGTTTGTAATGATGTATAATTTTATAATGTTTAATAAATTTATGCTTTGTAGTGTTTAAATTATCTTAATATTATTGTGTAATGATTTATTGTAAAACTTATTAGAATGTATTAAAAGATGGGTCTAATTAAGGAGGATATTTTTTTTAAAAAAATAAAGCTACATACAGGAGTGCTTTTTTGATAAGAGCTCCTGTAGAGCTACATACAAGAGCGCTTCTCGAATAGAAGGGCTCTTGTAAATCCATATATGGAAACGCTTTTTTAAAAAATGCTCTCATAGATCTCCTTCAAACTCATTTTATGATCTTTTTTAAAATGTTTATTGGAGCATTTCTAAAAAAGCGCTCTCATCAGGATAGCTTACAGGAGCGCTTTAGAAAGTGTTCCCATACATATAAGAGAGCTAGCTATGGGAGCACATTAAAAGCGCTCTTGAAAGCAAAAAATAAGCATTGCGAAAGATTTTTTTGTAGTAGTAGATGCTGCCGAAGTAATTTTTGTTTTAGTTTTTCATAAAGATGATACTTCAGTTTGATTGCAATTTGATTTGTCGATTCGGTTCTGTTTAAAATATTAGCATAGTTTGGTTTGTCGATTTCCTCAAATTAGAACTGAACTGGACTAAGAAAACTGATGCCCACTCCGATCTTAATCCAACAAATAACTAACAACAAAAAAAGTATTAATATCAATACAACGTACATAGTCCCCACCACGTACTGCTCTAATCACTACCTTTAAGAGTAGGTAACTAGTCCCATTCTCAAACCCCACATTAGTGATAATGACTATTTTATTTTTTTAAGTTCAAATGATAATGACTATTATATTAACTATTATTGATTCTTTTTTATCGACTTAATGCATATTATATTATTATGACGACATCATTCTTGAAACATTGATGAAACTAGAAATTACTTCAATATTTCTACCCTCAAAAAATTTCAATTCCTCAAGTGCCAAATTCCTTATCTAGTTACTTAATTATTAATAAAAGTACAATAATTAATAATTAAGTAATTATATAATTAATAAAAATACATAATTAATTAACATGAGTCAAGCATAATTAAATATATAATTTGACAAAGGTGGTGTTTCTAGAGATAAGAAACATCATTTGTCATCCTAATTGTGTTGGTATTTTTTTTTAAATCAGCCAAAATACTATTTAATGTCATAATATATAATTTAAAAAAGAAAGAGGTGATGCTTTCAATAATTCGTTGAATGCCACGTTGTTGTTCAATAACAACAAACTGTGGTATTTCAGGCAAGAAACGCCATGTCTTATTTTTTTAAAGAAATCTAGAAATAAAAAAGTAATTGATAAGCAATGGCATTTGAAAAAGGAAATGCCACCTGAGGTATCTCAAAATTTATTTTAGTGACCTTTCACTTTTAATTATTATAAATTGTAAGCTATTAAATTTTATTTTTGTAGTAGTGATAATAGTTTAGAATTATAATGTGTGTATATATTTATATTATTATGTAACATAATGTGTATTGTCATGTCCGAAATTTTTATACACTTATTAATGGGAAATTTAGGAATACTATTTAATTGATGATATTAGTCAAATATGAGAAGTGATTTTTAGAAGATATTGAGAGTGATTACTTGATGGAGAGAAATATTTAAAAGAATTACATTAATATTATTGATTAGGAAATACCCAAAAGAATTAATTATAAGATCTAAATATTAGAGCCTTTTAAGACCATCATTCTTCTTAGTGCCAATGCTCCATAATAATTAACTAGTGAAGTTGCACAGGTCTTGTACTATAACTTTTATAAGTAAGTGTTAATTTTGTAGGAATTTTTTTCAAAAAATAACTTGTAGCAGACACTTTCTTCGTATCATTGTATACATAGTAGGGCTATATAATTATTGTATTTAATATTAAATATGCATATTAATATTAAGAAAATGGATGGTAAAAGTTAAATGCATACGATGTGAACGGATGTGATGAGAAATAGGTTAACTATCAAATTATCAAAAACTTTCATATAAACAACATTAGAAATTCTATCCATGGATCCATCACCCTCATCAAGAACCAATAATATTACACCCACCCTTCTTTAAACACAAGAAATAGCAAAGTATAACTAGCCATGGATGAAAATAGGACAAAATGGGTACAAATTGACATGGCACAGACTCTAGCCCTATCTCTTATTAATGATCGTTGCAAAGGTTGACATAATAAAAAATTACTTCCTCATAGTAAATAGTAACCTGAGATTAGATGGACACATAGCAATGCACAGTATATATTCTTCTATTCCTTTCATTGACCTAGACATTTTTGGGCCTCAATAACATATTTTTCAATTCGTAAAACTATGAGACTTGTACATTTGTATAACCTCAAAAACTTATCACTATTATACATTAAAATAATTGAGGCACCAACATTCAGTCATATTTAATGATTTAGGAGGGGTAATTGAATTTAAAAAATCTGTGGAGTCTAAGTCATTAAGTAAATTCATATCCCAATCATCTTTCACAATATTATAAGAACTCAAGTATACAACTTTCTTTTTAAGGAGCAGGGATAACATGTGCTTATTTACGTCTTCAATCACAACCAATGTAGGGGCTAAGATAGCCCTATCTTTAAAATATAAAAAATTATAGACACTGTTAAGGAAATGAAAGATATATGTTTATCACCATGGATTCTTCTAGTAGTTAGATTACACAAATAAATATAAAATACAGCTTTAACTCTATCATGTCCTTTGATCACATACTTGACATTAGTCAAGAAAACATATCATGAAGAGCCTTGATAGATGAATTTAAGAAGACATTCAATTGAAACATAACATAAACAAACCCCACATCATGCATGTTTATTTTTTCATCTTCACAAGTTTCACTGTGTTTGATATAACTTTATCATCACTACTATCCAAAGAAAATGCAATGTTACGCAAATTCATCACCTCAATTAAGTTGTCAGTTGCATGATCACCCACATTTTCACATTTGTGGAAAATTCACTACCACTTGTTTAGTCTTGAATATGTTTTTGAGCTATTGACCTTTAAAAGAGTGCCACCACCCATATTACCAACCTCTAATTATACATGTAAAACATTACATCCCAATATATAACTAAAGGCTTATAAAAAGAAGGATGGATAAATGCCAAATAGTACAAGCATTGGCCAAGGTACATAGATAAAATAGACTCATTAATGTTATAAATGTTAATCAAAGCTAAAAATGTGAAATGAAACAGATAGACCCATACCATTTATTTATAATTCAATTATATCAAATAACTAAATATTGGAATTTTAAGTTAGGGAAAATGATAATAAAATTTCTTTGAATTATATAAATGATATTTTGGTTCCTTGAAATGCTGTGATTCCCTTGAAGTCCTGATAGACTTTTCTATCATCAAGAAATTAACATAAATAACAAAATTTTTCTAAATTCAAACTTGCTTATTGTTGTTGAATTTTTGCAATTTTAAAAAGAAAAATCATGAATTTTGAAATAAAATTTGTGAATGGCAATTAATATTTTAATTAAGGAAAATTTATTTATTTACATTAATTCCTTAATGACAAAAAGTCCCTAGAAACTTTAGGACAATTATGGCATTTTAAGGGACTAAAATATCATTTATATAATTAAAGTGGATTTTGTTGTCATTTTTTCTTTAAGTTATTGTGCTAAAAATTAGAATTTAAAATTAAAGCCTTTTTATTATTAATTACCTTATGTTGACCATTCAAAATGGTTCAATATATTGATTGATATTATTAACTTATCTCACTCAAATTATAGTATTTCAAAAATTTTAAATACTTCTAAAAGATATGATTAATTTTGAAAAAAATAATTTTTCCAAAGATACACAACTATGAGAATTTCTCACATATTTAATTGGCTAATTTTTTCACTATTAACTTATCTCAATCAATATTTGAATTTTAAATCACAATATTTACTAATTAAATAAAATTATCAATTAACAAAAATTATCATTAAAATAATGAATATATTGTTTGATTAGCTATTATAAAAAACACTATTTAAACATATAATATAAATAATATTATTTAATTGATATACTATATGATTAGAATCATTGTTGTTAAATTCTTGTTTTGACACCTGAAAACATATGTATTTGTGGTTGCACCTCTTCCTTCTATATTGATTCAGTGACAAACTCTAGAAGATTTTAAAAAAATATAGTGAGTACAAGTAAGACTGCAAACTTATTGTACTATCATGAGTGTAATAGCCTACTTATAGGTCTAGCTATTGTATGATGGTGGATGATTTTCACCTATTTTTTTCTATCTTTTTCTCTTTATTACATAATATAATCCATATTGTATTTTATCACTCCCATAGTCAATTTTTAAATAATTATTCTTTTTGACTTTTAACTGTAAAATAAACTCCATGTTCAGTCCCGTCCATTCATGAAAGTAATAAAAAATAAGAGGAAATTACATACAAGTCTTACACAATAAAATTAATTACCATAAGGTCTATTAACAACCAAGTTATAGCTATTGTATTATTAATGACCTTAGTTGAGTTATTAATAAACCTTGTTTTTCTTATGTAAGACTTCAACATAATTTTCTCTAAAAATAATCCCTATTTAGTCACTTAATATTAAGGGAAAAAACATGTAGTGGTTTTCCTTCAAATTAGTTTTGCTTATGGATAACACAGGAGGTTATGTATTCAATTGGATAAATTATTACTATTCTGATTTTTTCTATATTGTAAATTGTCAAAAGTTATTTTCTTTTACGTAGACCTATACATGTAAGTAGGAAATTTCAAATACTACTCTAATTCTTAATTCTTATATGAATTTGTGCAATTAATTTTAACATAGTAGATTTAAAAATATCATTTTTTTCAACATACTTTAAAAATGAAATGCATTGAATTAGATTTAATATAAGAATACTTAATTTTAAATATTTTGTTTATAATTATTTTTGTTGACTATTTAATTTAGGATAAAATGTTTATCACATATTTTATTTATTGACTAACAAGATTTTATTAACACATCTCTCTTCTCACGAAAACTCATGGTTCTAACAATTTTGGTTTGAATTAAATAACAGGTAATATACCATTTAATCATAATTAGGATAATATTTATACAGAACAAAAATTTCAAATTAAAATTAACAATTGTATCTAATCATTATTTATTAACTGCTCTAGCTTAAAATTTAAACCTAAAGTCTTTTTATTATTAAGTACATTATGTCGAAAATCTAAAATAACTGAATATGTTGACCAGTATGATTATTAACATATCCTACTCAAATTATCTCATAAAAACATATCTCACTCAAATTACAGTTTTTTCTAAATTTTAAATACTTCTAGAAGATATGATTAATTTAGAAAAATCATTTTACCAATGATACATGACTGTGATAATGTTTTGTGCCATTAACTTATCTCGTTTACATATTTAAATTTTAAATCCAAATATTTTACTAATCTTAAATCCAACATGAATAATAATTAGATTATACAATTAGATTTTTCAAGATAAAGAAACATAATTTATAAAAATTACAAAATTAATTATATTATATAATAATTAAATCGAAACCAACCCAACATATTAGATTATACTATTTAAATATTTTTGAAAAAACTAATTAAATTTGAAAACAGTATATTATTAACGTTGAAACCACATAATCATATTATAGAAATTAAAAAAATTCAAAATCTTAACAAAAATCTAAATTGATTCCCTAAAATATTTAGATCTGAATCTTAATATTAATATTTGTAACATCTTAATCGGTTATAGTTATGTAAAATAATATTTTAGATTGATATACGATGATATTATTATTATTTTAGGTAATTACAATAAAATCAAAACAAATTACCAAGGGCAGTTTTTTTTTATTAATTACATAATCCTCAATCCAATTTAAAAGCAATCACTAAAGAGGCACCCTAAAAAAGAAAATCGAGGAAGAGTGTCAAATCTAACCTTGCCTCATTTCATCTAATTAAAAATATTGCCATTTAAATAGAAAATTTTATTTACATTATTTACATACCTTTTTAAATTTAAACTTAGAAATTAGAAACTATGCATCTTTTAGCTAATCTATTAATATATATATATATATATATATTTATTTATTTATTTAAAATATTATCTTGAACTATTCCAAAAACTAATAAACAAACTGCCTTCTGAAGTAGAAAATTGCAAAGAAGACACCTAGAACATTGAAAAAGTTACTCTAGCTTAAACTTCACTTTTGCCTCATTTCATAAACAACCAAATATACTGTTATTCAATCATGTGGATGTTTCAATTAATACTCAAGAGGAGGTTGGGTGTCCATTACCTAGTTTGCCTTCAAATTAGTCATTGGATATGACCAGGATTAGCTTCATTTGTTATACAAATGGCTTGGCCTTCTACCTCTCAAGTGGCAACTTCAACATGCCATAAAACTATCAATATTCTTGCCCTTCTTGTTGTAGCAAATGGTCAAAGTTTCCTCTGAAGTGATTATGTGATGTTTCATATGCTTTTTTGCTTTCTCCTTGCTCCTTATGACACTTGGCTAATTATATGAGTATCCTTGCTTAATAGAGCCTTCCTTGTCCTTCAAGAACGAGTTAATTTTAGGTAAGTCTCAATCCAAAGTTTAATTGTCATCCAACTATGACATGTTTTGGTAATAGAAAATTAGTAGCTATATATTAGCTTGTTGGGATTGAGATGCAAACACATATTGCAATGGAATATTATTTCCATCATGTGAACTACAATATCTCAATGAGCTTAGACATTATTCCAAAAAAAAAATGAGATAACCAAGAAAAATACAACATTTGAGCCAACTAAGATTTGATGCCAACCATAATGAAATTTAAAGATAGGGTTAGATTATTCACCTATATAGCAAATTCATCTATAGGCTCCTTTCATGTATGCCAATTGGAAATAATTACCAAAGAGAAGTTGCAACAAGATTGAGACTGAAATTTGGAGGCAAGGGACAATGTTGTGTAATCAACAATTGTAATGGCGTTGGCTTTATAATCACCAAGTACTGTGTAGATTTTGGAGTTAGATGCTTATGGATAGGTGTGGTATGTCGAACAATTTACTTGAAAAATTGAAGAAGCTAAGAAAAATTTACTACAACGAGGAATAACCAATAAACAAATAAATAGTTTCATAACTCGCAAAAATTTGATTACCCTATAAAAACCCTATAAAAAGGAGCATGAATTATACATGAATTAGTTGAAGCTGGAAGTATGGAATGAAATCGTAGCCAAACACACTTATTTATAATTGATATGATATTTACATTATAGAAAATTTGAATTTAAATTGCTAATTTAATATAATCACTAGTTATCATAAATAATTATTGTGAGTAATTTTAAATTCAAAATTCAATATGGAATCAAGCTTCAAAATTAAAGTTACTATTTCTTCATAAATTTGAATCATATATAGCATAAATAATTATTTTGAGTAATTTTAAATTTTAGTATTTAGTAATATTTTATCTCATATCTAAAAACTATATATTCAAATTTCGGATAGATATATATACACTTTACTATATGATCGAAATTTTGGAAAATCACCCAAGATATATCAATAATTTTTTATTCAAATTTATTATATGATTGATCATATGAACATTAATTTTTAGCAAATATTTTGGGTGCTTCAAAATTTTTAAAAATCACAAGGACAGATAGGAAATTTTAAACACATATTCTTTTTTTAAAATTTAAATATTTAAATATTAATCTGAATTCAAATATGATCAAATTTGGATTTGAAATAGATAAAATTTATTTTTTAATATGTCTAAAAAATAATAATTCCTCTTGCACCTAACTCCAAACCTAAATAATATATTTTATATACATTAAAAAAAATAAATCATCTTGAGCCTAATTCCAAACCTGACTCTAGAGCATAAAATTATAAAAAGAGCATTCTGAAGCATAGAATTACAGCAAACCTAAAAATAGACGTGTGGCATTCTCTCATAGTCTTTAACCTGCTTTTATATATATAATGACTGGAAAAGCCCATTGTGAGCCCATGGACGAAATTTATTTTTTTCCCTAGCAAATTCGTATGAGGCTTGTGTCGTGAATCAAAAGAATTATTCGTGGGCCACATGGAAGCATTTGCTCTAAACATATAATAGATGAAAGTTAAAAGTAAAATTTCATTCTTTTCCTTCTTCATTTTTGGATACAGCGACATGAGTGGCAGAGAGAAAGTGAGTTTAGCTTCCATGGAGTTTCAAAGAGTTTTAAGAGAGAGAGAAACTGCAAGTCAGCCAAATACCATCATTTTTAACTCAAAATCCACATGCAAAACTAGAATCTAGACCTACTCAACTTAAGCTTTAATTTAAACCTAGTAGTTTATGGAGATTTTCAAATTTTAAAAGGAGTTTAGGGAGATAAAATCTAGAAACTCAAAGCTGTGGAATGCTTGGAGTAAGGTAAGCATAAATTTATGAGTTTTAAGATGTAATGATGAGTTTCAGAAATTGAAATATGGGATTGAAAAGTACTAGTCAGATTTTTTTTACAGCTTACTTATGGGTATTATGAGATAAGAAAAATGATTGGAAGGTATTGTGTACATATATCCACTTAAGATAGGATTAAAAAAATTAAAAATAACTTTTGCCTTATTATTTCAATTATTTTTGTCAAATGGGGGAGTCCCATTTATTATGTGTACCGCAGAAGGGAATAATGTTTATTGAAGATTTGAGGAAGGAAAGAAAGAAAATATTTTTTTTTCTAAGGGTGGAGAGTTTCATTTGTGGCTAATATAGAAAGTTAAAGTGCGATTTATTTCTTGATTTTGGGTCCATATTTTTAATGACCAGAAATCATGATGAGTTATTTCACACTATTATAGTGTAGAAGTAATATAATAATAGGAAATAGGGGTTTTATTGGAAGCATCATGACATGTACATCTTAGAGGCAATTTATCTTAATAATAATGATAAGAGTAATATAAGATGTTATAATTAAGTTGTGAATTTATTTATTTTGTATATTATGAAATTATGAATTCATATTAGATTATGGAAAATGATATAGTGGTGCTGGATAATTCTTCTAGGCTTTGATATTTGTGAGAAGCCCAAAAAAGTTCATTTCAAGAAAAGTTGGGACAAGAAAGCATTTTGATCAAAGGTAGTGTTTCTCTAATTCTTATGATAGCAATATTGGTTGAGTTAATATTATAGAAATTTTTATTATCATGAATTATAGAAAATTTATGAGTTAATGAGATGTGTTATTTCTAGTATAATACTTTGGCCATTGTATGTCTATACTTGCTGAATTTTATAATTCATGGTTTAAGCTTGTTTATATGAGTGGATCACCATTACTTAATGCTTGGAATAGATTAATACTACTAAGATTTTTATAAATCTCACCTTTCGTTTTATCTTACAAATAACAGGTGCAGGTTCATTCAAGAACCATGGTAAAGGGAGAGACCAATGAAGAATTTATCTTCTTCACGTTGCTTTTTAATTATATTTTGGTATAGTTTGGAGTTATAATATATATATACCTAGTTCCATGATTATATCTTGAGTTGTAACTATAAGAGTAGATTACAAATATGTCTATAGTTCAATTATAATCATGGATAGATTATATTTTGGTATGTAAATATTTTTTTTACGTGTGGTAAAAGCTACTAGGATAAAATATTTATCCAAGGAACAATATTAGTAAGGGTATTGTAGTAACTATATGGTGATTATTACCTTGAAATTTTTAGTCCCTTAGAAGACATTTCAAGCTTCAAATGAAGTCCTAGAGCACTAAATTTGGACTTGGATATAATGAGATAAGATTTTTACAAAATAAGGTCAAGAAACTAGAAAATTTTCTAAAAGTAATTGTAGCAATGAGAAACAAAAATTTCATGTTAAATATATTTCCCTTGTAGAGGACTTCTTAAGATTAATTTAGAGACTTGAATCACCACAATATGATTTTTATAGAATTACTTATGAATTTTGTATGTTGATGATGAATTCTAGAAAAAAAACATGCATATGTCCTCAAAAATTAGATTGGCATTTTCCTCTTCTTATTGATAATCAAGGCCTAAGCAATGATCCTTATAAGTATTTGTTATTTAAAGGAGTAAAAATATATGATGTTACATTTTTGGTATCAGAGCATTAGGTTTTGGCATTGGTAAAGAGAACCTAATGTTCACTGGTGAGAATTCTTCAAACAAGATTATATACATAAAGTGAATACTTTAAATGATTGATGTTATGTTTTGATTCTTTTTTTTTTTTTGAATCAATAAGAATATCTTGTTGGGGAAACATAAGTACTAGAAGTTCTCAAGAGAGTAACTCAGGTCCACATTAGGAGAAAGTTACCAAGTTAGAACACTTACTGATGATGATCTCAGTGACAGTAACAATTTAGGGCAAAAACTATCTAGGAAGGAACACATTAGAAGAAATCCTAGATTAGTAGGGTTTAATATAGAGTTAGTATAGGAAGAGAAGATTCCAGAGGAAGAAGATCTAGAAGAGGAGGATCTGAAAGAAGAGGATGAGGAAGAGGAGGATCTAGAAGAGAAGGATTTAGATGAGAGCAATTCAGTTGGTTCAAATTCTATGGCAACAAGAGAATTAGACAATTCCTAATGGATTTATGAAGATGAAGACCCTGAAGGATTATCTGAATGGTTTGTGGAAAATGAAAATGAAATACCTATCATATTTCAGGAATATTTTGATAGAGCTTATACTAATTTTGGTAATACTTTGGAATGTTTTTATTACTATTTACATTGTAGTCAAAATGCATATAATTTAGCTTATGTGGAAGATCAGATCTTTCCAGAGTAGTGTTGGATAGATGCCCTGTTAAGTATGCTTCTTGAGGAAAATTATTGGGAAATAGTAGAGGCTCATATTAGGGAAAATGGTCCTTATACCTTTGACGAATGTGTCAAAGAGATAGAGAGGCAAGCAAAGAGAAAATTTAAGGGTTCTGATTAAATAGAATCCTTAATATTTTGATGTATGTAAATACTTAATTAAGTTAAACTCGTAAATATTTATGTAAGACTTTTGATGTAAATTATATATGTTTAATGAAATGTTTTTATGTTGCTTAATTAGGAATGTTATTTATGATAGCTATGGATGAGATTAGTAAATGTGTTATTAAAGAAATTATTTCTCAGGTTAAAGAAAAAAACGGCTCGTCAAAAGGGAGGAGCAACATCTTCAAGAAATGAAGAAAGACCCTCTAAGGATCCTTTACAGATAATTATGAATCATCTGGATGAACATCAGCGGATGATGGAATTAATTAGGGAAACATAGATAAGACATGATAGAAAAGGAGAGGCTGTAGCAATAGCTAGTAATCCACCACAACAACCACTACAACAACCACCACAGGTTCCGCCACTAGTACAACCGAATCCTGTAGTGGAGTTAGATAATCAGTAAAGGATTATTAGATTTCATAAACATCACCCACCATCTTTTGATAGGACATTTGATGTACAAGCTACAAAAGATTGGGTTATGCGCTTAGAAAAGATATTTAGGGTTATGGGATGTAACTCTAAGAAGAAAACACAGATGGCTATCTATATGCTAGAAAAAGATGCTGATTGGTGGTGGAAGAATACTGAGCTTATTCTTAGAGCCAAGAATACTCCCCTTGCTTGGGAGGTGCTCTTAGAGAAATTTTAGGAAAAATATTTTCCACTATCAGTGAAAGATGAAAAAGAAGCTGAATTTTTAGATTTTAAAGCAAGCTAAAGATGAATCCTCTAATGAGTACCTAGCCAAGCATATTCGATTGTCTCATTATTCTACATATCTACAATAGATAAGTGATGAGAGGTGGAATAGAGAGAAATTGGTGAGAGGATTGAAGCCAGTTTTATGAGAAAAATAGCTCCAATGCAAATTTAGGCTTTTAACATAATGGTAGAAGTAGTATGTAGAGTCACTGAAAGTAGTATGAACTATCGACTGTGTACAAAGAAATCCCTAAGAATGCTAGGGCTAGGGAAGAAGGAAATTTTAGAAGGAATAAAGGAAAGAAACCATAGATAGGAAAGAAATTCAAGAAACCAGGGAAAAAGGGAATTTCTAGTTCATAAAGGAACTTGGCACATAGAGAATGCAACTAATGTGGGGAAAATCATGGTAATAGATTGTGTTTAGCAGGGCAAAATATTTGTTACCACTGTGGTAAATCAAAACATTATGCTCGTGAATGTAAACAAGAGGTAGAAGGCTCTAGACCCTAGACTCAAGGAAGAGTTTTTGTTTTGACATAGAACCAGGCATGCTGATTACTTGAGATGATCCACGGTATGAGTAAGATAAATAATTATCTTGTTAATGTAATGTTTGATTTTGGCGCAAGTCATTCATTCATATATGACTATGCTGGGCGATTGGGTCTTCTTATAAGTAAATTACTATATGATTTGAAAGTGTCTACTCCAACCAAAGTTCATGTTATCACCTCCTGTGTATGTCTAAATTGTATAATTTAGTATGAACATTGTTGTACCACACTAGATCTTATATGTATGCCCTTCTATGATATTGATGTTATTATTGGTCTTAACTGGTTGTCATCAAATCATGTCCTTCTTGACTGTAAAAATAAAACCATAGTCTTTTGCTCTTGTGAAACAATTCTGTGTACTTAAATTAAGTTAAATCTTATGACCATTGTAATGCCCTCCTTGACATTACTAGGACAACACTCACACATCATTGTGATAATTATGATTAAATAAAATCCCTTACCAAAATTACCACAACTCAAGGGTTTGAAGATAATTAGTTTAAAATATTGGAATCCCAAAAAAACCCTTTTTAAAATATTGTTGAAGCTCAAACCATGATTAAAAATTAATTTAGAACAAATACGGAAGAATTGGAAACAAACCACATCAAAATTAGACTAAAAATATCATTCTTCTGCAAATTCTGCTCCATTCACCGTGACGCAAGCCGCACCCGCTGTGGCAGATGGCATATACGGACAAGTCCCTTAAAGGCCTCTTACACTGCGGCATAACAACCATGTACCGTGGCGCGCATCCATTGTCATGACATCCTTTTGAACTTTCAAAACGTGCCGTTTTGCCATCCGACGCTCGATTTGAGCAATTCAAGTGTCCACACGAAGCTCTTTGAGCCCTCTAGCTAATGGCATTTATTTTATACTTAAATAATCATTCATTTAAAATATAAACACCTAAACTCAAAATGGTTTGTTTTTACTTCGAAACACACATCAAGGGTGTCCAACTCACAATACCGAATGTCATTAGCCCTAAAGATACTTTGACCACCTCAAATGGACCACCATAACAAGAAAATTCATTGATATCACACAATTAAACAATCACACTCAAAATGACTATTAAACCCCATTTGACAATAAAATAATAGAGTAGATAAAATTCAATGCACAAATCAATTGATCATTTTGGCACACGAAATACTTGAAATATGTATCACATATAAGTGTAACTTGGCCAAGCACACACACATTTAATCCACAATATCAATCTTGGACCAAGATATGCATACTTATCACAAATTCATGCAAGGAATATCCAAAATAATGTCATATTCCTAAGTTGGCAATATATAATGGCAATATCCATTACAAACCCAAAAGAGAAAGGGAAGAGCTATACTATAACGCTCATCACTCTTCAATTGCCCCTTCCTTCCCCTTGCCTCTATCGAAGCCCTCACCTGTAAATTATAACCACGGGGTAAGATAAACATCTCAATAACAGAATAATTCACTACTATTAATTAACATGCACAACCATAAGAGAGTAAAACTATGAAACTTCAAAATATATATTTAGCATATCCTCACATATTCTATTCATCAGTATAAATCTTTTACCACTAGCATGATCATTCTACCATCCGAACCTCTATATCACCCCTACCGAAACCATAAGCTCCTAGACCAAGTGAAAATTCACAATGATTTGAGCTCACCTTCAGTGGTAGAATTACCTAGTTAAAGGTGTCCTATCCCACTTTCAGACTATAGTTTCTCCCTATTACACACAAATTAGGGTGTCGTTACTCCAACACTGCATCATTGATGCTAAGGAGCGTTACTCTCTAATAACGTATCCTGTATGGATACTAAGGAGAAAATTTCCAACACCATGCCTCACGAGACACTAAGGAAATACATGCCATATGAACTTCCACTACTCCTTCTTATGGGTGAACTCCCATCCCTAACATGATCATGCCCACACTCAATATAGATATTACATAAACATTTCAAATTTCACAACTCATTTATGTATAACTTTCATCATACTTATCATTTATAAAAATAGATTTTCATACACAAAACCACATTTTGCAATATATAAGGTTATCAAATCTCAAGTTCAAATCCACATATCTACTCATAAACAGTTAAGAAATATAATCAATTAGTGTAAATTATTCCATTATCTCAACCCTTTATCACACACAAAAGGGTTACTGTAGTTTAACTTTAGCTCCACACATTATATACACACAATATAGCTCGAGCAACACTCAATCTACACAATCAAGTGACAATAATCAATTATCACTCCAGATAACTCTGAATTCTCTAGGTTCTAAGGGTCTAAAATACCCAAATTCCTTTTCTAACAATATCAACCATTCTCAAACACTTTAACCTTCCTATTAAACATCTCAACATGCCAAATTCACTAACTAATGTCCCACATTGTCTCAAAATTCTTAAATTATAATTAAGGTTCGTCCATTACCAAAAATTCCTAATGACCACAAAACTCATAAACTTAGGATTAAAGGCTTGATTTAACTCCCTAACACATTAAATAAATCAATAAGGAATCAAAATCAAAGCCCCCACCACCCCATCAATCTAGATTTTTGAATAAAAGATAGAGAGGGAGAAGAAAGGAAGGCTTACCTAATGTATATGAAGCTTGAAAGGTGTAAAGACCGTATTTTGTCTGGGCATTTTTTAAATAATCAAAAAATATAAAAAATACAAAAATGAAATTTAATCCTTTTTTAGGATTATATTTTCAAAAAAAAATCCTGCTTAAATTTAAGAAAAAAATCTCTCTTAAATTATCCCAACCATTCAAATATTGGGAATTAACTTTTAAAAGTTAAAAGTCAACTCTTTTAAATTAACTTTAAAAATTAGGTTAACAAAAAATATATAAAAAATGAAATAAAATAAAATAAAATAATTATAAAAACAAAAGGGCAGGTGAAATGATATATCACTCACCCCTAAATTGCTTTTCAGTTTTCAGCAAGATCAATGGAGACACAACATAATAAAAAAAAGGAAGCACACACACACAGTCAGAAACAGCAAGACCAGAGACATGCACGGAAGAAGAGAAAAGTGAAAGAACACTTACACACACTTTCGGCCAGCAGAAGAAAAGAGACAAAACTAAAACACATGCATGCATGCAGCAGACAAAAACACGTGAAAAGCTTCACTTTGCAGAGAAAAGATGCACGTTACAGACTACAGAAAAAGCAAAAATAGAGCAGAGGGAGCGAGTCCGAGAGAGCATAAAAGAGAATGAAAAAATAGACAAGAAAAAGGGGAAGGGAAGAGAGGAAAAACTGGAAGAGAAGAAAAAAATAGCAAAGGAAGAAGAGAGAGTCTGAGAGAGGATGGAGAATGAGAAGGAGACGGAGAGTGAGAGATGAGAAGGAAATAGAAAAATAGAGCATGAAGAAAAATGTAGAAGAGAGGATGAAAAACCAAGAGGAAGAGAGCCAGAGATGTAGGAAGGAGAAGAGGCTGAGGGGAAGAGCAAGAGAAGAAGAAAGAGAAAAAGCCAGAAGTGATAAATGGAGCGAGTCTGAGAGAGGAGGAAAAGGAAAGAGGGCAGAAGAAAAAATAGAGCACCAAGACATGACTATAGATGCAGAAAACCAGATGGAGAAAAAAAAACTAGAGCACAAAGACAGGAGAATAGGAACGAAAGAAAAAAAACAAAGGTTGAGAGGAGGTGACAAAAAGACCGAAACTGAGCTGAGAAGGAGAGAACTCAAAACTGAATAAGAAAGCAGAGGCAAAGAAAGAAAAAAACAGTGATAGAGAAGAGAGAGTTTGAGAAAAATAGTAACGGAGGCAAGAGAGGAGGTGAAGGAGACAAGTTTTTTCTGTAAAACAGAGGGTGAAAAAGAAGAAACAGAGACGTTCGAGAAGAGAGGAGAAGAGACGTCCAAGAAGAGAGGAGAAGGAGAACACCGAGCTGCTATTCCCACCCAGTCAGAGACACAAAATAAAGAGAAGAGGATACTGATCCAAGACATAAAAAGAGAAACGGAGAGAAAGAGTAAACCGGGAAGAGACGGAGACGGAGTTCTTCTAATTCAAAAACGGTAAATGCTTTGTTGATTGATTATCTACCCTATTGTGGAGATGAAAATCCTTTTCCCATGCTTTCCTATCCATTTGCCCATTTTCTTGTGTTATGAGTATGAAAGTTGTCTTGATTTTGAAGATAGAACTATGCTTATTTGAACTTGATTATTTGCATATCCGGTTTAGTTTCATTGAAAATAATCATTTATTTAGCTTTTTCATATTCATAACATTTCTTTAAAGTAAGAAGGAGAGACTTCATATGGAAGTTGGACTTGCTAGCCTGACATAATTATGGGCATATTCTCATTATAGCTTTTTCTCAAACAAAAAAAATGTGTGGTCATTAGGCCAAATTTTAGAATTGCGTTTTAAATATGTTTCTACCATGAAAGGACATAGTAATATGTATGGGCATGACTTTTTATCTCCATCAATCCTAAGGTTCTTTACTTATTAATAGTATTGTTACACTCATACCGTATGGCACTTTCTATCAACATGTACAATTTTATAAAAGATTGAGAGGAGAGAATTCGATTCTCATCTAAAAAAACAACAAATGAATAAGAGAAGATTTCTTTTATTTTATTAACTTGTCGTGTGAGATTTTAAGAATTTTTGCAGGCATTTAAAATGATCATATACCGTGTAAATCAATAAGATTTCACAGGTTTGGAAATCTAATTTACATAAAGTAAATAATAGTTTTAATGACCCATCATTAAAACTAACTATCTTTTTTATTCTAAGTAATTTATTTAAGTTCCATGTGAGATTTCAAGAATTTTTGTAGGGACTTAAATTAATCACATTATCATGTGGGAGAATAAGTTCTTGCAGATATAGTGATTTTCAATCTTTATAATAAATAAATAATTTTTGTAAATAATCATATGATACAAAATTTAGAAAATTAATTAACCAAATTAATGAATTTAAATTATAACCATATTCACCAATTATATCTTTTAGTCAGGTGAGATTTTTGAATCTCCATAGACTTCTAAAATAATCATATTATCGTATGAGTCGATAAGACTCTGCAGATATAACGATTAAGTTTTTAAAATATATATATATATATATATTATATTAAATTAATTAAATTAAAGACGTATTTAAATTTAATTCCTTTATCGTGTGAGATTTTAGAATCTCTGTAGATATTTAGAATAATCATATTACCGTATAAGTCAATAAGGCTTTGCAAGTATGTTGATTAAAATTCTTCAAAACATGTATCTACATGCTAAAAAAATTATTATTAACACTTAAAAATATACATAAGAATATAAATAAATAAATTAAATTGCCAAACTCTTTTATCGTATGAAGTTTCAGAATCTTCACAGATATTTAAAATAATTGCATTATCATATAAACTAATAAGGTTCTGCAGGTACTGCGATTAAAATTCCCAATCATAAAACATAAAAAAATAATTTTAAACCCTTTTCTTTTTTTATTCCGAAAATTCAAAAATGGAGAAAATAATTGAAATTAAATTACTTTTTGCAATTTAAAACACAGATATCAAAAATTCAAAAATTGTTTTATTTGCAAAATGGTGAGTTATTTTTAATTAATTTCTCTTCAAAAATATTTTCACCAAAAAAACTTTTAAGTTCGAACTACATGGACTTTGATCTCCATCACAGGGTACATAGGCCTCAGAGTCAGATTCTAAGTCAAGTCCATCCTCCCTCATAAATAAATAAATATTTCTCACTTAATTCTTATCATTTTTATCAAACACATGAATATAAAAGGGATAATTAAAATAATTATAAAACCATACTAATAGAGCACAACAAACTTCAAGTAACTATTCTGATGAACGGATATTGTGGGGTGCCTAACACCTTCCCCATACTCAACCGACTTCCGAACCTATTATCTGATTTCATAGACCATCCTTATCCTCCTTTTAATCAGTTTCCCGAGATTTACCTCAAAATCTTAGTGGCGACTCCTCGTTTCGTTTAGTTCCCGCCGCAAAGGTCGGGACCTTCGCTCGTGCGCTGTCCGCGTTGCATTTTTTTGGGTGTGACAAAAGGGCTCTAAAATTACATAGGAAGCAAGCCCTAGCAACCACAAGTCTCTCTTTATCGCTGCTCTTGAGTTCCTTCTTTCTCTCATCTTCTTTTTGAGTCTGATTTATGATCTAATAAGTGTAGATTTTGCACGTGCACTGTGGTGCATTGACATGCCCGCCGCAGCACATGGCACAAAAAATCCTATAAAATTTTTAAACTTCCTTCAATGCTATAGCTCACTCGAACATCGACTTAGCCCTCTTTTAAGGTTGTCCATGGTGTAAGTTTCATTATAATCCGACACCATATGAGAATTTTAGACACTCGAATGCAAAAGTCAGTTTTTAAAGAGATTTTCAAGCATCCAAGTACCTAAAACTCATAACTTATATCATTAACCCATTGTGTGGCTTGAACCAAGTCCAATGGACCAACATATACTTGAGTGACCAATCAAACACACAAAAACATACCAAACACAAAATTTGGCCACTTAATGGCTATTTTGCTTAATATGGCCAAAATACACAATTAACACTACAAGCACTATTTAGCCTCTATTGCCACAAAATACCCTACAAATACATTGTCACCACATAGATAAAACATTCCTTATACTTGTATTAGTATTTTAGCCCATCACCACAAAAATTTCCACATATTCACATCATATACAATATTGGGCTAAAATACAAAACAACATAGTATGAAATAAGTGCAACCAATTAAAATGATATTCATTCCTAGTTGGCAACATATAATATCATTCATATAAGTTTATGTACACGACTCAAAATGAAATCGGGCTTTACAATGAGAATGTAGCAAGTATGCTAGCCCTTGCCCGATTCTCTCCCTTGCTCAGTCTCACTGATGGAACCTATAAAATGATAACCACGGGGTGAGATAAAAATCTCAGTAACTAAGATAATCTATATTATTGATTAACATGCCAAGTTATAAACAAGTATTAAAATAAGTAACATAATCACATCATATAAGATCATGATGCAGTAAGCAACAAGTTGATTTTGCTCCCTTCGATGCCTCCCGACTTGATTCAACTTTCATCCTAACTTAATTTAGAGCCAAATATGACCCAAAAATCCAATTAGCAACCCATAAACATAATTACATAAATTAATATTATTTTAACTAATTTATCCCTTAATTAATCAACTTTTCCAGATTTGAAGTTTTAGGATGTTACAGTTCTCCCCTCCTTTAAAGGAATTTTGCCCCCAAAAATTCAAGAACAACCACAACACATACTTAGGGAAACAGATAAGGATATTACTACTTTATTTTGTCCTTTGTCTCCTAGGTAGCATCACCAGGAGCCATTCCTTTCCGTACCACCATAACCGGTCGAATAGTCTTGTTCCGAAATTGCTTATCTTTAACATCTACTACTCATTCTAGCTCTGCTCGTTAAGTCATATTCTCTTACAGCTCTACCTCTTCGGGTTCAATCACATGAGATGGATCGGATTGATATTTCTTCAGTTGAGAAACATGAAAAACATCATGAATCCTAGATAATTGTGGTAGTAAGGTGATTTAGTAGGCAACTAGCCCAACTTTCCTGAGGATCTCAAATGGACCCATGAATTGAGGAGATAATTTCTTTGCTCTAATTGACCTCCCGATTCCCGTCACAAGTAAAACTCTTAGAAAAACATGGTCACTAACTACAAACTCTAACGGCCTTCACCATTTATCTGCATAACTCTTCTGCCTACTTTGAGCCATTAGAAGTTTCTGTCTTATCATTTAAATCTTTTGCATCGTCTGATCTATAATATTAGGACCCATAATGATTCTCTCACTCAGTTCAACCCAACAAAGAAGAGATCGACATTTTCTTCCATATAGTGCCTCATAGGGAGCCATCCCTATACTGGAGTGGAAACTATTATTGTAGGCAAACTCAGATGGCTATCTCAGTTGCCTCTCTGTTCTAAGGCACAAGCTCTCAACATGTCCTCTAGAGTCTATATAGTCTTTTTTGTCTGTCCATTAGTTTGTGGATGATATGCTGTGCTAAATCTTAATTCAGTACCTATTGCTCTCTGTAATGCTTTCCAAAAATTTGAGGTGAACCTTGGATCACGATCAGAGACGATATCCTTTGGCACCCCATACAATCTCACAACTTCTCGAATGTATATCTCTGCTAACTTTTCTAATGAGTCACTTATTCACATGCTAAGAAATGGGCTAACTTTGTCAATCTATCTACAATCACCCAGATAGAATCATGACTGGATTGGGTTCTTAGTAATCTTGAAATAAAATCTATAGATATACTATCCTACTTCCACTTCGGTATCTTTAGTGGTTGTAAAGTTCTTGCTGGCCTCTGATGCTCAATTTTAACCTTTTGACAAATTAAACACTAAGACATAAAATCTATAACATCCCTTTTCATTCCAGACCACCACCAATACCGCTTCATATCCTATTACATCTTAGTTGCTCTAGGGTGAATTGTATATCTACTCTTATGTGCCTCATTTAGAATTCTCTTTCTCAAATCACCCTCATCTGGTACACAAACCCTATCTCAATATACAACATATCCATCATCACTTAACCCAAAGTCTATGGTCGCCTTCCCTCTACATCTTCCTGAATTTTCAACAGATACTCATCCTTAAGCTATGCTGTCCTTAACTCTCTCCAAAACTCATTGGTAATTTTGGTGGAATGTAGGCTATACAAAGTTAGTTTCGGTGAGTCATGCTGAATATCCAAGTAGGATTCCAGCAATTTGTGCTCTTACACCATTAGATAAGCGACATGCAATGACTTTCGACTTAAGGCATCTACAACCACATTTGCTTTCCCTGAATGGTATTTAATTTCGAAGCTATAGTCCTTTAAGAACTCCATCCAACTTCTCTGCCTCATATTAAGTTCCTTCTGATCTAATAAATATTTCAGGCTCTTATGGTCACTAAAAACACTGAACACTGCTTTATATAAATAATACCGCCAAATCTTTAGTGCAAACACAACTGCGGCAAGCTCTAAGTCATAGGTTGGGTAGTTCTCTTCATGTGGCTTGAGCTGTCTAGAGGCATAAGCCACTACCCGCTCATCTTGCATTAACACACATCCCAAACCCTTTAGAGATGCATCTGTATACACTTCATATTGCAATCGTGGATTAGGAATAATCAATATTGGTGCCGCAGTTAGTTTCTCCTTCAACTTTTGAAATGTGATATTGTACTTGTCATCCCAAATGAACGGCTAATCTTTTTAGGTCAACCTAGTCAATGATGAAGCTATCTGAGAGAATCCCTAGATAAATCTTCAATAATATCCAGCCAATCCTAGAAAACTCTGTATTTCAGTCATGGAAGTAAGTCTCTCCCATTTCAACACCGCATCCACTTTATGCGAATCCATGGCAATCCCTTCTGCTGACACAATATGTCCTAGAAATTAGACCTCTCGTAGCCAGAACTCACACTTGTTAAGCTTGGCATAGAGCTTGTTATCCTTCAAAATTTATAGCACAAATCTCAAATGCTTCGTATGCTGCTCCTCATTTTCAGAATATATCAGAATGTTATTAATGAATACCATAACAAACTGATCTAAGTAAGGCCTAAATATACGATTCATGTAGTCCATGAAAACTGCAGGTATATTTGTTAACCCAAATGGCATGACCAGGAACTCATAATGCCTATATCTGGTACGAAAAGCTGTCTTAGGCACATCCTCCAAGCGCACTCTTAATTGATGGTATCCTGACCTTAGGTCAATTTTTGAGAAAACCAAAGCCCCCACCAAATGATTTAATAAATCATCAATCCTTGGTAAATAATATTTGTTCTTCATCATCACCTTATTCAACTGTCTATATATAATCAATACATAGCCGTAAGCTACCATCCTTCTTCTTAACAAACAATATAGGTAACCCCTAAGGTAACACACTGGGTCTAATAAATCCCTTTTCAAGTAACTCCTCTATCTGCTTCTTCAACTTAGTTAGCTCAGTTGGTGACATCCGGTATGGTGCCTTTGAGATTGGTTTAGTTCTTAGAACTAGGTCTATCATGAATTCCACTTCCCTTTCTAGAGGCAAATCAGACATATCATCCTTAAATACCTCAGGAAACTCCAATCTTATCAATACTTCCATCGTAGACCCCATGCACTGAGAAAAAAACCATATAAGCCATACACCCTTGTTGCATCAATTTCTCTGCTTGTACTATTGATAAGAACTTAGACTCGCTAGGGATATTAGCCGATGTAGTATGTATCGGTAACAAAACTATCTTCCTAGTACAGTTCAAGGTGGCATTATTTGCCATCAACCAATCCATATCGATAAGCACGTCCAAACCCTTCATAGGAATTCAAATCAAATTGAGAGTGGTCGAATGATTTTCAAACCTCACTTTTATATTCAAACATGCTTTAGTAGTCATATCAGATGACCCAAATAGCATAGACACTTTAATCACATAAGGCAATTCATGCAAAGGAAGTCCCAACCTCTTTACACATTCATATGAAATAAACAAATGTGTAGCACCAGAATCAAACAATGCTTCAATTTTCTGCTCGCAGATAGAAATAATAACTTTAATCAAATTCAGCGACGCTCTTGCCTCCTCCTGAGATAGTGTGTAGACTTGTCCTGGAAAGGTAGATCTCTGCTCTGCCATCTCCACTCTTCCCTCGCGGCATTGTCTTGCTAGATGGCTAGGTTTCCCATATTTAAGACATGCTCAACAGCTCCCAGGATGTGACCGCCCACTCTTAGCACATGGTAGTGGTCAAGCTGTACTCAAGGTTGGGGCAGGCATATTAGAAGCCTATTGGGATGGTTGTGGAACACCAAAACTCCTAAATCCACCTTTCTGAAATGTTCCTCGAGTCTATGATCCTCTAACAAAACTCTTCTTTCCCAATACTGCAGAACTACTCGGGCCAAAACTCATCTTCTTGGAGACTTCTCCAGAAGGGCCTAGGGAGGATGAGAACCTCTTATGACTATCTCGTCTCTTTTCTGCTTCTACTTCCTGACCCCTTCTTGCTGCAATTCGGAGTCAATTACATATGCTAGCATATGTGGTTATTCTTAGCAGAGCAATTTGTTGTCTATATTCAGGCCTCATCTTTTCTAAAAGTCTCTTGGCCTTCCACTTGCTATCATTTGTCTCATTCAGATAAGTAGAAAATTTTAATAGCTGATTAAACTTCTGAATGAATGCTTTCTCATCAAGATCTCCCTACCAAAATGCATAAAACTCGGCCTCTTTCTCATCTCTAAATGCTAGAAGAAAATGATGATCAAAGAACATTTCCTTGAATTGTTCCCATATTAGCTGACATCTATCCACTGGTCTTACAGAATTCCACCAGTGTTTAGCATCTTCAACTAGATACACTGTGGCTATAATCACCTTCTGTTTTGTAAAGCACAGTACCACCTCAAATATGGTTTCAACTCTCTCTATCCATTTCTTCGTTTCTCCTTCCTTCATAGTTCCATTAAAGGTTGAAGGGTTAAACTGAGAAAAAGTCCTCCATGCTCGATCAATAACCATCCCTTGAGCATCTCCATCCGCTCTCATCCCAAATGATCTAGGTCTACTACCGGAACCATAAGATGGTTCCAATCTGCTCTCATAAGCTTCCTCTTGTCTCCTTTGTTCCTCCTCACAACCTCTATTTCGAAGCAGAATGTCGTGGTCTTGAACAGTTCCCTAGATGTTCCTCATCATATCCCACAATTCTTTAAGAATTGCATTATTACCTTAGGGCCTTTGTTGTTGTTCTACTTGTATCTCTGGTTATACCTTTGGCATAGGCCCATCATTTTTTGGTAAATTACCAACATTTCAGATGCTTCTTCTAACTATTTTTCTCCCCTCTTAAGGAAGAAACCAAGTAGAAAAGGGAAATTAGTAGGAAATAAAGGAAATAAGATAAAGAAAAAGAGTTGTGTACATAAAGTTACCAACTAATGAGAATGAATGCAATAGGCACATCACCAAAACCAGATCTCAGAACCTGAAGCTCTAATACCAAAATGTAATGTCTACCTTGACATTACCAAAATTCACCACACAATCATAACAAACAATCATAATCTTTCTCCTAAGCTCACATTATATATATAAGGGTTAAAACTAGTAATCCTTTAGAAATAATTTTGGAAAAATTTAGGATCCTATAAAAACCCTTCAAATTGATAGTTTGAGCTCAAACTTAAAATTTTATAAAGGTATTGGAAGCATGGAAAAGTTTCAAGAAGCAAAACAGTTCAAAACAGGGCCAAAAATGTCATTTTTGAGTGTTTTGGTCCATGCGCTGCGGCTTATGGTCCATGCACCACAGCATGTGGCATAGAAAGCTAAGTTCATTCGCTGTACTGTGTGCCGCAGCTTGCACAAAATGCACTGCGGTGCACATGTCCATGACAACTTTTCTAGACGAACTTCAAACATGCACCATTTTCGCATTCGATATCCGATTAGAGTGATTCAAGCGCCCACGCGAAGATTATTTAATAAGCTAACTAATGCTATAAGTTTCATTACAATCTGACACCATATGAGAATTTTAGACACTCAGAGGCAAAAGTCAGTTTTTAAAGAGATTTTCAAGCATCCAAGTACTCAAAACTCATAACTTATACCATTAACCCATTGTGAGGCTTGAACCAAGTCCAATGGACCAAAATATACTTGAGTGACCAATCAAACACACAAAAACATACCAAACACAAAATTTGGCTACTCAATGACCATTTTGCCCAATATGGCCAAAATACATAATTAACACTATAAGAATTATTTGGCCTCTATTGCCACATAAGACCCTACAAATACATTGTCACCATATAGATAAAACATTCATTGTACTTGTATTAGTATTTTAGCCCATCACCATAAAAATTCCCACATATTCACATCATATATAATATTGGGCTAAAATATAAAACAACATAGTATGAAACAAGTGCAACCAATCAAAATGATATGCAATCATAGTTGGCAACATATAATATCATTCATATAAGTTTATATACATGACTCAAAATGAAAGCGGGCTTTACAACGAGAATGTAGTAAGTATGCTAGCCCCAGCCCGATTCCCTCCCTGGCTCAGTCTCACTAGTGGAACCTGTAAAATGATAACCACGGGGTGAGATAAAAATCTCAGTAACTAAGATAATCTACATTATTGATTAACATTCCAAGTTACAAACAAGAATTAAAATAAGTAACATAATTACATAATATAAGATCACCACAAATTGCATGCATGATCCCTAACCATCCAGTCCTCCAATACTCTCGACCAAACTAGTAGGCTATTTCACAGAACCAAACCACATGTATGGCTCCTAAGCTCACCATCCATGGTAGGACTACCCAGCCAAGGTGTCCTAAACCACTTCTGGACTATTGGTTCCCCCTATTACAAGTAATTGGGGTGTCGTTACTACAACACTGCATCCTTCAGATGCTAAAGAGCATAGTCTCCAACTCCGTACCCTTTTAGGTACTAAGGAGAGTAAGCCTCCAACACCACACCTATTTTTGGGTACTAAGGAGAGTAAATGCTGCACCTGGCGTCTTGAGGTGCCAGCAATGCCATATGGACTTAATCTTCACTATCTCCACTAGGGTGACCTCCCACCCTCTAATATGCCATATTTCATCACATATCTTCACTTGACCATGCATAAACAACTTTCCAAACAAATATAACAAATCTTACCATTTACTTCAGAAATATAGAATTTCACAAAGCAATACTCCACTCATTTTCTAAAATAGTTAACCTTTAAGGAATTTATACATATATACTCAACAAATCATAGAAAAGCAACTTGAGAATAATTTTTACAAGGTAATAAATAATGCAAATTATCTAGTTACCTCAACCCTTTTATTACTAAAAGGGTTACCCATGGTACTAATTCTCTTCTTGTGTCAAGGTAAGTCTTCCCACACCAAAATCTACATCAATAAGTACTATATGTTAATTTTTAATTAACACAAGCACTATTAGCCAATAATAACCTCCCAATTCTCCCATTTCTCACTCATATTCTCAACAAAGAGGCTTGTTAAGATTAGAATTTATTTATACAATCCCTTTAAGTCTCCTTCTAACTCTATCACAACATAAAACTTAATATCTCAACTTATCACACTTCAACACCCTATGATCAAGTTAGGGCTTAATCCAAAATTCACCAAACAAGGAAGTAGCTTCCTATTACCACATATCCAAGATCAATAAACCTAAATTAAACTTTTAGAGTTAATAGAAACCTTTAAAACATTGACTCATGGCTTAATCCAATCAGACTAAGTTCTCACTCTTTCAAATCCTATGAAAAATGAGATGAAAAGGTAGAGGAGAAGGGTAGGAAACTTACTTAACAGTTTAAAGGCTCAATTTTTCTTCAAAATCCTCCCAAAATGATGCCCTAGCAGTGCCCAAAGTTGCCCCCTTCGTGCTCTAGGTTTTTCACCCTAAAATTTGCCAATTTTTGATGATTTGTGAAATTTTAAGTTACCTGCTGTGCTGTGCACCGCAGCGCACGCCACGGCTCACGACGCAACAAGCAACAAGTTGATTTTGATCCCCCCGATGCCTTTCAAATTGATTCGACTTTCATCCTAACTCAATTTAGAGCCAAATATGACCCAAAAATCTAATTAGCAACTCAAAAACATAATTAAATAAATTAATCATATTTTTAACTAATTTATCCCTTAATTAATTAACTTTTCTAGATTTAAAGTTTTAGGATGTGACACAATAGCAGAGGAAAGTATTATAGATATTCGAATAGTAAAAGAGTTTCCAGAAGTATTTCCTAAAGAAATAAGTGGCTTACCCCTAAAAAGAGAAGTGGAATTTACAATTGACATCATGTCGAGGATAGGGCCAATTTCAAAAGCACCTTACTGAATGGCTCCAAGTGAGATGGCAGAGTTAAAAAGTAAAATAGAAGAGTTACTTGAAAAGGGATTCATTAGGCCTAGTGTCTCTCCATGGGGAGCTCCAATTTTGTTTGTTAAAAAAAAAAGATGATAGTCTTAGGTTGTGTATAGAATATAGAGAGCTAAATAAGGTAACCATAAAAAATAAGTATCCTCTTCCTAGAATTGATGACTTATTAGATCAATTAGCTGGAGCTAGAGTATTTTCTAAGATTAATTTGAGGTCAGGTTACCATCAGTTAATGGTAAAAGCTAAAGATGTTCTCAAAACAGAATTTTGGACTAGGTACGACCATTATGAGTTCTTGGTAATGCCATTTAGACTAACCAATTCACCTACCATATTCATGGATTACATAAATCATATTTTTAGACAATACATGGTTCAATTTATTGTGGTCTTTATAGATGATATATTAGTGTACTTTAAAACTTATGAGGAATATGAGAGGCATTTGAGAATTGTTCTAAAAATTTTAAAAGAAAAACAATTATTTGCTAAACTCAGTAAGTGTGAATTTTGGCTTATAGAAGTTAGATTCCTAGGCCATGTGACCTCACAAGATGGGGTCGCAATAGATCCTAATAAGATAGAGGCAGTCTTAAAGTGGGAGAGGCCTAAGACAGTTACATAGATAAGAAGCTTTTTGAGTCTAGCGGGTTATTGCAAAAGATTTATCCAAAACTTTTTTCAAATTGCCATGTGTAACATCCTAAAAATTTTAAGACTCAAATTTATTTTAAAAATAAAATAAAATATCTATAATTAAATTAAAATTTAGAATAATTTGATAGAGGTCTAGAGTTTTAATTTTTACTAGGCAAAAGTTTGGTTTTATTTGATTTTTAACTATAAGAAAAATTACCAAAGTTGACCCGGGCTTTTATGCTATAATAAAAAATGTTGGGCCCTTTATTGTAATTTTCCCTAAACTTTTAGATCAGCAATTTAAAGACCAGAATGATTGCAGAAAACACAAAAAATGAACAAGGAAAGAAATGCACAAACGGGAGAGAGAGGGAGAGAGGAAGAAGAGAGGAGAAAGAGAGGGAGTTAGGCTTGGATCTAAGAGTCTTTGCGACCGTTGCGAGCTCGGCTACACAATAGGTAAACTCCCTACTTCAATTCTCTTCCCTTTCTCTTGATTTTCTTCAATTTTTGAAAGAGGAAATTTTTGGATTTTGATCTCAAAGGCTTTATTCTTGTAAGCTTTTATTTCTTTGGATCCTAGGGAGCATGTTTTGAGTTTCTATATAGTGATCTAATGTTTTGAGTGGATAATTGGATGAAAAGAGGTATTTTGGGCACAAAATAAGCCCTAAGAAATTGGGTTTTTCCTCTTCAATGGTTTAAGCTTATTGATTTAGTTATAATTTTGCTATTTGAGCCTAATAAGATTTAAATTAAGGTTTGGTTTTCATTATAAGGGCTAATGGTGAAAGTTGGTGACACTAAGTGAAGGTTTTTAATTGATAAAAAATTATATAAATTGGAAATTAGCCTAATGATGGCTAATAAATGGTTTTGGTGGTTAAGTGATATTATATGAATGGTTGGTTTAATATATGGACCATTAGGGTGGATTATGACTCATTGACCCAAGTTGTGTGGTATGAGTTATAGTCTTCATTAATGCTATTTGTCATGATAAGTGATGTGGATCACTTATATGTTGTAGCAAATTGTTGGTATGACTTATTGAGAAGTAAGGAACAAGCCGAGCCCTATTTTGTACAAGGGGAACCCTTTTGGTATCAAAGGGTTAAGGTAACAGGGGAATTTATATTTTTTATTACTTTGTTTTAGCTATTTTTGAATAAATATTACTAGTTATCATGCATTACATGTTTTAAAAGATTAAATGTGATTTATAAGGAGTTATGGGTACTACTTTGATTATAGTGCAAATATATTTTCTAATTGTTTAATAATAATATTTTTATGGAAACAAGATTTGTTTACATGTATTGTAATCATAAGGAATAGAAGTTGTACTTAAGGAAGTGTAACTAAGTAAGGTACCTTAGATAGGCTAAGGAACCATTTAAGGGAGATTTATAAATGTTATACTACCTTAGAGTGTTGAATGGTCAATACTCAGGAAAGGTAGACAAGAGTAAAAGGCATGATCTCGGTGAGAGTTCACCAATGAGAAGATGTGGATTTTTGATATTCTATGGCATACTGTCAGTGCTCAATGTTATCTTACGTATTGCGGGCTCAGTGCACTAAAGTGATTAGTGTATTGAGTGTTCGACACCTCTCAGTGGGGAAGGGAATCCGATATATGAAGTGTGAGGTTGAGTGCCTAGGCCAAGGTAGCCCTCACATAGAGAGTAAGTTAGGTTGGCTCTAGGAGGGAGTTAGCTTCGACTGCTTAAGATTCATGTCGAAGGGGCATAGGAGGTTCGGTAGATTAAATCATGCCTTAAATTTTGTTTTGTGCTTGTGAAGGTACAAGTAGGTATAAAGTTTACCTATGAGTTAAAAAGTACCAGGGGCATTCTATTGGTCATGAAAGGCCATACCGGCCTATGTCATGCATTCATGCATTTTAAATGGCTAAATTATATACTATATTAAATTTATTATTTGTTTATTTGATTATGGCTTACTTTGTAATAATCAATGTATATTTCTCTGTTACTGAGACTGTGGTTGTCTCACCCCTTACTTTTCAATATTTTCAGGTCCAGGTGAAGGATCCAGTGGTGGACTGGGAAAAGAGTAAAGCTAGGGGTTTGCTTGTGATTTGTAAAGAACTGCAACCCCTTTCTTTCGAGCAAATATATTATAATGTATTTAGGATTAGGGTGCCAGTAAGATATGATTATGTATGTGTAAGTGAATATGTGTGGATTGTGTGCTTGTGTATGAATTTTTGTCTGTTTGTAGACTTGTGGCTAGAAAACTTGGTTATGGTGTGTGGTTTTGATGGATTTACTTAGTAGACCAAGTTTCTATTACAAGCAGATATTTATTTTGATATATATATATATATATATATGTGATTCTATAAGCAAATGCAAAGTGGTTGCATTGCAAATGGTGTGCTATGGGCAAGCATACACCTTGGATAGAGAGAGTGGGTGTGTGGGCCCCACAAGGAGCTCTGAGCCAAGTGAAAATATTTAACATATGTATTTATATAAATACATGGTATTTGGATTGATTTGTGACCACTCTTGTATGATTTATGCATTTTGGGGGTTTAGGGTCCATTTTGGAAAATGGCACCCGGGTGGTTAAATTTTGATGTATGAGGGTTTTTATCATTTGAATGTTCTATCAGGTGTTTTTAGTCTTATTTGATGTGTCCAAAGTGTTCCCACAGGTTTGTGACCATTAGGATGAGATTTGGACAATTTTGAAAATGGTTTTTACCAAAAAGTTGCACTTTTGCATTCGGGTGTCCAAATCTTAATCCGACCGTTGGATTTCTCCAAACTTTGGGTCACAAGTAAAACCTTTTATAAGCTTTGTGTGGGATTTGGAATCATGTCGATCAGATATCGGATGGAGAAATGGCGCACTCCAGAATTTGGTCTGGAGGTGCTGTCATGACAACATTTCATTGTTGTCATGACAACTACAATAGTGATATTGTAACCTACACAAAATTCAATCCGTCTGTTGGATCTTTTCAAAATTTTGTATGCTAATAGTATTCTTAAAAAGTGATATGTGGGCTTTGGAATCACTCCAAGCGGAGGTCGGATGATAAAATGGTGCACTCCGAAAGTTGGTCCGGAAGTGTTGTCATGACAACTTTTTAGCTGTCATGACAGCAAAAGTGACCAAATTTATAACATGTCCAATTTTTAATCCGACCGTTGGATCTTTTTGAAATTTGGTACACTTATAGTACCCTTTGAATTTGATGTGTGAGCTTTAAAATTTCTTCGATCGGAGATCAAAAGACAGAACGGTGCCTCTCTGAAGTTGACTCGGGAGGGCTATCATGACAGCAATTTAATGCTGTCATGACAGCATATTTTTACCCTTCTTTCATCTAACTTGCTTCTGTGCGCTATAGGTAGAACCTATAAAATTTTTTAAAGGCTTTAAATGTTTAATTTGCAATTGTGTATTTGCTTAGTGATTTAAATGGTTTGTTTCCTAAGTTGGTTTTAGGATTAATTCCTTAACCACACTTAGTATATTTAAATTGTGTGATTTTTGGATAACACTCGGGGCAAGTGTTACACCATGTCGCTAACTAGGCTTACTAGAAAGAATAAACCTTTTGGGTGGAATAATAAATGTGAGGAAAGTTTTCAAGAATTAAAACAAAGGCTAACCTCTACCCTTGTATTAATCATTCCTGATCCCAACCAACCTTATGTGATTTATAGTGATACTAGCAAGCATGGGTTGGGTTCTGTTTTAATGCAGGAGGGAAGAGTAGTAGCTATGCTTCTAGATAGTTAAAACCTTATGAAGAAAATTATCCCACACATGATTTAGAATTAGCGACAGTAGTATATGCTTTAAAGATATGGAGACACTATCTTTATGCAACCATAGAGATTTATTGTGACCACAAGAGTCTCAAGTATTTCCAAGATCAAAAGGAATTAAACTTGAGACAAAGAAGATGGATACAACTATTAAAAGATTATGATTATAGTTTAAAGTATCATCCAAGTAAGGCTAATGTTATAGCCGATGCTCTAAGTAGGAAGGAAGTGCATATGGCAAGTTTAATAATTAGGGAATAAAAGTTGATTGAAGATTTTAGAGATCTAAACTTGAAATGTGATGTGCAATTAGGAGAGGTGAATTATAGAGAAACAAGAATTCAAAATATGTAGGAAAATCAAGTGAAAGATGTTCAAAGAAGGGACCTATATGTAACAATGATAAAAGAAAAAATAAGTAAAGGGGAAGTTAAAGATTTTGATCTAGATAAGGATGAGATTTTAAGATATAAAAAGAGAATTTACATTCCTCCAAAGTTAGAGTTGAAGAGGAAACTTCTGAAAGAGGCATATAGGAGTAGGTATATCATTCATCCAAGAGCGATTAAAATGTATCAAGATTTAAAGAAGGGATTTTGGTGGCCCGAAATGAAAGAGGATATTACTTATTTTGTAGCAAGATGACTAATCTGTCAAAAAGTAAAGGTAGAAAATCAAAAACTAGCTAGATTACTATAACCCTTGGATATTCTTGAATGGAAATAAGATAGTATTGCAATGGATTTTGTTATGAGATTGCCAAGAATTTCTTCAAGAAATGATGTGATATGGGGTTATTGTTGACAGATTAACAAAGTCAGCTCACTTTCTTGAATTTAAGGTGACTTACTCTTTAGATAAGTTTGCTCAAATATACATTAAGGAGATTGTTAGATTGCATGGAGTTCTAAATAGCATTGTTTCTGATAGGGATTCAAGATTTACATCAAATTTTTGGAGATCTTTACAGGAAGCTTTAAGAACTCAATTGAGATTTAGCATATCTTATCATCCTTAAACTGATGAACAAATTGAAAGAAAAATGCAAACTCTAAAAGATATGTTAAGAGCTCTGTGCTAGAACAAAAAGGAAATTGGGATGCATACTTACCTTTAGCAGAATTTGCATATAATAATAGTTATCATTCCAGTCTATATAGATGGCACCCTATGAAGCATTGTGTGGAAGAAAGTGCAAGTCCCCTCTATGTTAGACAGAACTTGGAGAAAGGAAGTTGTATAGTCTAGATGTGGTAGACCAAACTTCAGAACAAATTGAAATGATAAGAAAGAAATTACTAATGGTTCAAAGTAGACAGAAAAGCTATACTGATAAGAGAAGGAGACCATTATAATTTGAAGTTGGAGACCATGTTTTCTTAAAGTATCTCCAACCACGGGCATAGGTTGTTCCATAAAAGTTAAAAATTTTAATCCCAAGTATATTGGGCCATTTCAAATCCTTTCAAGAGTTGGACTAAAGAAATACCAGCCAGACCTAGCACATGTTATAGAATATGAAAATATAGCATTACAAGATAATTTGCCTTATGAAGTTGGACCAAATTGGATCATCGATTATAAAATTAAATAGCTAGGAGCAAAAGCATTCCCCTAGTGAAAGTGGTCTGGAGAGGTTTATCCCCTAATGAGGCAACATGGGAAACTGAAGAAAGCATGAAGGAAAAACATCCAAAGCTATTTAAGTAAGGTATACTATTTTTTTAATTAATTGAGGACGAAATTATTTTTAGGGGGAGAGAAATTTCATGTCCAAAATATTTATATGCTTATTAATGGAAAATTTAGGAATATTATTAGTCAAATATGAAAAATGATTTTTAGAAGATATTGAGAGTGATTGCTTGATGGAAAGAAATATTTAAAAGAATTATATTAATATTATTTATTAAAAAATACCCAAAAGAATTAATTATAAGATCTAAATATTAGAGCCTTTTAAGACTATCATTCTTCTTAGTGCCAATACTCCATAATAATTAATTGCCAAAGCCCATTATGAGCCTATAGATGGAATTTTTTTTTCCCTAGTAGATTATTATGAGGCTTATGTCTTGAATCAAAAGAATTATTCATGGGCTACATGGAAGCATTTGCTCTAAACATGTAACAGATGAAAGTTAAAAAGCAAACTTTCATTCTTTTCCTTCTTCATTTTCAAATACAGCAACACGAGTAGGAGAGAGAAAGTGAGTTTAGCTTCCATAGAGTTTCAGAGAGTTGAGAGAGAGAGAGAGAGAGAGAGAGAGAGAGACTGCAAGTCATCCAAATACCATCATTTTTAGCTCAAAATCCACATGCAAAACCATAATCTAGACCTACTCAACTCAAGCTTTCATTAAACCTAGTAGTTCATGGAGATTTTCAAATTTTAGAAGGAGCTTAGGGAGATAAAGTCTAGAAACTCAAAAATATGGAATGCTTAGAGTAAGGTAAGCATAAATTTATCAGTTTTTAGTTGTATTGATGAGTTTTAGAAATTAAAATACAGGATTGAAAAGTACTAGTCAGATGTTTATTTTTAATTTTTTTACAACTTACTTATGGGTATTATGAGATAAGAAAAATTATTGGAAGGTATTATGTATGTATATATATATATATATCCACTTAAGATAGGATTAAGAAAATTAAAAATAAGTTTTTCCCTATTATTTCAATTTTTTTGTTGAACAGGAGAATCTCATTTATTATCTGTATCGCAGAAGGGAATAATGATTTATTGAAGATTTGAGAAAAGAAAGAAAATATTTTTTTCTATGGGTGGAGAGTTTTGTTTGTGGTTAATATAGGAAGTTAAAGTATGATTTATTTCTCGATTTTGGGTCCATATTTTCGCTGATCAAAAATTATGATGAGTTGTTTCACACTATTATAGAGAAGTAGTAATATAATAATAGAAATAGGGGTTTTATTGGAAGCATCATGGCATGTACATCTTAGAGGCAATTTATCTTAATAATAATGATAAGAGTAATATAAGATGTTATAATTAAGTTATGAATTTATTTATTTTGTATATTATGAAATTATGAATTCATATTAGATTATGGGAAATGATATAGTGGTGCTGGATAATTCTTCTAGGCTTTGATATTTGTGAGAAGCTCAAAGAAGTTCATTTTCAAGAAAAGTTGGGACAAAAAGGTATTTTGATCCAAGGTAGTGTTTCTCTAATTATTATGATAGCTATATTAGTTGAGTTAATGTTACAGAAATTTTTATTACCATGAATTATAATAGAAAATTTATGAGTTAATGAGATGTGTTATTTCTAATATGATACTTTGGCCATTGTATGTTTATACTTGCTGAATTTTATAATTCATGGTTTAAGCTTGTTTATATAACTGGATCACTATTACTTGTTGGTTGAAATAGATTAATACTACTGAAATTTTTATAAATCTCACCCCTCTTTTTATCTTACAAATAACAGGTGCAAGTTCATCCAAGAACCATGTCAAGGAGAGAGAGCAATGAAAAATTTATCTTTTTCACCTTACTTTTTAATTATACTTTCGTATAGTTTGAAATTATAATATATATATAGATACCTAGTTTGATGATTATATCTTGAGTTGTAACTATGAGAGTAGATTACAAATATATCCATAGTTCAATTATAATCATGGATAGATTATATTTTGGTATGTAAATATATTTTTATGTGTGGTAAAAGCTACTAGGATAAAATATTTATCCAAGGAACAATATTAGTAAGGGTATTATAGTAGATATATGGTGATTATTACCTTAAAATTTTTAGTCACTTAGAGGACATTTCAAGCTTCAAATGAAGTCCTAGAGCACTAAATTTGGACTTGGATATAATGAGATAAGATGTTTATAAATTAAGGTCAGGAAATTGAAAAATTTTCTGGAAGAAATTGTAAAAGTGAGGAACAAAAATTTCTCGTTAAATATATATATGAACGATTGAAGTTAGGAATTATTTTTCCCTTGTAGAGGACTTCTTAAGCTTAATTTAGAGACTTGAATCACCATAATATGATTTTTATAGAATTAGTTATGAATTTTGTAAGTTGATGATGAATTCTGGAAAAAAATGCATATGTCCTTAAAAATCATATTGACATTTTTCTCTTCTTGATGATCATTAAGGCTGAAGCAATGATCCTTATAAATACTTGTTATTTAAAGGAGTAAAAATATATGAGTTGTTACATATATGTGCTATTATAGTTCCCATGACAGCGAATTATTTTTTATAACCCTCACATGTCGAGCGCGAATCCTCAAAAGTCCAAATTAAATTCTCTTTTTTTTTTTTAAAGTTAAATGAGAAGCAAGTTAAAAAAAAACAAAAAAGGAAGGGACAAACTAGATTCGATCAAGTAACATATCTGACAAAGAATAAGAAACTCATTTACCATTAAGCTACATGATTATAATTGAATGATTTTGGATAACGTTGTTATAAATATTATTATTATTTTCCATATTTGAAAATCTAACATTCACTTTCACTTTAGAATTTCGTTTCCCTCTCCTCCGTCGCTCCTCACTCGCTCCTCCCGCCAATCTCTTCCAGCTTGTCTTTTCCTCTTCATCTCTCATCACCCTCTTCCACCACTGTAGCTCCTCCAATTTTTGCTACCTTCAATGTTCTCACTTCAGTTTATAGGGAAATTTATCTTTCGAGCGTTGTCTTCAATATGTCAGGCAGTGTTTTTCCCTAATCCATTTTGAATATTTAAATCAATATATTTTTACACACGTTTTCTTCGTCTAAACTATCCTGTATGTGTTTGTGTATGCGGGAATGAAAGAGAGACTTAAAGACTTAGAACTAGAGGGTGGAGAGAAGATCGAGGTTTTAAATTTGTTAGATTTTGATAATAAATTGATGTACGTGAACGTTCTTTTGTCCTCTTTCTCTTCCATGTCAATGAATTAGCCCCACCAACTTTGTTTTTCTCTCATTTCCACATGCGTGTTTTCCATGTTTTGTATATGGTATTTATATTCCTTTCTAGAAGAGAGATGAGTAGTGGACCTATCTCAAGCTTGCTTTGATGATATTATCTCATAGGGTATCCGTACATTTAAGGAATTTTTTAAATCTATTTGCTTTACTGCCTCCACCCGCTTACCTAACTCTATAGCATTCAAACCTTCAGGGATTCAACCTTCAGGGGTCTCGTAACTATTAAGACTCCATTTTTATTTTTATTTTTTATTTTTTTATTAATATAATATTCTTTATTTAAAACAAAAGGAAGAATAGAGATAGAAAAGATATAATAAACCTAGGAATTTGTGCATCTATCACGTGATCCTGAAGGCTTTTTTTGGAATTTTATTAAAGGAAATACTCTCAAAATAAATATTAAGATAATTTTTTCTTAAAACATTCTAAAAAAAATTTTCCTCATATATATATCACAGAGAAGTTTCTCTCAAATAAAATTGAGAGAAGCTCTCTCAAATTTTTTTAAAAGAATTATTTTCTTTCAAAAAATTAAAAAAAACTGATTTCTCTTAAGATATTATGAGAAAAAATAATTTGTCCTACAAAATTTTACTCCTTTTATTTGAGAGAAATTTCAAAAGAAATTATTTTTCTCTTAGATATTGTAACCCTCCCCTTATATCTACATGATATAAGGAGAGAATTAGTATAATCACCACATGTTTAAATCAAATTGTATTTAAATACTTTACTTGAAAAGCTTGGCCCGTGATTTATTTTGAAAATCATGAAAATTTTTCACTAACTCAATACAAAATAGAGCACAGCATAGTGGAAGGTAAACTATGCATTTATTGGAGTCTATGCATGCTTTCAAAATAAAATAATAAAGTTAAAAATTAAGCCATGTGCTACGACGTGTACCACATGCACTGTGGCATGTTGCACATAGTCATGAGTAGCTCCCTTCTGTGCCATGGACTACAACATAAGCACGTCGTGTGCTATGGCGTACATGATAGTTTCTACATTTATTATACGACAGTTCGCAGGACAAATTTTCCACATGCGCTATTTCCACATACGTCATCCGATTGGAGTGGTTTAAGCGTTCACATGAAGCTTATTCTATAAGCTAACTAATGAGAAAAGTTTGGACACAATGTAATGGTCCAATCAAAATTTAGATACTCAAGTATAAAAAATTATTTTTTCTAAAATTTAGCGTGCCCAAACGCTCAAATCAATCATATTATCTTATTAGACCATTTTAGACTTTTACCAAGTTCAAAAGGATATAATACACTTGATTGACCATATTTTATATCATATATACATGCAAGTCAAGATTTGGCTGCTCAATAGTCTATTTTCAAAAATATAAAATTTTCACAACTTAACATAAAAACATTTCTCTAGCCATTTTCACCACAATATCATAATAGATTCACTTCATATTCACTACTAGCATATTTACAATATATTTATAACTAAATCTTAGCCCCAAATGCTCATTTCACCATATATTTACACCTAAGGGGTAAGATTTAAAAAAATTACTATATATCTCATCAAATAACAACTCAACACTTAACTCTTCTTGCTATGTGCTTCTTCTTGCATCGGAATATTTAAAGCTTAACTCGCTCTTCATGCTTTCTACCTCTCAAGATCATATCATGATCCCAAATCATCTTCCTTATATCTACTATCATATTTCTAAGCTCTTCCAACAACTCATCATGCCTATCTCTCCACTGTAGCTAAACCGGTTGAACTTCTAATGCTTGCTCTTCCTTATTTACCCATCTAGAAATAACACTTATAGCATGAGCACCTTTCCTCATGATATAATACTTTTTTCCCCTCCTAAAGATGAAAAAGAAGGAAAAGTGAGCATAAGGAAAAGAGTTGTGTAATGAACAAGAATAAGTTGCCACATCTAAAAATGAATGTAATAGATAACCAAATTGATCAGGTCTCAAAACTCAAAAAAACTAATGCCAAACTGTAACCCTCCCCTTATACTTACATGATATAAGGAGAGAATTGGCAAAGTCACCGCATGCTCAAACCAAATTGTATTCAAATACTTTACTTGAAAAGCTTGGCCTATAATTATTTTGAAAATCATCAAAATTCTCTACTAGCTCAATACAAAATGGAGCATAGCACAGTGGAAGGTAACCTATGCATTCATTAGAGTCTATGCATGCTTTTAAAATAAAATAATAAGGTCAAAGCCATGCACCGTGTTGTGCACCACATGCATCGCGGCATGTGACATAGAGCCATGAGCAGCTCTCCTTTGTGTCATGCGTCATGATGTAAGCATGTCATGCGTCGGCGCACGTGATAGTTTCTACAACTGTCATGCAAACTATCATATGGCACAAGGGAGCTACTTGTGGTCATGAAAACTATCATATGACAGTTTTTGCAACTATCATGGCACGTAACACAGTAAGAAAAATCATCACCATGCTCACATGCTTCACTTTGAGTCACGGTTCTTGCACCCGTATTTATTCATTCAACATTTAATTGAGTCAAATCACCAAGTAATCATCCAAATTTTTAATCATTTACTAATTACTATTTCATTCCTGATTAGCAACTAATTACCTGATTAGAAAAATCAAGATGTTATAGATATCTTCTGTTTTCTCTTGAAATATGTTTGAGAGAAAAGTGTTGTTTTATTATAGTGGGATCTCTAGCTTCCCCTATGCTTATTTCAAGTTATCTTCCAAGCTAACTCAAGCTACCATGAATCTTCTTCCTCCTCCTTTTACCATAGAAGCCACGGCCATGATTGAAAAAAGGAATGAAATGAATAACTGATGGTGAGGCGGCGTGGAGGATATGTGGTGATGTTGGTGTGATTATTGATGGAGAAGGGGGGAACATGACGTGATGATGGTTTAAAGTGTGGGTCCGTGAAATAAAATGGAGAATAGAGATGTGTGTGTGTTTGGCCGTGATTGAGAGAATAAGAAGCGATTAAAAAAGAAAAATGGAGAAATGAATGGGACGCCGAAAATGAATGGAGAAGAGAAGGAAATGTGACGATGCTGTGGATGAATTGGGGAAAGAGACGCCGAAGAAGCTTCAGCCACATGAATAAAAACAGAAGGAAAAGAAAAACAGGGGTGGCAAAATCAACTTCAAAAATATTTTTCCTTGCTTTAATTTACCCATAGTATTTTTAATAAACTTTAAAAATGTCTTCTAAAACCTTAACCATTTGATGGTTTTGGAGCTCAAAAATTGATATCCACCATTGAGCATTTGCATATCCTAGAAAATCAAAATGAGCATATTCATTTAGAATATGTCTAAAATAAATCCTATGTCTCATAAAATAATTAAAAATTATTTTCTCAAAAATTGCAATTTTCTCACAAAATGATCAAACATTCAAATAATTTATAATATTTTTAAATTAAGCTCAATCAAAGGTTGACAAAATTAAATCATGTTAAAAATAGAAAAATAAACTATTAACAATTAATTTATTCTTTAAAATTGGACAATAATCCAAATAATATCTAATAAATATAAATTAGTTCAAAATTATCATTAAAATGTATGAAAAATGTGGATAAAATATATAAAAATTATGATTTATTAACATTCTTTTGTTTATGTGTATACATTTTGGGTTGTTGCTGTTGAAGCAAGTTTTGTTCTAGTTTCATAAAGATGATATTTCGGTTCGGCTTCAATTTGATTTCATTGTTTACTTCAATTCGATTCAGTTAATATTAGTGTAGTTTGGTCTGTCAATTTCCTCAAATGAAAACTGAATTGAACTGAAAATATGATGTCCGCTCACTCCTAAAGGTGGACCTTAATCCAACAAAAGCACTAATAACAAAAAGTACATATTTTGTGGGTAAACATTTTGAAGACAATACTAATTTTTCAAATATTAAAATACACTATTTGCATCGTATATAAAATTATATTCCATTATTTTCTTAAAATATTGATACAGCATGGATAGTCCCTACGTCGTACTACTCTTATCACTTTATTCAAGAGTAGGTAATCAGTCCCATTCTCAAATCCCAAATTAGTACAGTACTCTTGTTCACAAAAACATGATAATGACTATTTTATTTTATTTTTTTACCTTCAAATGATAATGAGTATTAACTATTGATTCTTCTTTTATCCACCAAATTCATATTATATTATTATGACAACATCATTCTTCATTCAAACATTAATGAAACTAGAAATTACTTCAATATTTCTACCCTTGAAGAATTTCAATTCCTCAAATGCCCAATTCCTTGTGTCTTCCACTTCTTTCCCTAACCCTTGCTCTGCCTTCTCAACTCTCTGCAGCAACCCTTGCATCATCCCCACATAAAAGCCATATTTCCTCAGTTTCTCTATCTCCTCCTCACTTCCACCTCCCAACATTGCCCCACACGCAGCTCCGCACGCGTGCATTCCACCTTCGCCCTTTTCTACCTCTCGCTCCATGCTTGCTCCACCATCCAACTGAGTAGGGGTGAGCAAAACCGAACCGAAACCGAAAATCGAACCGAATCGAATCGAATTTTGTCTATTTGATTCGGTCTATTTGATTTTTCGGTTCGATTCGGTTTTTTTATTTTAAATATTTCGGTTGATCGGTTCGATTCGGTTAGTAAAATTTAAAATCGAATAGACCGAATCGACCGAATTATATATAATTTATTAATTTATAAATTATATTTAATTTATAAATTATTTTATTTTTATTTTTATTTTTTATTTTAATAAAGAATAAAAAATAATAACATCACTTGAAACCCCATTTCAATCAATCACTCTCATCAGTAGGTATTGTGACTGAATTATGAGGCTATTATTTAATCATCGGTGTTTATTTATGGTTGTTTATTTGATTATTCATGTCTTTATAATATTTGGGCTTTATGTCATATGAGTATAATTAGAATGGGCTCATATTGAAAAAAACGAAAAGAAAAAAAGGCCCAATTTTATAGTGTTGTTTGTTTTAATATTTAAAAATTAGGCCTAAACCGAAAAACCGAATTAACCGACCGAACTGAATTATCAAATTTCGGTTCGGTCCTTGTTCGGTTCGATTGGCTTGTTCGGTTCGATTCGGTTTTCATTTTTAGTGTTATTCGATCGATCGGTTCTGCATATTTTGAGACCGAACCGAACCGAACCGACCGATTCTCACCCCTACAACTGAGTCCTCACGAATTTACGATATTGCCCCTCCACCAAGCCCTCCGATCCCACCGCACGTGAGATCTCCACCATGACACGCAGGATCTCATCTGAATTGTCTAGGGTCGGGTCGTTGGATCTCGCCAATAGTTCAAACCCGAATGGTATGATTCCATCTCCGGCAAGAAGCTCCATGTTCGGATCGTACACATGGTCCCATTTGGGCTTGGGCCTGGGCCTATCTGTTAATGGGAGGTGTTCGTGAGTGTAGGCGGCTGCAAGCATGAGTAGCAGGGTTGAAGCCGCCGGCAAGGCCTGGTCCTGATGGCCGCCGACGAGCTCGCAAGCTGCCACACAGAGCGCCGGCACTGTGGTTCGTGGGGCGGTGAAGACCAAATGGTGCATGGGCTCAAAGACCACGAGGGGTTCCTTCATGGGAAGAACCTGCTTGATATGGGCTTCAATGTCTGCCTGCAGAGAAGCAGCCCAGGAGGAAGGAGGAGGAGGAGAAGAAGAAGAAGAAGAAGAAGAAGAAGAGGGGGCACGCGTGATTTGCGCCGCCGTGGAGAGTTTCGACAGCAAGGGACGATAACGGCGGAGATCTGATCTGCGTGAGAAAAGTACGGTGGAGTTTCCAAGGGGGTGGAAAAGTGCTCCGACCATGGAGGTACCTCAGTACAGATGCTGAAAGAAAAGGGCCGATGAATATGAGGATAGTGAATGAGGATGAGAAATATTTGGGACCTCGAGTGCAGATAGAAGAGTATTTGTTGCTCCGACGTTATTTATGCTTGTCTTGTTGGCCTATTGAGTATAAATTTATTTTATTTTGGCCAAGGGGTATAAATTATTTTTAAACCTGCATTGTGGCAATGTGTTACACGAGTCTATTATTTTAAATATGTTTACTGTGAAATACGTGAACTCTTCTGAGCCTAACAACCAAGTTTCGGATCTTTTTCTCCGTCCATATATATATATATATATATTAAAGTATTGAAAAATTAAATCCATCATTAAATCAATCAAATTAATAAATTATGGGTTAGCAATTCAACTGAGTTGAATTGGAGGGTGAACTCAGAAGATAAATCGATCATGATTAAAATTATACAATTTAAATAAAAAGATATTAATAATAAAAATATTCAATTAAATACAAAATTAATGTCTAATGCAAGATACAAATACAATAATAATTATAGGATTATAACCATCCAAAAATCTAGTAATAATAAAATATAAATTTTTAAAGATTCATTCTTACAATTACAATTTACAACCCTTTAATTGTTAAAAAGTCAAAAATTAATCATCACTAATACTAAAATCATCAACAATGACAGTCATAATTCATAAATGCTAAGCAACAATCAGACAAATAAACAGTAATAAATAATGAAAGATTAAAATAATTAAGGCACAATTAACTTAAAAGAATACTGAATCTTTTAAATTTGAACTTACAATTAAGGCCCTTTATTCGAAATTTAAACTACAGATAGTGAAATTTAATTTAATTACCTTGCCCTCCATTGTCTTGCTTTCTTAATTTTCAAGCTGAAATTTTTACTTTTTATAATTTTAAAAAATAAAAATATAAAAATTAAAAAAATCACCTAGATAATCTAGCAACCTTGCTACCGAGTTAGTCGGATTATCTCAAATTAATCCTAGGTCAGTCGAGTTATATCAAGTCAATAGATGGCTGATTTAAGTAAAAATTCAAATTAAAAAAGAGATCAGTGATCAATTCACAGGTTGAACTGATCAATTCAGTGTAAATTTTTATACAATGATATATACATATATATTTTGTGCAAGTCCATATAGTTATCTTAAATTTCACGGAACAAGTCACAAATTTCGACATCAGTCGGTATATATTTATATTATAGTTATATAAATATGTATGTGTTAAAAGAACAAGGCATCTTCCTTACATCTGGGGCCCAATCTTGTCAGTATTTATTAAAGGACATAAAATCTCCACCCCAATGTCAATAAATTTTGTGGCCCACATTCGGTACAGTGTGACATCACATCGAATTATTAAGGTGGGTTAAATGACCATGCCCTCAATGCCTTACACTTTTTCTGGTAAGAAAATGTCTTAATTTGTTTGAAGGATAAATCAACATGACGTGTAGATCAGTGATGTGGACATTCTCCGGGCCAATAAAACAGGGAAATATAATAATTACAACCTTCTCAATATATTAATAATAATAATTGCAGTTTTTAAAATTATTGAAATGTAATAAAAGAAACAAGTTTTTTTAATTATAAGCATGAGAATTAAACTCCACTTATAGTGAATATTATCTCCCACGGAATATTGAGAACTATGATAATTAGGAACCTTTTTAAGATATTAATAATAATTTAAGTTCTTGACATTATTGAAATGTTATAAAAGAAATATTTTTTTTTAATTATAAGCACAAGAATTAGGCTATGCTTACTGTAGAGATTATCTCTCACAAAATATTGAGGGTAAAGAATAGATCTCACCCAACTAAAAGGACCATGTTTTTCATTTATTTACAATTAAAGACCTCTAATTATTGAATGATAGCTCATGGATTCACTCGTATATTTAAGAAAATGTCACTTTTTAATCTAAATCCTTGCCTATTGTAGTAACCTAATTTAAGAAGTTACTTAATTCTAGTAATCATGATAGTATTGTATGGGGTGTTTTGGTCAAGACGAACATTATAATTTGGTATTAGTTTTAAATGTTTTTACTATATTTGTTGAATTTGTATTTAGAAGTTAGTAAAATATATATTTGTTACACTTTATCTTCCTTTTGCATAGTTGCTTAACATGTACACTTACCTTCTTTGTAATTTCTTCCATCCTTAGGAAGGAACAATATGGCAAGAAGGCAATCTGCTAGAACTACTATGGGTGGCAATCCATCCAACATGAATGTTATACTCAAGAATATCGAGATGCCACCAGAGAACCACATTCTTGTCAAACAAAACTTAAAGTAGCTTAGGAATGAGCCTTAGGGTAGCAAGGATTTGTCGATTGAAATGAGGGAATTGATGAAATAAATCTACGAGACAGTAAGGGAGAAGGGTGTATCGAGAAATGAAAAACAAAGAGGCGATAGCAGGATCATTAATAATGAAGAAGAGATGTTTGAGGAAAATAAAGCCTATGAAAAAAGCACACCTAAGCAATTTGGGGCTTTGAGTAGTAGTAACTCTTAGACTTCTATTGATTGGGCATGTAAGAGTTTCTCCTAATTTAATCCACCCACGTTTGATGGGAACATGAAGGAAGGTGAAGCAAAAGAATGGATTGACCACATTGTGTAATATCCTAAATTCTTAATTTGAAAACTTATTGCTAATTAAGGGTAAATTAGTAAATTAATAGATTAGTTGAATAATTAGGATTTTGTATAGTGAATTGACTTTTTGAGTTCATAACCAATGACATGATTAGGATCGAGTGGAAGAATAGTGATTCGAAGTGGAGCATGTGAGTATAATGAGAATTTCCTCATTGTACCATGCGTTGCGGCTTATGTAGGATGCATAGTGGTGCATGACACAAAAATCTGATAAATAGGATGGCTTAACTCATGAAAGGGAGAGGGGAATGGAAAAAGAAATGAAGGAGAAGGAAAAGAGAAGTGGCTATGCTAGGGTAAAGTAGTTTGGCCACCTAAGAGATAATTCCAACTTATTACTTATTGGGTAAGTTTCGTATCGCCTTACTCTCCTATGCTACCCTAATTCTTTTGATTTGGGGAATAGAGAAATTTAATTGGGAAGTTTTGAGGAGTTGTATTCTAACTTAATAGTTATAAAAGGGTTATAGGGAGTTAAATTAAGGTTTTGTAACTAGTCTGATAGTTAATGATAAAACTTAGAAGTGTTATATATGTCAACACACCCAAGAGGGGGGTGAATTTGGTGTTTAAAGAATTTTTGATTCTTTTAAAACTTTTCAGCAAAATTGTGTTCAAGGAAAGTTTAGGGAAATTTAAGTTCTAAAATTTGTGTATAGGAATGTTAAAGTAATCTTCCCAAGCAATATATGTGTAAAAATAATTTCTATATGGATGTAGATATATTAAATTTAATTTTGTATATTAAAACATAGCATAAACTAAGGTTGTTGGGGATATAAAAAGATAAGGGAAGATAGATTGCAAACAATAATTTATTCTAGTTCAGCTCTACCACTTGAGCCTACATCTAATCTCTAAGAAAATACTTGATATTTCTTCACTATAACATAAGCTTAAGTGGGTACTTGCTACCACAATATAGCCACAAGTTTGGTTAGGTACTTGTGAGCCTTTATAGCAACTCACTTTATTAGTGAACTTCTTTTCCTAAGAGAATAACCTCTCTTGATCCTAAGGAAAATCTCTCCCTTACCTTTACAATAGTTTAGAATATGTAAACTTAGTGAAACTCTCTCTAAGAATAATAATGAGTACAATAAAGCTTTAATACTCAAATGATGAAGATATAGATGATATTGGCTTAAGAAAAATGATTTTCATATAGTAAGAGTAATATGATCGTGAATTTCATAGCTTGATGATTTCTGAGGTTAATCCTATATTAAGATGAGTTTACAGTGTTAAATTTATAACCCATGAAGTGAAATAAGTGTTAGAGGTATCATATGATCACTTATAATTGTTACATAGTAATTATAGCTGTTGGTGACAAATCATGTGAGGTACCAAGGCTTATCCACGTGTGTCTTGTATTTTTCATAAGCGAAAGTGACATATCTCACTTGGAACATGACAAATCACATAAGGAACGTTATGTGGTAGTGCCCAGATGACAAATCACGCAAGGGAATGTAGTATTTCATGCATGTTTAGGATCACAAAAGCTATAGAATGAGAAACAAGGCTTTAGAGGACATTTCGAGCGTGTGTACAAGGTGTTTCAAACGTGTTTGAACCATAGGAGTTGTTCAATGAAAAACAAGGCTTCTGGGTGACATATCACATGTGCTTTGGAAGTGAATCACACGTGATTTGGACATTGAGGATATTTATAGATGAATCACATGTGTGACCATGGTGTAACCACACGTGTTTTGGAAGGGTCATTACACATAACTACATAATATTCTAACTCACTTACTACAACTCTAAATTTAACAAATTATATATCTTTGGAAAGATCTCAAATTTAGTTTTCAATGAAAGAAGTTTCACACTTAAATTCAATGCAACTTTTGAGATATGATCAAAAGAGGAAATGAAGGTCAAGACTAAATGCTGTGCAGGATCAAAATCCCAAAACTTAAATTCTAAAGTTCATATCTTTCTCAATAAAACTCCATTTTAAGCAAATAAAATATTATTAAAAATATGTTAGAGTCTATTTTCAAATGAGATATTTCTCATCAAAATGATTAATGTAGTGAGAGATATGATATGAAACATGATCAAAGGTTAAAACTAATTTTTTACATAATTGCCATTTTAAAGCTTAGACTTCAAGTGTTCATGACTCTTTCAACTTAACTCCATTTGAGTAAATAAAATAACTTTAAAAATTTTAAGGAGTTAGTAATCAAAACATTTAAAAGCTTGAGAGATGTATATGATTAAAGATGAAGAACATAATTATAAAAAAAATATATCTTACTCTTTCTCTTAAGAGCTAAAATGTATGTTTTGATTTAAGATATTTTGAGCCACTATTTCAAATTTAAATCAATGAGTTTAACATAAAGACTTGTATTCTAATGATATTATACTTATCAAGTCCAAGGCTTTCAAGATGTATCCAAGTTTGTATAAATGTCTTTATTCTTCTTAAGCTCTTTTTGGATTATCTTTCTCTTTATCTTTATATTCTTTAATAATGAGTGTAGCATGCAAATGATAACTTCAACTTTGTTCCTCTTCATACTAATTCTCATCTTCACTTTAGACAACCTTAAATGATATATTATAAATAAAATGGTTAACCTAAATATCAATATGTATATATCCAAATTATGAAAGATGATACTATAAATACTCTTAGATATAGAATTTAAGATAAGGAAAAATATAATAGTATAAAATAACTTTGATGCACACAAATTATTTTTCCAAATCTCAAGTAATATAGAACAACATAAGCAAAACACTTTAAAGTACTTGTTCCATAGTTATAGTTAACTACTATATATATAAAAACAATTAAGCATACATATAGTTAACTCATCTATATTTGTCATCATCGAAACTTAAGCTAAATATAATATTACAAGCCATTATGTCTAATAAGAAGCTATATGTAAAGTCCCAATTTTCACCTTGGGCTTTATTTACACATCAACACCTCAACTTGCAATAATAATATGATACTAAAGATATAGCCCTTAATTTGTTTTTTAAAATGTGAAATCCTGACTTATTAGAAAATATGTTCAATAAAAAGGGTTAATAGAAGCACAAAAGCACACCCACTTAACAAGAAGGTCAAATCATTATTTTACTAAAAAATGACCATACACTGCGATGTGTTACAGAGCAACATGCTTTGGTTCTGTGTCATGCATTGTGGCATTACCACCATGTGCCATAGTGCATGTATCAGATTCTTCTATCTGGCAAATTTCTAATATGAAATGTCGCCATGCTTCATTTTCACATCTGATTTTTTATTAGAGTGATTCAAGCATCCACACGAAGCTTATAACATAGTCTATCTATTAAGACAAGTTAGACATGATCTAATGGTCTGATCCTAAATTGGACACTCGAGTGTAAAAAGTTACTTTTCTTTTAAAAAGTTGGGTACCCTAAATGTTCAATTATCACACTTAACCTTATTAGACCACTATGAGCTTTGAACCAAGTCTAATAGGACTAAATATATATGATTGACATACCATAACACATATAACACATCACAATCACAATTTGACCTCTCAACATCACATTACACACTTATGGTCTTATATGAAATAATACATGTAACCACATAAACACAAATATATTTGTTCTACTTTCAACCATCCAACTTCTGCATATAGGGGTAAGCATCATGATATGGTCAGGAATCATATTCCATTTTACTAACACACAAATGGGGTCAAATCTCACCATTTAGTCAAGCTTCACATAAATACACATTATCACACAACAACTCATATTCATTATTAGTGTAACAAGTTATATAATATAGTATATTCTTGCTTGAATAGTATCTAGGCCTACCCATATATTCACTACTATAATACACTGGATGAGATGCAATATCAAATATACAAGCAAGTTATCACCACTCACCGATCACACGTATATATACACATACACATATTTATCCTAGTTGGCAACCAAAAATCTTTAAATACAAGTATATATTCATTAGATATAAAGGTGGTTATACTGCTACTAAGTGAAGCTAATCTTTCCTCACTTTCTTTCTCAACCTTCTTGTGCTTTCTTTACCTAAATACAAAAGGTAATAAAGTGAGACATATATCCCAATAATTTAGATAAACAGTAATTATTAATTAGTAAAAAAATCAAATACAAGAGACAAAGTAGCATCAATCTTAATAAAGAGAAATATAAATAATTATAAACACAATGACATGCTCATTCATCCACTATGCTCATGCACTCCTAGTTCCTACTAGTAGAGCAAGCTCAAACCTCAGACTAAGACTTCTAGCCTTCCATAAAACAGTGCCCACCAAACCATTACCTTAGACTAGGTGTCACAAATATGGGTAGCCTCTTGAGTCCCCACTAGTAGAGCACACTCAATGCTTGGACTATCACGACTTCCTAGCCTTACATAGAGTAGGGCCATACCCCCTACCCTAGTTTAGGGTATACTCGTGAATACATATTGTAACACTTGCCCCGAGTGTTATCCAAAAATTACACAATTCAAATAAACTAAGTGTGGTTAAGGAGTTAATCCTAAAACCAACTTGGGAAACAAACCATTTAAATCACTAAGCAGATATACAATTGCAAAATAAACATTTAAAACTTTTTTTAAATAAATAATTTATAGGTTTTACCTATAGCGCACGGATGCAAGCTAGGTGAAAGCGGGGGAAAGGTGCTATTAAATTGCTGTTATGACAGCCCTCCCGAGCTAACTTTTGGGAGGCACCGTTCTGTCATTCGATCCCCGATCAAAGTAATTTTAAAGCTCACGTATCACATTCAAAGGGTAATATAAGTGTACCACATTTCAAAAAGATCCAACAATCAGATTAAAAATTAGACATGTTAAAAGTTTAGTCATTTTTTGCTGTCATAAGCTGTCATGACAGCACCTCTGAACTAAGTTTTGGAGTGCACCATTTCATCATCCGACCTTAAATCGGAGCGATCCCAAAGCTCACATATCACTTTTAAATAGTACTATTAGCATATCAACTTTTGGAAAGATCTAATGGATGGATTGAATTTCGTGCATGTTGTAACATAATCACTGTTGCTCTCATGACAGCACTTTTGCTATCATGATAGCTCCTCCAGACCAAATTTCAGAGTGCACCGTTTCTCCATCTGATATCCAATCGATCTGATTCCAAAGCCTAAATGAAGCTTATAAAAGGTTTTACTTGTGACCCAAATTTTAGAGAAATTCAAAGGTCAGATTAAGATTTCAACACCCGAATGCAAAAGTACAGTTTTTTGGTAAAAACCATTTTCAAAATTGTCCAAATCTCATTCTAATGGTCACAAGCCTATGAGAATACTTTAGACATGTCAAATAGGACTAAAAACACTTGGTAGAATATTTAAATGATAGAAAAATGCTTTATACCAAAATGTGACCACCTGGGTGCCATTTTTTTCAAAATGTACCCTAAAACCCTAAAATGCACACAAATCACACAAGAGTGGCCAAAAACTATTCCAAATATCATATACACATATGAATACACACGTTAAACATTTTTACTTGGCTCAAAGATCTCTGTAGGGCCCACACAACCACTCTTTCTATCTAAGGTGTATGTTTACCTATAGCACACCATTTGTAATGTAACCACTTTGCATTTGCTTGTGGAATCACATATATACCAAAATAAATATTTGCTTGTAGTGAAAACTTGATATACTAAATAAATCCATCAAAACCACACCATAGCCAAGTTTTCTAGCCACAAGTCTACAAGCAAACAAAAATTCATACACAAGCCATACAATCCACATATATAAATAATCACATCCTATTAGCACCCTAATTGTAAATATATTACAATAGATTTTCTCAAAAGAAAGGGGTTGCAGTTCTTTACAATTCAAAAACAACCCCTAGCTATGCTCTTTTCCTCGTCCTCCACTGATTCTTTCGCCTGGACCTAGAAATATTGAAAAGAAAGAGGTAAGACAACTACAGTCTCAGTAATAGAGAAATGCATGAATGCATGATATAGGCCGGTATGGCCTTTCATGACCAATAAAATGCCCAGGCACTCTTTAACTCGTAGGTAAACCTTATACCTACTTTTACCTCCATAGGCACAAAATATAATATAAGGCATGATCTAATCCACCAAACCGCCTATGTCCCTTCGACGTGAATCCTGAGCAGTCGAAACTAACTCCCTCCTAGAGCCAACCCAACTTACTCTCCATGCGAGGGTTACCTTGGCCTAAGCACTCAACCTCACACTTCATATGTCAGATTCTCTCTCCCACTAAGAGGTGTCGAACACTCAATACACTAACCACTTTAGTACACTGAGCCCACAATACGTAAGGCAACATTGAGTACTCGCAGTGCGCCATAGAATATCAAAAGTCCACACCTTCTCATTGGTGAACTCCCACTGAGATCATGCCTTTTACTCATGTCTACCTTTCTTGAGTATTGACCACTTCAACACTCTAAGGTAGTATAACATTTATAAATCTCCCTTAAACGGTTTTTTAGCCTATCTAAGGTACCTTACTTAGTTACACTTCCTTAAGTGCAACTTCTATTCTTTATGATTACAATACATGCAAACAAATCTTGTTTCCATAAAAACATTGTTGTTAAACAATTAAAAAACATATTTGTACTATAATCAAAGTAGTACCCTATAACCCCTTATAAAGTACATTTAATCTTTTAAAACATGTAATGCATGATAGTTAGTAATATTTATTCAAAAATAGTTAAAAAAAAGTAATAAGAAATATAAATTTCCCTATTACCTCAACCCTTTGGTACTAAAAGGATTCCTCTTGTACAAAATAGGACTTGGCTTGTTCCTTAACTTCTTAAAAAGTTCCATCAACAATTCCCTACAACATATAAGTGATCCACATCACTTATCATGACAAATAGCATTAATGAAGACTATAGCTCATACCACACAACTTGGGTTAATGAGCCATAATCCATCTTAAAGGTCCATATATTAAACCAACTATTCATATAGTATCACTTAACCACCAAAACATTTATTAGCCATCACTAGGCTAATTTCCAATTCATATAATTTTTAATCAATTAAAAACCTTCACTTAATGTCACTAACTTTTACTATTAGCCCTTATAATGAAAACCAAACCTTAATTTAAATCTTATTCGGCTCAAATAGAAAAATTATAACTAAATCAATAGACTTAAACCATTAAGAAGCAAAACCCAACCTCTCAGGATTTAATTTGTGCTCAAAAAACTTTTTTTCATCCAATTATCCACTTAAAATATTAGATCACTATATAAAAACTCAAAACATCCTCCCTAAGATTCAAAGAAACAAAAACTTACAAGAATAAAGCCTTTGGGATCAAAATTTAAAAATTTTCTCTTTCAAAAATTTAAGAAAATTAAGAGGGAAGGAAGAGGATTGAAGTAGGGAGTTTACCTATTGTGTAGTAGAGCTTGCAACAGTCGCAAAGTCTCCTAGATCTAAGCCTAACTCCCTCTCTTTCTCTTCTCTTCTTCCTTTCTCCTGTTCGCTTCTTTCCTTTTTCTTTTCCTTGTTTCATTTCTGTGTTTCTGCATCAGTTTTTCCTTTAAAATGCTAATATAAGACTTTGGAAAAAATTATAAGAAAGGGCCCAAAATTTTTTATTATAGGACAAAGCTCGGGTAACTTTAGTAATTCTTTTTATAATTAAAAATAAAACAAAACCCAACTTTTTCTTAGAAAAATTAAAACTTGGGACCTTTACAAATTATTCTAAATTTTAATTTAATTATAGATATTTTATTTTATTTTTTCAATAAATCCAAGTCTTAAAGTTTCAGGATGTTACACATATACTCTTGGGTCTTCCTTAGCTAATTAATATCAACGTTTAGGACCTTTCAAAATTGTCTAGCCTTATACAGAGTAGGGCCGTAACACTTTACCCTAGTCTAGGATATACTTCGGGATGTAAATGCATATGCTTCTTCGCATACCTTGCAAACATTACTCACAAACACACATGCATAGTTCTTTCGCAATACTGCTACTCTATCCTTTCATAAAACACAATGAATATAATTCATATAAATACTTGTAAACCATTTTATAAACCAACAGATAAAAAGGTTACTTCAGTTACGTTTTTACCCTTATTACTAAAGGTTACTGTTCTCACATTTAACTCTCAAGGGTAAAAATTCCTATGGCCAACTTCTCAAGTACTCAATCTACATAATTAAATATCTTTTGTTAGCTTCTAAGTTCAACATAAAGCCTTAATCTAGCAAAACCACCTTACTCAGCATCTATAACTATTTCAATGATATATCTTGAGTTCATTTAACATATTCACTATAGTCTTTTGCCTTTAGGCTACTTAAATGACTAATACATCCCTCTTGCTCATTCAATCAACCATTTACATCCTTTTTCAACTTAGTCATTTCGGCTAATTCGAGCCTATATCCTTAAGGTTCAACCATCAAACCCCATATCAATCGTAAAACCTTAGTTTTATACCCAAAAGCCTTTTAAAAATCTTTCTCTTAGATTTTAAACCCCTTAAAACTCGCTGACTTAATTTTACTATCAACTAAAATTAGAGAAATTAAGGTAGAAATGTAATACAGGAGGTACAAAATTTACTTAACAAGTCATCGGAGTAAAATCCCTGGCTTCCATAAATTAATGCCTTAGTATTGCTGAGCTCTTCTCCTCTTCTTCCATGCATTTTCTTCCCTTTTCTCATTTGAAACACCAACTAAGCACATCAGCTTTATCCAAACAATGTGACATGCACCATGGCATATGACATAGTGAGACAAATCTTACTGGTGCTCGCACACTCTATCCTAAATCTACCTTCCACCATTCAATCTTGTAATCATACCAACCCATTAACATCACACATTTACTCGCTATCTAAAATTATAATCAACCCATTAATTACTAATTTACTCCTAATTAACAACTAGTTTCTTATATTGAAATTCAGGATGTTACACTATAAGCTCAATTTAACCCAAACTAGAGAGCAGAAAAAGGGTAAGAATGCTCATGTGAATTATAAAAGGGTTGATGGAAGGTATATAAGGCATGGAGAAGGTGAATTTGAGTTAAGGTTGCTAACTAGAAGTGGTTAAGTATTAAAGTAGATTTGGTTTAGTTTAATCATGGTAGTAAGTACTTATAGTGAATTTGTAATTAACTTATAGTGCTACATTGAGTACATCAACGTGGCTCACAAGTTATTCTAAGCGGTTGATAGCTAACAGCGTAAAGTGTATTATAATATCCTAAATTTTAACCCTTGAATTACTAATGAATTAATCAAGTTTAATTTGGTGAAATTGATGTAGGGAATGGTTCAAGAGGATTAAAGAACTTTTTTAGGCTTTAAAATGACTTTAGGATGTAGGTCTAAGGTCAAGTAGGGGCTATGTAGACTAAGAAGGCAGAGATAATGAAGATGTGTGGTTCTGTGCCATGCACCATGGTAGGAGCATTGTATGCTGTGGCACAATGGACTAAAGTAGAGAAGCAGAACCTCTTTGTGCCACTCATTGTAGTGCAAGCAATGTGTGCTAGTATACGACCCATTTTCTACAGACTTAAATACATGAAATGAGATATAAATCAAAAGAGGAAGAAGGGAAAAATGAAGTAGCTTGTCTTTGCTCTGTTAAGGCTTTAATTCCAAGATGGTTAAAGGTATTTTAAAGCTATTAAGAGTAAGTTCCCTAACCTTTTTTTCTACCTTTCCAACCCATTTTCTTGAAGTTTTTAGTTAAGGTTTAATAATAGGAGATGATTTTCGGTCCATATAGGTTATGGGTCCAAACTCATTGACTCAAATAGAGTTAATGGAAGTTGTTTAAAGTATTTAAACTTGAGAATAATGATGTTTTGGTGGTTATGGGGTATTAATGGCCAAAAATGCCATTTATTATGGTAGATAGACTTGGTTCGGAAGCCATTAAGTTTAATGAAGCTTTTGGGAGCTAAAGAGAGTTAATAAATGCAATAGGTGGGTCTAAATGTGAGAAGTAAATGTATTGGGCATTGTAGTAATGAAAATGCAAGTTAGAAATGTATTTTTGACAATGTTGATGTGTTGTACTTAATTAATTGTAGATCAATTGTTTGAACACCATATTTGGCTTTGAAAGAAAGCTTGGAAGCTAGTTATTGAAGGGTAAACCTTTGACTTTTAAAAGCTTTGAGGTAATCGAGGAAACCCTACTTTAGATAGTTGTTCGTTAATTGAATTTTAATATGAAAATAGGTATATTTACATGCATGATTGAATTTGTAAATGTGAAAGCATGCTATAAACCATATGTTAGTATATAAATCTTAATCTTATAGTATTGTGAAGTTGAATTCAATATGAATTTCTTGAACTATTAATGTTGTAACCTTCCCCCATATCCTTTAGATACAAGAGAAGATTAACTAAAGCACTAAATTTAAATCACTACATTAATCACAAACTTTGTTTAAAAACCTTAGGCCCAAGACTCATTTTACAAAATCATTAAATTCATACCATATTAGAGTAACTCATAGTGAAAAGTAAATAGTTGCATCCATAACACTTATTGCATGCATTTACATCAAAGAAACAAGGTTTGATTTTGGGTTATGCATCGTAGTTTGTAATATATGCACTATAGCATGTGGCACAAAGCCATACACCTAACCTTCTATGTTATGCACTGCAGTATGAGATGCCATGTGCCATAACATGCTAATCCAGATTTTTTGCTGTCATTTGACAGCAAAAATGATGAAATTTTGACACGTGCCATTTTCACATACGATGTCTGATCAGGGTGATTCAAGCACCTACACAAAGCATATCTAGCCAATGAGATAGGTTTGGACAAGATCTAATAGTATGATTAAAATTTAGAGACCTAGGTGCAAAAAGTCACTTTTTCAAAGAATTTCACACACCCAAGCACTCAAATCGATCTATTTGTCTTATTAGACCACATAAGGCCTTGAACTAAGTCTAAAAGGACCTAACAGACCTGATGAACCACATTTCATCACATATGTACATGTATATCAAAATCTAGCCGTTCTACAGCCTATTTTCACATTTCACAAAATCTCCTCACTTAACACATTTTGGTTCATTTGGCCTTTTCTTATCACATATCTACATATATCTACATTCATAACATAATCACTATTCAATCTTAGCCTTGAATTACTCATTTCATCATAATTTCACACATAGGCTAAGATTGACCATAAATCTCTACAATCTCAATTGAACACAACTCAAACGTGCATGCAATCTCCTATGGCAACTTATTTACATATATATTCAAGTTTTTGCTTCATTACACAATACTCTGAGCTAACATGACTTCAATAATGCTAAGCCAGTCCTGACTCTTTTCTCATGCCTTGATCACTGCTTTGTCCTCTAAAAATATAACCATAGGGGTAAGATAATAATTTTAGTAATGGAATAACTCACTCCTATTGATTATCACATGCAACTATATGAAAGTAAAGCATAATATACCATTTAACATAACATATATCACATGTTTCATTTCAAATCTCATCAATACAAACAATTACACCACTTTGTTACTTATTTTATCACTTTCGCCATTATAATCACCATTTTCACCAATTTTTCACTCATAACATGATCATTACTAACTCAACCTCTAAATCACCCCAACTCAAAACCATAGGCTGGCCTTAGACCATTATACAATTTTATTGACCTTGAGCTCACCTTTAATGGTAGAATCACCTAGTTAAAAAGTGTTCTATCTTACTTTCAGACTATAGTTTCCCCCAATACACATAATTTGTTGACTCTAACACTATATCACACAGATACTAAGGAGATCATCTTCAACACTACACCCTGAAAGACACTAAGGAGATATAATTCTCTAACATCGTAGCCCGTTGGCTATTAAGCAAAATATGCTACATGGTCTTATCATCATATTCTACACAGGTGAACTCCCACCTCTATAATCATGCTTTTTGAACCAACATAGGTTCCCAATCACCACTTTATATGCTTTCTTATACATAACATATATATATATATATTTACATACCATATGAACTCATATATTTCAATACCTTTATTTAATCAAAAGCCATTTCATGCAACATTCACAAAATGCCATAAATCATGCTTTGTTTAAAACCATTTTATGCATTCAATAGCATACTAACACACAGTTACAATAAATAGTCAAACAGAGGAAGTTATTCAATTACCTCAACCTTTCTGTCACTAGAAAGGTTACCTATGGTTTTCAACTACCACTATAGCTTATCACAAACTTCCTTTCTCAACTCATACACACAATTTGCCAATCAAAACATAATTGGTACAATTTAGTCATTTGGTCCACTTTGATTAAAAGTACATAATTGCTACTTATGGCTATATCTAGATATTTATTCTTTTTCATTTATCCATTTTAGGTCATTACTACTTGATTACTACTTTACATCATCTCAATTGGTTTCATTTTACCTAAACATGATTTTCACCTTAAAATCTCAATGCATTAGAGCCAAATTGAGCTTATGAGTATAAAGCTCTATTGTTCAGCTCTAAACCAGTCACAATACTCTAGTTTAACTCTTAAGAACCTTTTTATTATTATTAGGTAAGAATTAAACCCCTTAAATTTCATTGATTCAATTTCTTTATAACATTCAGAGAAATTTAAGTAGAATGGAAGGTAAGGGTTATATATAGCTTACCCGCTAAGTTACTGATTAAAAGCACCTTCCACAGCTCCAAAATAGCTTGCCCTAGCATACCTTTTACTATTCTCTTCTCCTTTTTGTGTGTTTTAATTTTTTACCTTTTAAAATTCATGAAATTTCATGATTTAAGGGGTCATTTTCTAGTCCATAAGCCAGGGCATATGTGGCATCAATTGTGGTGTATGGCATGATGAGAAGAATTCTCACCATGCATGCTTACTTCGACCCAAAACATAATCCTTCCACCTGTATCTATTCATTTAACATCCTAAAGACACAAATCATCAACTAATCATCTAAATTTATAATCCTTTACAAACTACTGCTTTATCCCTAATTAACAGCTAATTACAAGATTAAGAAATTAGGATGTTACAGTTCTCCCCTCATTTTAATAATTTTGTCCCAAAAATTCATCAAACACATAAACACATACCTAAGAAAACAGATAGAGATATTGTTGCCTCATTTTATCCTCTACCTCCTAGATAGCGTCACTAAGAGCCATGCCTTGCTAGAAAACCTTTACTAACTGTATGATTTTGTTTCTCAATTGTTTCTTTTTCACATCTATGATCTACTCTGGCTTGGCTTTATACATCAAATTCTCCTGAAGCTCAACCTCTTCTAGCTTTATCACATGTGAGGGATTATGTTGGTACTTTTTAAGTTGTGATAGGTGAAACATGTCATACACACTATGTAATCTCACTACTTCTCAAATATAGATCTCTGCCAACTTTTCTAGAAAATCACTGATTTAAATTGCTAGGAAATGAGCTGATTTAGTGAATCTATCGATTATAACCTATATGGCATTTGCCTGATTGAATTCTCGATAACCTAGTTATGAAATCTATGGATATACTTTCACTTAGGGATATCAGTACTTGCAACATTTCTATTGGTCTTTAGTGCTCAATTTTAACCTTTTGATATGTTAACCACCAAGTTACAACCCTCTTCATACCAGGCCACTACTAATACCGCCTCATGTCCTGGTACATCTTTGTAGGCCTGGATGGATTGTGCACTTACTACAATGAGCTTCACTCAATATCACTTTCTTCAAATTTGTGTTATTAAGCACATAAATCTTATCTCGATAAATAATAAAACCATCATCATTGAAACTAAAATCAATGGCTTGATTTGCTTTAATATCTTTTTTGATTCCCAAAAGACACTCATCTTCTAATTATGCCATTCTCAATTCTATCTAGAAATCATTATTAACCTCTATAGAATAGGCACTAACTAACGCCTTCAGTGGTATATCCTACTGTGCCTCAAAAAAGATTCCATCAATCTATGCTCTCTTACCATTAGACTTGCCACATGTAAAGTCTTCTGACTCAATGCGTCTGCAATCACATTAGCTTACTTGGATGGTATTTCAATTTAAAGTTATAGTCCTTAAGAAGCTCCATCCACTTCCTCTACCTCATGTTTAGTTCTTTCTGATTTACCAGGTATTTCAAACTCTTATGGTCACTAAACACAGTGAATACTACACCATATAGGTAATGGCACTAAATATTTAGAGCAAATACCATGGCTATAAGTTTTAAGTCATGTGCAGGATAATTCTCTTTATCTGGCATCAACTATCGAGATGCATACACCACCAATTGACCATCTTGCATCAAGACACAACTAAGACCTCTCAATGATGCATCTATGTATATCTTGTAAGGTAATCTTGGATTAAGGATAATCAATACTGGTGCTGTGGTTAACTTTTCTTTCAGCTATTGAAATACTACTTCACACTAGTTATCCTAAATGTAAAGCTGATCCTTCTATGTTAGCTTATCAAAGGAGATGCTATCTAGGAAAATCCTTAGATAAATAGCCAATAATACCCAGCTAATCTAAAAAAAATATGTATCTCCGTGACTAAACTAGGATGCTCTCACTTAAACATTGCATTAACCTTATACGGATCCACTAAAATCCTATCCACAGACACCATGTGTCTTAAAAATTAGACTTCTCTTAACCAGAAGTCACACTTACTGAGCTTGGCATATAATTTCTTATCTTTTAGAATCTGAAGCACTATCCTCAAATGCTTTACATGTTACTCTTCATTCTCAGAATTGATTAGGATGTTATCTATAAAGACTATAACGAACTGATCCAAATATGGCCTGAGTATTAGGTTCATATAGTCCATGAACATTGCAAGTGTATTGGTCAAACCAAATTGCATAACCATGAACTCATAGTGCCTATATCGAATTGTGAAAGCTGTCTTAGGTACATCCGCTGCACTGACTCTCAATTGATAGAACACATTTATTTTACACTTTTATTTATCAATTTGGATCCTTTTATTAATAATTTATCACCTTTAAATATACACATTGCATTAGATTTAGAATTTTGCCTAAGTTTCTAGGTTTAGTATACTAGGGGCATTTTGGTCTAAAAAATAAAATTTTGAGAAAACGTACAAGAAAAATTTACAAAGTACATTTTATGTCTAATTGATGAGTGGTAAAATTATATTTTTAAAATTTATTTTAGTTTGGGAGTACTTAAATAAAAAAGGTCAATACTTTATTAAGTGTCTTAGTTTGATATAGCTTTCGGGTTGTTTTTATGTAAAAATTTTTATATAATTTTGTGTAGCCTAGAACTTGATTATTTTAATAAATTCTCCTTCTAATTATGATTTTAAATCTAGAAATTAATTATATTTTATTATATCACATGCTATTTAATTGAATTACATGATTTATGTGACATAAGTGGCATGTGACTTATGTATCAATCAGGCAATTGAGGTCAACACTCCTTGAGGTCAATGGCTAATCATTTACACCTACATTATGATTATTTTGAGGGATTAAATCAGCTAAAATGATGCAGATAACACATTAAAAATTAGGCACACATTGGAATCATCTACAAACTAATAAGAAAGTACCACCTTGCAAGTGTAACAAGGCTCTCATTTTCTTTTTTCATTTTTTAATTGAGTATTCAACTAATGGGAAACACTAGAAGCATGTCATTTTGAGTCTTAAATGAGATCCAACATTCATCTCATTCATCTTCCACATTCTCTCTCTTGTTCATAGTATTCTTCATTTTCTTTCTTTTGTTCTTCATTTTCTAGCACCCTAACCTCCATTTTCAGCCACCGAGCCTACACAAAACTCACAACATTCTTCTCCTCTCCTTAATTTTGTCCTAACCCTTCCATTTTCATAAGGATTAAAGCTCATTTCCATCATTCAAGAGCTATGGAGTTTGGTCTTTACAAGCAATCATTAGGGTTCTTGAATATGATGAAGATTGGCTAATTTCTTTAGTGGAATCCTAGAGAGATAAAGATGAAGGATGTGTTTTGAGCTTTAAATTGGCTAAGTTCTTTTGTTTCCTATCCTCTTCTCTTTTTACTTGATAGTTAGATTCCTTAATTTAGGGTTTAATCATCTTAGCTTGTAAATTCTAATTTGAATTTGATGTTGATGTAAAGAGAGACGATTATTTCATTTAATTTCTTCCTAGGACAACCATGATTGAATTTTTCCACTCTTTGTTTGGCATATAATCTTGTATTTTTCAATTAGTGAATTACTTGTGTTAATATTGCATAATCTTGTGGTGTTAATGCTTGTGCTGTTGAGTAGCTTGACATAATCATGCGGTTGCTCAATTCATGTGTTTGACTATGGCTATTGAGGGAGGATTTTGAGTGAATCACTTGGCTAATTTCTTTACTAATTGACTAATTGAAATGGGACTTTAATCTAAGACCTAAAGAGGTTAGCTAATTAGGTTAATTGGCTTATGATAATTTTCTTAAGTAATGACAGCTTTAGTTAAAAGGAAAGGGAAGCTAAACTTAGCCTAATCATGAGAAGATAATGAGTCCAAAATTAACTAATCTCTAGGGTTTCACTCTTGTAAAAAGGGAAGTTCATTCCACTCACTTTCACTAGAATTTTAATTACTTGCATATTAGGTAATTAGTTTAGATAATTAGCTAGGTAATTAAATTCCTACAAACTTTAGTTGGTTTATTTCACTAGATAACTTTAAATTAAACTTAAAACCATTCCTTAGGAGATGACTTAGGGTTGGTTGTATATTGCATTAAGGTTATCTTTAGTTTAATTTTGAGGATAAGCAACTAATTCCTATCACTAATTAATATAAAAGATCATCTATTCTTAGTAAAGGATAGTTCTTCACAGCTACCTTAGTCAGCTATTGGTAATCAATGCAAAGACACAGACTACCATCCTTCTTCCTTAAAAATAATACTGGCGAGCTCCAGGGTAAGATTCTCAATCTAATAAATCATTTATTCAATAAGTCTTCAATTTTCTTCTTTAACTTAGCCAATTTAGATGGCAACATTCTATATGGGGCCTTTAATATTGGTTCAACTCGAAGAACTAAATTAATAGAGAACTCTACTTCCCTTTTAGGAGGTAATTTCGTCACTTCATTTGAAAATACCTTAGGGAACTCACTCACTACCTTGATCTTCTCAATTTTACTATCATACTCTATACTGGTTATAAAGAATATCACATACACATCATAACCTTGCCAGATTAACTTCTTAGCATTAACCATCGATAAGAACCTAGGTTGTTTTGAAGAATCCATTGTTACACACAACACTAGTAGTAAAAACCTTTCTAGCACAATCAAGCGTAGCATTATTCATTACTAGCCAATATATGTGAATAATCATATCTATTCCTTTATAAGAATACAAATTAGATCGATATTGGAAACTCTATCCTCAAATCAAATCTCCACATCCTAACACACTCTACTTGTAATATTAGACGATCCATAAGGCATCGTCACTTTAATAAGCACAAGTAATTCTTGCAAAGGTAAACTCATTCTATCCACATACTCCTTAAACATAAAAGAATGTGTGGCACTAGAATTAAATAGTGCCTCTACTTTATGCCACAAATAGAAATCATACTTTTGATCAAGTTTAGAGATGCTTTGGCCTCTTCCAGCATGACTGCAAATACTCAGCCAGGAATAGTAGAACACTGCTCAGTCCCCTCAACTTTGGCCTATAAGTACTATATCACTATATCTCCGGACTTGCCATACTTGAAGCAAGCCTAACATCTTTTCGGATGAGATCATCATTAAATGTTACACTAGATTATCCTTCTAGTACTCAATGTTGGCATTGGAACATTCGATGCTTGCCTCAAAGATTGTAGAGGCCTAATTCTCACACCTCTACTTCTCTAAAATAATTCCCTCTGCATGAATTGAGATTGAGACCTTTTAATGAAACCTCTCCTTTTCAAGGAACTAGAACTGCTAGTACTAAACCTAGGCCTCTTTGAAATTTAGCCTGTCAGACCCAAAAGGGATGAAAATCTCCCCATACTATCTTGTCTCTTCTGAACATCTACCTTTCTGCCTCTCCTAGCAGCTACTCTCAGCTTATGGCACATCTCCTCATATGTTGTCATATCTAACAACGCTATATGCTGGTAATATTTGGGTCTCATCTTTTCCAATAACCTCTCAGTTTTCTACTTAGTATCATTACTATACTGGAGATATGTGGAGTAAGCCAATAGGTTATTAAACCTTTAGATAAACTCTTCCTGATTGAGATCTACCTGCCAGAACACATGAAATTCTTTTTCCTTTTTAGTCTTAAAGGAAATTAGAAAATACTAATTAAAGAAGACCTTATTGAATTCATCCCAACTTAACTGAATACCACCAGTCAGGTTTATAGGTTCCCACTACCTCTTGGCAATACCAACCAACTGTATTATGGCTATGATAACCTTCTACTTAAGGGTACAAATCACCACCTCAAAGATGGTTTCTAGTTACTCAATCTTTAGTTCTGCTTCCTCCTTTCTTATACTGCTATCGAAAGTAGGAAGGTTGAATTGAACAAAAGTTTTCTAAGCACGATCAATTGATGGATCAATGCCAGGAACTTCTTGCCTACTACCTAAACCTTGAGATAGTCCAGGGCTACTCTGTGCTTTCTCATGTATCAGAATATCTTGAGCCTCAACTCTCTCCTCTTGTTCTCTACCTATTAGGATCGTGTCACAAACCTTAATTGTCAGCTTTATATCTACCACTATATCTCTGAGTCCCTTAAGTAGCTTGCCCCTTCTATATCTATGAGGTTGAACTGATGGAACTTTTGGCTCTTGTTCCTCCTCAACTGCTCGCTTAGACACAATACTTCTAGCATGAGTACCTCTCCTTATACTATACTATTTTCTCCCCTCTTAAGGATAAAAATAAGAAACATAAAGGATATTAAGGAAAAAGTCATGTAATAAACAATGGTAAGTTGCCATATCTCTAAATGCATGCATCAAACAATGTCAACAATCAGGTCTCGAAACTCAAGAAACTAATACCAAAATGTAACCTTACCCCATATCCTCTAGATTCAGGAGAAGATTAATTAAATTACCATATTTAAATCACCACATTAATCAAAAACTTTGTTTGAAAAGCTTGAGCCCAAGACTCATTTTACAAAATCATTAAATTCATACCATATTAGAGTAACTCACAGTAGAAAGCAAATAGTTACATCTATAACACTCATTACATGCATTTACAATAAAGAAATAAGGTATAATTCTAGGCTATGCATTACAGCATGTAATACATGTGCCACAGCATGTGGCATAGAGCCACACTCTTGATCTTCTATGTCATGTACCACAGTATGAGACACCATGTACCATGGTATACCAGTCTAGATTTTCTGCTATCATTTAATAGCAAAAATGATGAACTTTCAGTGTGTGCTATTTTCACATACAACATTCGATTAGAGTAATTCAAGCGCCTATGCAAAGCTTATCTCATAAGCTAGCTAATGAGATAGGTTTAGACATGATCTAATAATCTGATTAAAATTTATACATCCGGGTGTAAAAAGTCACTTTTTAAAGAATTACAAGCACCAAGCACTCAAATCAATCCATTGGTCTCATTAGACCATAAAAGGCCTTGAACTAAGTCCAAAAGGACCTAACACACTTGATTAACCATATTTCATTACATATATACATGTATATCAAAATTTGCCCGTTTTACTATAACATCCTAACTTTCTAATCCTGCGTTAATGACTGATTAGGGATGAATTAGTGATTTAATATGAGATTAGGATTCTAAATAGTGAAGTGCTATATCGACTCATAGGGATGTTATATGAATAGATATGAGTAGAAGAGTAGAGTCTTGAAGTAGATGCGGATATGAGTAGAACATATATGATTTAATGTGGGATTAGGATGTTATATGAGTATAGTGAGGATTTTCCTCACTATGCCATGTGTCGTCACAGTTGGTAGATGCATTACGGCGCATAGAGCAGAAATTAGCTTAATAGGATGTGTCCAGCTCATGGAAAATAAAAAGGAGAACCTGGGCGAAGAGATTAGGCATGAAGAAGAGCTAAGGGTGTGTTAGAGCAACTAAAATCAGGAGTAAGAACGGTGTTTCTGACTCGTTACTTATCGGGTAAGTCACGTACTGCTTAACCTCTAAATCTACTCTATTTTCTCTTAGTTTTAACCAATGAGAAAGTGAATTTGGGAGTTTTAAGGAGTTAATTTCTTATGTAATAGTAATAAAAAGGTTCTTTGAAACTAAACTAGTGCTTTGTTATTGGTTGTAGTCAAAATAATAAAGTTTTAAAGCTGTAGGCAAGAATTGCCCTAATATAAAGATAGAGTAGTGAGAGAAAATTGTTAGAAAAATGTTAAAGCTTGAGATGAGGGATATCAGTGGTAATTTGTATAGTCAAGTAAGAAATATGGATTTGATAATGATTGAGTGTCTAAATGCAATAATTAGCACTTTTAGTCAATAAAGAAATTGACTTTAAATGCCAATTCTATATAGATTATAGTGTATGACGCACAAGTTACAAGAAAGGAGCTTGAATAAGGTTGAAGTTACACGAGTAACCCCTTCTATCGAACAGAAAGGTTGAGGTAACCATATAGTTTATTATGTTTATTAACTATTATAACTATGTAGAAGTGAATATCAAATGATAAATTGTGAATTTTATGAGTTTTATACATGATTGTTATTGAAATGGTTTTAGCATGAACTTTGCATTGTGACACAAATTTAAAAAGTTATTGATTTCAATGGATATATATATATATATATATATATGATATGGAAGTATATATATTGTGGAAAGGTGTATAAGTAGTAAAAGTTGTGAAAGAGCATGATTATAGGGGTGGGAATTCACCTAGGATATGTGGGGTTATGTGTGTAGAGACATATAAGTGTAACATCCATATGATCGGGCTGGCACCATAGAACATCCGGTGCAGTATTACATGGGCTATTACCATGGGTAATTCGGTACAGCATATTATGGGACTGTTACCATGGGATATCCAAGCAGTCTAGCAACTCCCTAGTGCCTATTAGGGTGTGGTTAGGAGTCAACAATACTTCTATCACAAGTGTGTGAAGAGGGAAACCATAGTCCATAGGTAGGTTAGATTACCTTTGGTCGAATGTTTCTACCACCGAAAGTGAGCTCAAGTCAATAAGTAGTTGATCTAAAAGAGCCTATGGTTTCATGTTGGGGAGCTTTGGAGGATTGGTGGATAGTTGATCATGCTATGGTTTAAAAGTGTTTGAAATGTGATTTATATGCAAAAATGATAATTTGGTATTGATATGTTGTATATATGTGCAATATGATGATTTTAGTTACTTTGGCATGGTTATTTGTGGTAATAGATATTTAATGAGCTATATTTGGTTATTGAGATTTTTATCTCACCTGTGGTTATTTAAATTTTTCAGGTTCTAGTACTAATGAGTGAAAGGAAAAGGATATAGGCTGAGTTGACATCTCTCGCCTAAATCTTTGTAAGATATGGTGTAATGAACTTGGTTGATATTAGTGTTGTATATGTATAAGTTGCCATAGATTACGGTGTGGTTTGTGATTTTGAACTCCCTAGCCCTTGTACATGTGTAAAAGGTGAAATGATTGAATGTGCTAGTGGATAGATGTAATTATGTGTGAATTTGAGATAGGTGGAGATTATTTGTAGTATTTTGGCCATGTATGAGATTAAAGAAATAAAATATGAATTTAGCCCAAAGGGAGAAATGGGTGATTTATAGGCCAAATTTGTGTATGTGTATTATATTGTACATGTGTATGGTCAATTAGGTGTCTTTTGTCCATTTGGACTTAGTCAAGGCCCAAAAAGTAGTTAATGACTATTCATTTCAAATTAAGATACTTAAGTGATAAAAATTTCACAGAAAATGGTCAAAGTACACTTTAGTGTTCAATTTTTGATAGAAATATCAAATTCAGATGAAATTAATGTCATTAGTTAGATTTCAAAACAATCTTTGTGTGAGCACTTGAACTATCCTAATTGGAGTTCATATGTGGAAATGGCGCACATTTAAATTTCATATTAGAAACTACCATTTGGTAGCAAATTCAGGTATATGCACTGCGGCGCATGTATTCACATGCCACGGTGTAAGGCACAGAGCTAGTGTTTGTGGCCTCTACCATTTTACTTTTTTTTTGTAATGCACATGTTTTCTAGATATTTGGTGCACAATACTTTATTGCTTCTGCTATGTATAAAAAGATTTATACTTGTGTAAATTATAGAAAGGTTTCTGAAAATCTTTTATTGAGATCCTAGTGTTTTAAATAATTTCAACTCAAATGTTTGAAGTAATTGGCAATTTTGTAATGGAGTATATGATAATGTTAGTTAGGGCATTACATCTACAGTCTATTTTCACATTTCACAAAATCTCCCCACTTAACACATTTCTAAAGACTTTTAAATTTTTTTAGAACAATCTCAACAGCCTAACAAATAATTAGATATCATCATATATATATATCTCAGCCTAATAAATTAAAAAAATTAACAAAAAAATACAATTAAATAAAAAAATTATCTTTACAAAAATTAAAAGACATTCTTGATTAATTAATGATGGTGGCAGCAGTAAGAGGAGGAGAAGGAGCATGCGATAACAGGAGGGGGAGGAGGTCGCAGAGGCAAGGGGAGGGGAATGCAAAGGGAGTGGCGGCAAAGGGCAGAGGGGTGGTGCGGTAAAAGGGAGGGAAAGGGAGAAGGGGTTGTGAGAAGGGGATATTGGAGGGAGAGGGGGATGGTAGGGGTAAGGGGCTGCGGGAAAGGGACGTTGGATAGGGAAGGGCATGGTAGAAGGAGGGGGAGGGGGATGCGAGAAGGTAGGAGGGGGAGGGGCATGGCAGAGGGAGGGGGCCGCTAGAAGCGAAGGGAGAAGGGGAAGTGAGAGGTCACCGAAGGGGGGAGGGGTCTCGAGGAGGTCACAAGAAGGGGAAGGGGCGCAGAAAGGGGAAGGGAAGGGGGAAAGGATAGGTTGCCAGAGGAGGGCTTGAGGAAGGGGAAGGAGGGCATTAGCCAAGCTTGAGGGAGAGGAGGAAGGAGACATTGTTGGAGGTATCGAACAAAGAAGAGGAATTAAGGGAGGGGAGGTGCGCATCGAACAAGAGGTAAATGAGGGAGGAGACACTGCTGGAGCAAAAATGAGTGGGAGAGTATTAAATTTAAAGTCTTTTCTATAGTAGGTGGTCTCCATCCATTGTAGAATGTTATTTTCTAAAGCGAGTCTCTCTTCACCTATTATAAAAACTATACTATGCTTTATCAAAATTATAAAAATGCCACCGCCTTAACTTTCTACATCGTTTGCCTTCCAATCAATGTAGAAAGTACCCCTTAAATATTATATTTTATACTAGTGCTATAGGCTTACTTTAGACCAATATATAATCTCATTAGCCTTAAGCTTACCTTTAGTGGTAGAATCATCTGGTCAAAGATGTTCTATCTCACTTTTGAATTATGGTTTCCCCTAATACACACAATAGGGTGTCATTGACTCTAACACTGTATCACACAGACACTAAGGAGTCTAAATCTCCAACACCGCATCTCAATGGATACTAAGGTGATAATCTCCAACATCACAACTCAAAAGGAACTAAGGAGAATATGCCTTATGGTCTTATCACCACACTCCATATAGGTGAACTATCACCCCTATGATCATCATTTCCCAACCAATCATAAGTTCCCAATCACCACTTTATATGCTTTCTCATGCATAACATATATGTATATATTTACATGCTATATGAAATTACATATTTCAATACTTCTATTCAATCAAAAGCCATTTCATGCAACATTAACAAAACACCATAAATCATACTTTGTTTAAACCATTTTATGCACTAAATAGTATATTAACATACAGTTACAATAAATAATTAAATAAAGGAAGTTATTCGGTTATCTTTACCCTTTTGTTACTAGAAAGGTTACCTATTGATTTCAACTACCATTATAGCTTATCACAAGCTTCCTTTCTCAACTTATACATGCAATTTTCTAATCTAAACACAACTGGTACAATTTAGTCATTTGGTTCAATTTGACACAAGTACATAATTACTACTTATGGTTATATCTAGTTGTCTATTCTTTTCCATTTATCCATTATAGTCTATTACTACTTGATTGCCATTTTACATCACCTAAATTGGTCTCATTTTACCCAAACAAGATTTGCACCCTAAAATCTCAATGAATTAGGGCCAGGTTGAGCCTACGGGTTTAAAGCTTTATCATTCAGCTCTAAATCAATTGTAAAGCTCTAATTTAACTTTCAAGAACTTTTTATTACTATTAGGTAAGAATAAAACCTCTTAAATTTAACTGACTCAATTTTTCTATAACTCATTCAGAGCAATTTAGGTAGAATGGAAGGAAAGGATTATACGTAGTTTACATGCTAAGTTACTGATCAGAAGCACCTTTCATGGCTCTAAAATAGCTTTCCCTAGCATACCCTTCAATCTTCTCTTCTCCCTTGCATGTGTTTTAATTTTCTCCCTTTTGAAATTCATGAAATTTCATGATTTAAGGGGTCATTTTCTAGTCTATGTGTCATAGTGCATGCAGCATCAGCCTTGGAGTGTGGCACAGTGAGAAGAATCCTCACCACACACACTTACTTTAACCTAAAATACAATCTTTCCACTCATATTTGTTCATTTAACATCCTAAAGATACAGATCATCAATTAATCATCTAAATCTAGAATCCTTTACTAACTACCACTTTATCCTTGATTAATAGGTAATTATAGGATTAAGAAATTAGGATGTTACAAATGTGCTTTGAAATGAGAAATTTATGATATGTGATATTTGATATGATGATGATGATGTACTTATATTTATATGTTATTATGACATGTGAGGCTAAATGAGAATTTGAATTGAGTACAAAATTGAGAATGGTAGTAGATAATGTTGTGAAAATAATATTGATGCTCACTTAGGCAATGTGTAAACGTAAACCCAATATATTGATATTGAAATAGTTAAATTGTGAAATGAGTGAGCATTATACATTACATGATCAGTTGGAGGGAGTTCACCTAGGGAGAGAAGTAGATAAAATTTATAGGTATATATGGCTACCTTTTAATGCACGAAGACATAGCTTCATCCCACTATTTACTGAGGGATTGCCCTATAGTTTGTTAAGAGACTAGAACCTAGCTATCTCTACCTATTCATCAAGGAGATTAGCTGAGGGTATATGAGACCTTAGAGATTCAAGAGTTAGGAAAGCCATGTTTTGAGAGTGAGTTCTATAATCTTTAGCTGAGTCACACCTTACAATTGGTGAGCTTGGGTAGTCTAGTCACATGAATGGAGCCTCATTTGATATTATAGCCCACAATTTCAATTGGAGAAAATAAGAAGGGTATAAAGATAGTTTAATTATATATATGTGTTTACCCTATGTGTCACATGGAACTAAGTTTGAGGCAAGTCGTGGTAGTAAGTGTGCTATTATCACATAGTTATCTGTGCTACAATGATATGCAAAGAATTAATGAATTAGGTCATTGTCACATGTATGTGTGGTAATGTACTTTGTGATTTGAGATGAGAAGTATGAAAGTTGATTAATTTGTGAAATAACAACTTATGTGTCATGTAAAAGTATATTTTAGGTAATCAACTCCATTTATGTATGTTTAATCAATTGATCAACAACTGCATGGGGTAGGTGTATCTTGGTTACTGCGTGGTTAGACTCCTCTCCTTCAATATTTTATAGGCTGTAGCTCCGATATAGAAAAGGGAAAGACTCTTGAGGCATAGGAATCTAGGATTCCTTCTATGGCCTCATTTTATTTTGTGTGATAGTCCAAATATTGCCAATTAGCATGCATTTTGTTTACATTTTCACTATATTTTTCTTATTGAATTTGAGATGTATTTTGGGCCCTAGAATGTTATATGTTTGATGTTAAAGTATTAATAGGGCCAAAATACTAGTGCAAGTATAGGGATGTTCATTTGATTATAACTATGAATGTTCGTTTTGAAATGCCATGGTAAAGCCTCTCCCTTTTATTTTTGGTATTAAAGGGGTTGAGGAGTGAAAATTTGATATTATGGTGTAAATGTGCATGTGGTTTGTTGTATAGATAGTCTTAATCCATTGAGTATGTTCTAGGTATTAGGAATGACATTTGGCACTTGTGTGGGGAGTTGGACACCCTTGAGTTGTGAAAATTATGAAAATGGTTGAAAATGTATTTAGGTATCTAACTTTCTTATATGACATAATTTGGAAGTAAAACCCTGACATGTGCACATGGCACGACGCACTGCTTTGTTTTTTAGGTTTTGATTTTTTTTTAACTATTTTCAAACCTTTTCACTTCTTTGAGGTATCTCATGCTTTTAAAACATTATTTTACTCTGATTAAAAGTTTAATAAGTATTTTTGATCTATTTTAAGCCATGAAAACTTTAGGATGTCATTTCTAAAAATTACAAACTTGGTAATTTAATTTGAGTTAATCCAAAGATTACTTTGGTTGTAAGCGTTAAATGTGATTAAGTAAGGAGATATTATGTAAAATCCCTACTTAATCCTGACTCTACTATCACAATCACAAACATCACAATACAATTATTAGACAATATTAGAGTAAAAGCACTCAACTCATTTTTAAAATATGAGATCCTGACTTCATAAAATATATATTCAAATAAGAGGGCTAACGGAAGTGCAAACACAATACTATGATTCAATGAAGTACATCTTTTCCTTAAAAAATGTGGTAGCAGATGCTCTTAGTCACAAGACCTTACATGTAGCCTATTTAATGGTTCGGGAGCATAAATTGATGGAGTCTTTGGTTGAGACTTCTCTGGGTATGACTGAGTTCTCCTTGAATGGTCTTAAGATTACGGTTATTTCCAATGAATTTTCAAAAGAGACATGAGCTGCTCAACTTCAAGATCCGATTTTGTTAAAAATAACTCAAGACATCGAGAATGGTGAGACAATAGACTATTGGTTTAGTTATGATGGGTATGTGGTTTTTAAGGATAGGGTGTGTATTCCCAACAATGAGTCTATTTAGAAGAAATTGTTAGATAAGGCGCATTGTAGTAGTTGCACCCTTCATCTTAGTGCTACTAAGATGTATCATGACATGCAGCGTCATTGAGTTGGCCAGGCATGAAAAAGGATGTCACAGAGTATGTTAGTAAGTGTTTGACCTGTCAGAAAGTCAAGATAGAGCACCAAAAGCCATTAGGGTTGTTACAGCCTTTAGAGATTCATAAATGGAAATAGGACAGTATTTCAATAGATTTTGTATCTGGTCTGCCGAGAACCCAGGCTAGTTTTGACTCTATTTGGGTAATTGTAGATTGGTTGACTAAGTCAGCACATTTCTTACCGGTCAAGACCACCTATACGATTGATAGGTATGTTAAGATCTACATTAAGGAGATTGTGCGGCTACATGGGGTACCGAGGGATATTGTGTCAGATCGTGATCCTCAATTTACATCAAATTTATGGCAAGCTATGCAAAAGGCTATAGGCATAAATCGGAAGTTCAGTACGTCCTATCATCCATAAACTGATGGATAAACTGACCGGACGATCCAGACATTAGAGGATATGTTGAGGTCCTGTGCCCTGAAGCTTTAGGGAAGTTGGGATAAGCGTTTGCCTCTGGCAGAGTTTGCTTATAATAACAGTTATCATGCCAGTATTCAAATAGCTCTTTATAAAGCATTGTATAGAAGACGGTGCAGATCGCTTCTCTGTTAGTATGAGTTAAGTAAGAGGACAATGATAGGACCGGATGTGGTAGATGAGACCATATAGAAAATTAAATTGATCCAACAAAAGCTTCTTAAGGCGTAAAGTAGATAGAAAAGTTATGCAAATAATCATCGTAAGGACCTGTCTTTTGAGGTTGGGGATCATGTGTTTCTTAAGGTTTCCCCATTGATGGGCATTGGACGCTCAATTTGGACTAAGAAGTTGTCTCCTCGATATATGGGTCCTTTTGAGCTTTTGAAGAAAGTTGGGCTGGTGGCTTATCAATTGGCATTGCTGCCTTAGTTAGTGGGTCTACAAAATGTGTTTCATGTGTCGCAGTTGAAGAAGTACCAGCCAGACTCGTCGCATGTGATAGAACCTGAGGAGATTGAAATTTAGGAGAATTTAACCTATCGGACTGAACTAGATCATATTATGGATGCTAAGGATAAGCAGCTCAGAAATAAGACAATCCGGTTAGTAAAAGTGATTTGAAAAGGGATAGCTCCGGGAGATACAACCTGGGAGACTGAGGATCAAATAAGGAAGGAGTATCCATAGTTGTTTCCTTAGGTATGTTTTTCTCTTTGATTCATGAATTAGCTTGGATTTTAGGGACAAAATCCTTTTTAAAGGAGGGGAGAATATAACACCCAAAAATTTTAAGACTCAGATTTATTTTAAAAATGAAATAAAATATCTATAATCAAATTAAAATTTAGAATAATTTGATAAAAGTCCAGAGTTTGAGTTTTACTCAACAAAAGTTTAGTTTTATTTTATTTTTAACTATGAAAAAATTATCAAAGTTGACTCGGGCTTTTGTGCTATAATAAAAAAATGTTGGTCCCTTTCTTGTAATTTTCTCCAAAGTGTTAGATCAGCATTTTTAAGAGCTAAATGGATGCAGAAATGAAACAAGGAAAAGAACAAAGAACGCACGAGAGAGAGAGAGAGAGACAGAGAGGAAGAAGAGAGGAGAAAGAGAGGGAGTTAGGCTTAGATCTAGGAGGCTTTATGATCGTTGCGAGCTTGGTTACATAATAGGCAAACTCCCTACTTCAATCCTCTTCCTTCCTTTTTGATTTTCTTCAATTTTTGGAAGAGGAAATTTCTGGATTTTGATCCCAAAGGCTTTATTCTTGTAAGCTTTTGTTTCTTTAGATCCTTGGGAGGATGTTTTGAGTTTCTATATAGTGATCTAATGTTTTGAGTGGATAATTGGATGAAAAAAGGTGTTTTGGACATAAATTAAACCTTGAGAGATTGGGTTTTGCTCCTCAATAGTTTAAGCCTATTGATTTAGTTGTAATTTTGCTATTTGAGCTCAATAAGATTTAAATTAAGGTTTGGTTTTATTATAAGGGATAATGGTAAAAGTTAGTGACACTAAGTGAAGGTTTTTAATTGATGAAAAATTAGATAAATTGAAAATTAGCCTAGTGATGGCTAATAAATGGTTTTGGTGGTTAAGTAGTATTATGTGAATGGTTGGTTTCATATATGGACCATTATAATGGATTATAGCTCATTAACTCAAGTTGTATGGTATGAGTTATAGTCTTCATTAATGCTATTTGTCATGATAAGTGATATGGATAACTTATACATTGCAGGGAGTTGTTGGTGGAACTTATTGAGAAGTTAAGGAACAAGCCAACTACTATTTTGTATAAGAGGAACCCTTTTAGTACCAAAGGGTTAAGGTAATAGGAGAATTTATATTTCTTATTACTTTATTTTAGCTATTTTTGAATAAATATTACTAGCTATCATGCATTACATGTTTTAAAAGATTAAATGTGCTTTATAAGGGGTTATGGGGTATTACTTTGATTATAGTGCAAATATGTTTTTCTAATTGTTTAACAACAATGTTTTTATGTAAACGAGATTTGTTTGCATGTATTATATTCATAAAGAATAGAAGTTACACTTAAGGAAGTGTAATTAAGTAAGATACCTTAGATAGGCTAAAGAATCATTTAAGGGAGATTTATAAATGTTATACTACCTTACAGTATTGAAGTGGTCAATACTTGGGAAATGTAGACACAAGTAAAAGGCATGATCTCGGTGGGAGTTCACCAATGAGAAGGTATGGACTTTTGATATTATGTGGCACATTGCCAGTACTCAGTGTTGCCTTATGCATTGTAGGCTTAGTGCACTAAAGTGGTTAGTGTATTGAGTGTTTGACACCTCTCAGTGGGGGAGGGAATCTGGCATATGAAGTGTGAGGTTGAGTGCCTAGGCCATGGTAGCCCTCACATGGAGAGTAAGTAAGGCTGGCTCTGGGAGGGAGTTAGCTTTGACTGCTCAGGATTCATGTCAAAGGGGCATAGGTGGTTCGGTAGATTAGATCATGCTTTAGATTAAGTTTTGTGCCTGTGGAGGTACAAGTGGGTACAATGTTTACCTACAAGCAAAAGAGTGCCAGGGGGCATTCTGTTGGTTAGGAAAGGCTATATCAGCCTATCTCATACATTCAAGCATTTTAATTGGTTAATTATGTTATTTTGAATCTATTATTTATTTACTTGACTATGGCTTTCATTGTAATAAGGAATATCGATTTCTTTGTTACTGAAACTGTGGTTGTCTCACCCCTTTCTTTTCAATATTTTCAGGTCCAGGCGAAGGAACCATTGGAGGACGGGGAAAGGAGCATAGCTAGGGGTTGTTTGTGAATTATAAAGAACTACAACCCCTTTCTTTTGAGCAAATTTATTGTAATGTATTTAGAATTAGGGTGCCAGTAGGATGTGATTATGTATATGTGTGTGAGTATGAGTAGTTTGTATGGCTTGTGTATGAATTTTTATTTGCTTGTAGACTTGTGGCTAGGAAACTCAGCTATGGTGTGTGGTTTTGATGGATTTATTTAGTAGACCAAGTTTCTACTACAAGCAAATATTTATTTTGGTATATATGTGATTCCACAAGCAAATGCAAAGTGGTTGCATTGCAAATGGTGTGCTATGAGCAAACATACACCTTAGATAGAGAGAGTGGGTGCGTGGGCCTCACAAAGATCTCTAAGCCAAGTGAAATGTTTAGTGTGTGTATTCATATGTGTATATAATATTTGAAATAGTTTTTGGCCACTCTTGTGTGATTTGTGCATTTTGGGGGTTTAGGGTTCATTTTAGGAAATAGAACCCAGGTGGTCAAATTTTGGTATAAAGAATTTTTCTATCATTTAAATGTTCTATTAGGTATTTTTAGTCCTATTTGATGTGTCCAAAGTATTCCCACAGGTTTGTGACCATTAGGATGAGATTTGAATAATTTTGAAAATGGTTTTTACCAAAAAAACTGCACTTTTGCATCCGGTTGTCCAAATCTTAATCCAATCATTGTATTTGTATAAAATTTAGGTCACAAGTAAAACCTTTTATAAGCTTCTTGTGGGCTTTGGAATCACATAGATCAGACATCGAATGGAGAAATGGTGCACTCCGAAATTTGGTCCAGAGGAGCTGTTATGACAGCAAAAGTGCTGTCATGACAGCAACAGTAATGATGTTACAATATGCACGAAATTCAATCCATCTGTTGGATCTTTCCAAAATTTGGTATGCTAATAGTACTATTTAAAAGTAACATGTGGGCTTTGGAATCACTCTGATCAGAGGTCGGATGATGAAATGGTGCATTCAGGAAGTTAGTCCAGAAGTGTTGTCATGACAGCTAAACAGTAAAAATGACCAAACTTGTAACATATTCAATTTTTAATCCGATCATTGGATCTTTTTGAAATTTGGTACACTTATAGTACCCTTTGAATGTGACATGTGAGCTTAAAAATCACTTTGATTGGTAGTCGAATGGTGGAATGGAGCCTCTCGAAAGTTGGCCCAGGAGAGCTGTCATGACAGCAATTTAATGCTGTCATGACAGCATCTTTAGTTCACTTTCATCTAGCTTGCTTCCATGCGCTATAGGTAAAACCTATAAATTATTTATTTAAAATAAGTTTTAAATTTTTATTTTGCAATTGTGTATCTGCTTAGTGATTTAAATGGTTTGTTTCCTAAGTTGGTTTTAGGATTAACTCTTTAACCACACTTAGTTTATTTGAATTGTGTGATTTTTGGATAATACTCCAGGAAAGTGTTACACATATAGTTATACAAAATACTTGTAAACTTGTAAACAATTTTCACTAACGAACAAGTAAAAGGGTTATTCTAGTTACCTTTTACCTTTATTACTAAGAGTTACCAATCACATCAAGCTCCTAAAGGTATAGATTCCCACGAGCAACTTCACTAATGCTCAATCTACACAATATAACATTCCTTAGTCAATTCTCAATACTTAGGGTAGGTATTAATTCGACTAAATCAAATCCCTTGATATACAAACTAGTGCAATTTAACACCTTTCTAATTCACAAATTCATTATCTATAGTCATTAGCCCTATAAGCCATTCAAATGACCATAACAATCTCCTAACTCATTTATTCAACTAATTTCCACCATTTTAACCTAACTTTTTAGGCTAATTGAGCTAAAGCCCTAAAAGCTTAATCATTTAACTCCATCTTAGTTGCAAAACCTTAGTTTCGTATTTGATAGCCCTTTTTAAACCTTTCTTTTAGATTCCAACACCTTAAAACTTCCTAACTTGATTTTTCAACTAATGAAATTCAATGAAAATAAGGTAGAAATGAAGTTTAAGGCTGTATAATACTTACTTGATAAGTTACTAGTCGAAGCAGACCCCTAATCACTGGATAATGCAAGTCTTAGTAGACAAGAACTCCCTTTCCTCTTCTGATACATTTCTACCTCTTTCCTTTTTTGATTTCATGCTTCCTAACTTAGGTCTTAAGTAAAATTATGTGCCATACGCAACAATGCTTGCAGCTTCCACCACCATGCATTACATAGGTTGAAAGCTCTCACTATTGCTAATGTGTTATACCTCGGATTGCTGTTTTACCATTCAATCCTATCAACATAACAACCAACCAACACAAAATATCAACTCAACATCCCAGCCATGATCAATCTACTAATTACTAATTTATCCTTGATTAACAATTAGTTTTCTTGGATTGAAATTCAGGATGTTATATATTACATGTACTATGGATAACCCTTTCTAAAAGCAAAAAGGTTGATATAATTGGATAATACATTTTGTCTAGTAGCTAGTTTAACTATTTATAAGTAAGAGTTATGTAATATGGTATATGATATTGTTTGTTGACATGATTTTAAAAAGGAAAAGGGATTTAATTTATAAAGTAGATTACTAAAGAAAGTCATTTTAAAAGCTAAATAGTAAGTGAATTATTTTATACATATGTAGATATATGATTATATATTATGTGAAAAGGCATGATCATGATAGAGGGTGAGAGTTCACCCTGGGTGAAGTAGCGTGAAAGTCTATATGATAGTAATATATTCTCTTTAATGCCCTAAGGGGTGAAGTGTTGGAGAATTCTTCTCTTTAGTTCTCATACGAGTGTGAAGTTAGAGATTATACTCCTTAATATCTATGAGATGCAATATTGGAAAATGACATCATGATTATGCATGTGATAGGGGGAATCTATAGTTCAAAAATGGGACAAAACACCTTTTGCTAGGTAATTCTACTACTGAAGGTGTGCTAAAATCATTTTACAGACTTGGTCTAGTGAAACCTATGGGTTTAGTTGAGGTGGATTAAAGGTTCAATTGGATAGGATAGTCATGCATGCAACTATGATTATCTATGAAAATATATATATATATATATATATTAATATGGAATTGAGAATAATAATATTTAGTTTTTCTTGCTTACGGTTTTACTTGTTAATAGATAATTTTGAATTATTTTGATTACTAGGACTTTGTCCTACCTTTTGGTTACTATTTTACAAGTTCTGACGTGGATAGGAGCAAAGAAAAAGATTCAGGCTAGGAGTAGTAGAACTACTGCTTTTCCATTTTAGAGTTTATGTAATGATTTTAAATTATTGTAAATATAAAAGTTTAAAGTTTCCATAGGAATGCATACATGTAATTTTGGTTGTACTTATAGGTGTATGTGTGAGTATCTTAGCCCTGAGATGTGAAAATGTATGAATTATGACAATATGAGTTGAGATACTATTACAAGTACAATGTCATGTGTTTTGAATTGGTTGAATATATAGATTTGGCCATTAATTCAAGGTAAAAGAATGCTCACTTCACACCTATTCAATCCTAAAAATTACCACATCTTAAGTATCAAAATATCCATTCAAAGAGCTAAGTCATTAAGTAACCTTAAACAAAACAAAAACAAAGCAAAATTTTTTATAATTTTTTGAAATTTTTACAAAAAACTAAAACAAATAAAACAGAAAATGTTTATGCTTCTCCCCCATACTTAAATCATGCATTGTCCTTAATGTATGTATAGACTAATGATGGGACACGGTAAGATCAATATGGATGCATGCATGACAAAAGTGCAAGTACAGATTTTTTTTAACAAAACAAATAACCAAAAAGAATGAAATTCTACCTTTTTCTACTAGATTCATCTCCCCTTCACTTGCAATTTATTCAATCAACAAATCAAAGCATAAATCAAAGTAAAGTAAAGAGTAAGGGTGAAGAAGATACAACTTAGTTTAAATCTCCACAAGCTCTTGAAATTGAAATTTTCATCTTTGAGGAGTAGCATAAAGCTACTCATTATGCTCTTCTTTCCAAGCATCTTGGGTGGAGGCTCGAGATTAATTAGTAATGACTCCAAGATATAGGGTGTAGAATCTTCCATGATTCTATATTGTTGATCATCTTTATCATTAGCCAAGGTCTCTTCCATTGCAATGATAAATCCTCTAAGTTCATGAGGGTTCTTGGCCATAACATCTTGTAGACCTATAAAATAAAAAAAAAAGCCCTTCCTCAAGCATATTCGGTTCTAAAGAAGTGCATCATGATTAAATTCATACAAACATGCATCATCAATTAGTTTATCAAGTAAATGAGTGCTGCTCTTTTCAAAAACAATTCAATCAATTTCCACACAAATTTTACTTTGAGGACCATGTGAACAATCACAAATGAATAGAGAATTAGAATAAGTATTATGAAATAAATCCAACTCATCTTTAAAATCATCAAGTATAGAATCAATACCATCCATATTACCATTGGCCTTTGCAAAATTGTTTCCTTTAATTTCAATCTCCTTGTCATCTTGAGTTATCTTCAATTCCTTATTCAAATTCTCACCAGGAGACACGGCCTCTTCAAGCATTTTAATAGAGTGTGTAACATCCTCAATTTTAAATCTAGATTATTTAAGCTACACTAATAAAGTATATCTTTAAGGTGTGTGGCTAGAAAGGCCTAACAGGCATGTTTGGTCTTGATTTTAGTTCTAAATGTAGGTTTGAAGAAGAATAAAGTAACCCGAGAATAGAAGTGGAAGAATTTCTAAAGGGAGTGATTATGTGCCATACGTCATGGCTTGTGGTTAGTTTGCCACAGTGCATGCATGACAACACACCTAGAAGAGGCTCTCTGTGCCATACGCCGCAGTGCATTGTATGCCTACCACAGTGCATGGTCAAATTTTTGCAGTATTAAGTCACAAATCTAAAGTGAAAAAGAAAGGAAAATAAAGAAGAATGAGAGAGTGGCAAAAAACCTGAGCTAGGGTTAAGAAACTGATTATTAAGAGTAAATTGGAGCTCATAATCACCAAAGGTAAGCTTTCTTGCTTAAATCTTTCTCTCTTCTTCCATTTTCTTGATGGTAGAGGTTAAGGTTTAATTGTGAATGGTGATTTTTGATCTATAGAAGTTATGGGCCTGAGCCCATTGACTTAAATAGAGTTAAGGGGTGTATATTGAGCTAAATAAACTTGATATTTTTGATTTTATGATGATTGGTGGTTGGAGGACATTAAATGTGCAAAATTCCCATAAATTTGGTGGTTGGGAATAATGTGGCTTCATTAACGCCTATGTAAGAGCTCAATATTATTAATAAGAGTTAAAGGAAGCTAAAAAGCCTTATGGGTACTTCTATATGAGTCTAGAATAAATCTTGAGTATTAAGAAATGATGAAATGTTAGTGAAATGTAGGTTAAAATGGATATTGATGTTTTGTATGGTAAATGCTTGTAGTGAAACTATTGGCACCAATTAAGCTTCTTGAAAGCTTTGGGAGTAAATAGTTGAGAGGTAAAACCTTTAACCTCTCAAAGGTTTGAGGTAACCGAGAAAATTCTATCTTATACTTGTGTGTGTCTATTAGTTTATTGATTTATGATTTATCATTGAAATGTATAAACTAAAAAGAAATGCAAGGGTGGCTTAAGTTGTGAAGAAATCTACTAAACTAAATTTGTGAGTTTTTGCCTTGTGATGTAAAATTTTCCTTGAGAACAATAGTAGTGGATTTTCATATTAATGTTTACTTGGTGTTCAATGATTTTGCAAATTATGAGGTACAATGATTATGAATTGGAAGTTTAAAAATTTTACAAATTGTGAGATACAAAGATTGTGAATTGGGAGTTCAATGACTTGTTTAGTTTTGAAGTTCCATAATATGTGTTTGATAGTCCAATTATTGTGTAATGGTAAAGTTCTATGAATTGTATATGTGTGAACTATGGCATGAAAGTGCATTGCATGATCTTGAAAGGTGGGAGTCCACTTAGGAAGTAAAGTAGATGATAAATTCACATGGTAAGGCCCCATCTGTGTGATGGATTGCCTAGATTAATTCTATCCATATTGTCCCACTTGTTCAATAAGGGACTATCCCACTAGTTCAATGAGGGACTCAAACCTAGTTAGCTATCCACTGGTTTAATAAGGAAGCTAGTCTAAGGTGTATAACACCCCATAGTGTGAAAAATGGGTGAATCGTGATTCATAAGTGAGTTGGGTATGCCTTGGTTGGGTAATCCCCTTATAAGTGTCTAGGCTAGGAAAGTCTAGGAATATAGACTATCCCATTGAGTTATAGCCTATAGTTTCGTGTCAGAGGAATAAGGAGGATATAAGGAAGGTGTGATAATGCATATAGTACGTAAAGGCACTTGTTGTCTATAGTGAGTCCATAATGATGACATTTTGAGTTGAGTATTAATTTTTTCCATTACGCTTGTCAATGATTTGCTTGATCAACTCTATTTATATCAAAAGTGCTAGAAGCATTGTTTTCCTAGTAGATGATATTACATAAGTTGAGTTGTGAATTTCTAATTTCAATTGTCTCACATGAGTTAAAGTATTATTATTAACTACTACTTGCATTTGAACTAATGGATATGCATTAGTATGGGCTAGTTGGACCTTGGTTATTAAGTAGTTGTACTCACCCTTTTATCTTTAATATTTCAAGGAATAGCTCAAGAAGTGTGGATAGAGGAAAATACCCCGAGGTTTAAGATCATGGTTTATTTGTAGTAGGCCTCCTTTTTTGTGTAACTTATGTGTATGACAATTTCGATTGCCAACTAGTATTTCCATTTTTGTTACTTACTTACATTAAGTGAAATGTAAATTGTAATGATATTTAGGCCCTAGGAAGAGAGTTAATTATTATGTGTTATGATGATAGGGCTAAAATATTAATGCAAGTGAGGGTAGTGAATATTATGTGATGGTTTGGGAAATCTTGATGAAAACTATAGTAAACTCCCCCTTCCTATGATTTTGAGTTAACGAGTTGAGTAGTGAAAATTTGATCTAGAAATATTCCTTGTGTTTTGGTGCATTGCACGAGTTGGTTTTTATGATATATATGTGGTCATATTCTTGTTAGTGGCTTGTGGTCCTTAGTATTTGTTTTGGACATTCGAGATTGTGAAATTTGTTATAATAGCGTAAGTTTTGAAAAGGGTGTCCAATTTTTGTTTTAAAAAGAATTTGAGTCTGAGACTAATGCCATTAGATAGTGTTCGGAAAGAGCTTTCTATTTGCGTCATTCGAATGTCGGACGGAGATTTAGGGCGCATTAGAAGTTGGTCCTAATGCTGTCAAATTGATAGCAAAATTCACTATCAAAATTTGTGTAATGTCACAGAGGTGAACATGCCACGGTGCATGTTCAACAAGTCACGGCGCATGCGTTATAATTTTTCAGAACTTTTCTTATTTTAAATTCTTGCATTAATGTACCCACTTATGCAATGATCCCTTGCTTCCGTATATTTGTGAACTTTGGTTTGCCTCTTCGCAAGACTCGAATTGATTTTAGTTTTATAAACTTGGTCCCCATTTTGTTAACCAATGAGAATTTTGTATTTGATTATTTCTATTGTCTTATTTTCCTAGTTACTTAGGATTTAGGTTTAATTATGGGATTAGAAGGAGGAGGATATTATAAAGTGGTTGGCCAGTACCACAAGTGTAAAATTTTCCTCTAATAGCTTGAAAACCTCTTGGACATCAAGCTCAAGTAGAGAAAATTCCTCAACATTGGCTCCTTTGATGCTTTCGCCATTAGGATTTTTAAGAGCTTTTGCTTTGACTTCAATTTCCTCATGCTTTAAATCCACCAAACTCTCCCCTTCTTATGACTTGTCCTCAATTTCTAGTAAGCCTTACACATTAGCCTCTTTAAGTTAAGCAAGTTCCTCCTTAAAATTGTAACATCCTGAATTTCAATCCAGGAAAACATGTTGCTAATTAAGGGTAGATTAGTAAATAGTAAATTGATTATGATTTGGGTGTTGAGTTAGTGTTTCATGTTGATTGGTTGTTTTGGTAATAGGATTAAAGAATAGAACGATGATTCAAGGTGAAATGTGTGAGCATAAGTGAGATTAAACACATTGTACATGCACCACAGTGCATTCCGTAGAATTTTACTTAAATGGTAAGTTAGATCATGAAAATAGAAAGAGAAGGAGGATGAAAATGTAGTTGAGTGGTGAGGAAGGATTGGCTTTGCTAGGGCTTACATTATCCAGTAATTGGGTGTCTACTTCAGCTAGTGACTTGTCATGTCAATATCATATAGCCCTAAACTTCATTTCTACTTTATTTTCATTAAATTTCATTAGTTGAGAAATTAAACTAGGAAATTTTTAGGTGTTGGAATCTAAAAGAAAGGTTTAAAAAGGCTATCGAATACAGAATAAAGGTTTTGTGACTAGTCTAGAGTTGAATGGTTGAGCTTTAAGGATTTAGGCTCATTTAGCCTAAGAAGTTAGGTTGAAATAGAAAAATTGGGCAAATAAATGAGTTAAGAGGTTGATATGATTATTTGAGTAGCATATAGGACTAATGATTATAGATAATAGAGTTATGAATTTGAAAGGTGTTAATTGAACTATTTTATATGTTAAGGGATTTGGTTTAGTTAAATCAATACATATGTTAAGTGTTGAGAATTGACTGAGAGACACTACATAGTGTAAATTGAGCACCTGTGATATTTCTTGTGGAAATCTATATTCTCGAGAATTCGATACGATTGATAACCCTTAATAGTAAGGTTTAAAGGTAACTGGACTAACCCTTTTACGTGTTCATTTATGAAATTGTTTACAAGTATGTTACATAACTATATGCATTGTGATTTATAAACAGATAGAGTAGCAGAATTGCAAAAGTATATGTATGCAGGCGTCTGAGTAATGTTTGAAGTGAATTTCAAAAGACATATGCATAGACATGTGCATTGCATCTATGAGTATACCTTGGACTATAGTAGGGGGATGCAGCCCTACTCTAAGTAAGTTTAGGATGTCCTGATGATCCTAAGTGTAGAGCTTAATTCCACTAGGATGAACCTAAGAGATCCTAAAGATCCCGAGTATACAGCTTGACTCTACCACAACAGAGCTAGGATAATGAATGATCTATGGGTATATCCCAGACTAAGGTAGGGGGTTATGGTCCTACTCTGTGTAAGGCTAGAAAGTCCTAAAGATCCTGAGCTAGAGCTTGACTTTGCCACAATGGACCTAGGAAACCACCTATAAATGAAGAGGATACCTAATCTAAACAGTAGTATGGTGGGCCTTGTTTCAAGTGACCAGAAATCTTGATCCAAGCATAGAGATTACTCTGTTAGGTGGAACTAGGAATGCATGAGCATGAGCATGATAAGAATGAATTCTTGTATATATATGTGATATTGCTTTTACTAAAACACATGCTACTTTATCTCTTGTTTATGATTTTGCTTACTAACCAATAATTGGGTTATATCTGAGTTATTAGGACCTATGTCTCACAAGAAGGAATTGGAATATCAAGCACACAAGAAACATCATTGTAACCTCCTCTTATATCCACTTTATATAAGAGAATATTATGATGTTACCACATTACTCACAAATAATCAATAAACAAATGTTTTGTTTGAAAAGCTTCGGCTGAAGACTTGTTTCACAAAATCATCAAATAATACAATACATTAGAGAATATGTAGCAGAAATAACCTATATGCATTCACCTCTATCACTGCATGCCTCAAAGCTATAAAAATCAGGTTGAATATAGGTCCGTGTGCTATAGTTTCTAGTACGTTTGTTATGGCATATGGTACAAAGCCACACGTCAGCTTGTTCTGTGTCATGCACCACGGCATATGGCACCATGTGCTACGACGTGCATGTCTAAAATTCTGCTCTCATTTTGACAGCAAAAATGATGAAATTCTGGGATATACCATTTCCACACACGACATCCGATTGGAGTGATTCAAGCATCCACATAAGGCTTAGCTCGTAAGCTAAGTAATAAGATAAGTTTGGACACCATCTAATGGTCCGATCAAAATTTAGACATTTGGTATGCAAAATGTCACTTTTTTTGAAAATTTTGCGCACCCAAGTAATCAAATCAAAACCTTTCTCTTATTAAACCACACAAGGTCTTGAATCAAGTTTAAAAGGACTAAATATACCTGATTGACCATAATTTATCTCAAATATACACATATATCAAAATTTGACCCTTATACGACCAATTTTCACATTTTCTAACTTTACGCAAACTTCCTATTTCTTGGCACAACTTAGCCTACTTAGCTATTTCTAATCACATTCATATACACCCATGTTCATAATACAATCTTAGCTCTAAATTACTCATTTCATCATAATTTGTCACTTGGGCTTAAGATTCATTAGCAATTACTACCATTTTAATCATAAACATTCAAATCATAGCCCCTTTATTTCAATTCAACACATACACATATAATTGGGCTAGATTTCACAAAATCCACTACACAACAAGCATGCAACCCTATGACAACTCATTTACACATATATATACAAAATCTTGGCTCAGTTCATTACACAAACTTAGAGTACATGACTTCATAACTTAAGTCAGTCTAGATTCTCTTCCCTTACCATAATCACTTCTCAATCTTATAAACATATAACCACGAGGGTGAGATAAAAATCTCAATAATAGAGTAACTTCCTCCTATTGACTATTACATACAACAATATGGAAGTAAAGTATAGTATATCATTTAAATCTCATTAAAATAACAATTATATTACATGTCTCATTTCCTTTTCATCACTTTCACATATATCATTCACAATGTCTCATAATACATCACATATCATCATATAACATCTCATAGCATCATATAGCATGATCGTTACGAACCAAACCTCCAAATTACCTCAACACGAAACCATAGGCTCACCTTAGACTAATGTGCACTCTCATTAGTCTTGAGCTCATCTGTAGTGGTAGAATCACCTGGTTAAAGATACTAAGGAGCAACACTGTATCTCAATAGGCACTAAGGAGATTTTCTCTAACACCGCACCTTACTCGGCATTAAGGAGAATTATTTCCAACATTTCACCATAACAGGTACTAAGGAAATCTTGCTATATGGTCTTTATCATCACTTATATTCGGGTGAACTCCCACCCTTATGATCATGCTTTTTGAGCCATTTAAGATTCCTATTTACTCGTTTACGCATATCTCAAACATAGCATATATATATATATTACATTCCATTTGAAATCACACATTTTAATGCTTATTTCAACTAAAAGTCATTTCACACATCAATCACACAATGCTAAAAATCATGTTTAATTCAAAACAAGTTTACACACTATATAGCATACAATCATACAATTACAATAAATGGTCAAATAAAGGAAGTTATTAGGTTATCTCAACTCTTCTATCACTAGAAAGGTTACCCGTGGATTTCAATACCATAACAGTTTATCTCAAGCTTCCTTTACTCTACTCACATGTCTAATATGCCAATTTGAAAACATTTGGCACATGTTAGTTATTTGGTCCATTTTAACTAAAAACTCATTTTACTACTTAAGGTTATATTCATCCATAAAATCCTTTTCATTTATTCATTTTAGGTCAATTACTACCCAATTACTACTTTACATTACCTCAATTGGTCTTATTTCACTCAAACTAAATTTCTGCCCTAACTTTCTCTCTCTAAGGGCTAAAATTGAGCTTTTGAGTTTAAAGCTCTACTGTTCAGCTTTAAACCAGTCGTAAAGTTCTAATTTAACACCTGAGAACCTTTTTCTTATCATTGGGAAAGAATCAAAATCATCAAATTCCACCAATTCAATTTCCCTATAACTTATTTTCAAAGAAATTTATGTAGAATGGAAGGTAAGAGTTATATGTAGCTTACCTGACAAGTTATCGAGTCGAATCACCTTCTAATGACTTGAAATGGCTTGTTCCAACTTATTAGCCCTTCACCTCTCCTTCTCTTGTGTGTTTCTCAATATTTCACTTCTAAAGATCACCAAATTTTAGGATTTCAGAAGTGATTTTCTCTTGCGAGATTTATTCTCACCACACGCACCTGCTTTGACTTAAAATGCACTTCTATCACCCATATCTACTCATATAACATACCAACAAGTGAAATCATCAAGTAATCATCCAAATCTCTAATCCCACACTAATCACTAAATTCAGGATTAAAAAATTTAGGATGTTACAATCATTGCCACCATCAACATCCATTTCATTTTCTTTATTGAAGTGAAGTAAAGAGTAAACACTTTCAATAATATTTGAATTTAAATTAAGACAATTATCATGTGAATACAAAGTATTTTTCCCTCAAGGATATACTTTTTTCACAATATATTCATGCTTAAACATTCAAGGTGATTCAACTATAATTTCTTCATCTATGTCATCATCATTCAAATCATTATGCTCATCATAAGACAAAGTCAAATGTGAAGAAGATTCAACTTCAATAAGAGTAAGATAATTGTTACCTAAACAATATGACTCTTAAATCTGTGAAGCTTGAAATGAATTGTTGATTTGAGTAAGTCTCTCTATCATATCATCTAAGGCTTTTAAATGTCTCAAGATTTTACCATTTTTTGAAATATTTGATCTTTTCTTTAGTAGTAATCCATGGATTGCTTTATGGATTCAAGATCATCTTGAACTTTTCATCAATCCTTGGGACATTGGAACTTTATCTTGAATTGAATCCTCTTAATAGAATGAATTTCCTTGTGGTTCTTGCATAGGACACATGTAATTATCTTGAAAATCATATAGACTTATTTCACTATGAACTTGAGTAAATGTAAGTTCCCTAATTGTTTGGTAGAAATTTCCCACTTGGTATTCATGTTTTAGTGACGAATATCCTACAAGGAAAGGATACTTAAAATAAAAAATGGAAAGGAGACTCACAATACAAACAATATTTATTTATTTTTTATTGGTGAGCTAGGTTAAAATTGTATTTCTCTTGAAATTGGTCATGATAAGGAGGTGTACAATTATAAGCTCTAGAATGCAAAGACAAATGAATTTTTTTCTCTTTTTTTTCCAACTCAACAAACAAACAAATAATCACATGAACAAAAATCATTGACAAGAAAGGAGAAAAGGGTTATAAATACTCATTTGAAGAAACTTTGCTTGTTCTGGAAACTTTATAAATGGCTCTCTCAAGATAGTAAAATTGTGGATTTGGTAGCAACCAATCCACGCAAGAAATTCCCCTAAAATGTTGATGAGAGAAAAAAAGAGATATACAGGATAATGATATAAAAATTTCAGATCAAAATTCCTTCCAAATCATTCCCAAATTTTTTCACAATTTGGTCTACAATTCTGGAGAAATAGGATTTCATCCAGAAGACCTCTTGACTTTCCAACAAACTTTCAAAACATGATGAAGGCAAAATTAAAGAAAATTATAAAAATAGAAAACAAATATAAGACAATAAAGAGAAAAATGAGACTAGAATCAAGCAATTTGGACACACAGAGTGAGAGTTATGTCAATTCAAAGTAGCAATAAGGTTTTGCGAATCCTTTGTAAAGGCTCCCTATACCTTGCTAGTTTGTAAAATTCCACAAGACAATCCATTTATTCAAAATTGACAAAACTAGGTTTAAAATGAAGCTAAAAGATATAGCTTTCCAAGAAAGAAAATTCAAGTCAAAATTCCCCTAGATTCATTTCTAGTTGATTTTTCAATTTAAGACAGAGACATTGGAAACAAAGTATTGTTAGCTCTACACTAAACCAATGAAAATTGCACTAATTTTTTTTTCCAAAATGAATACAAAACTCACAAGCACACTAAGAAAAACATTCCATCCATGTCAATTTTCTCCTTAAAAATTCACTTAAACTCGATGGTTTTTATACCTTCAGGTAGATCAACTAAGGTTCATACCTCATTATAATGTATGGATTGCATTTAAAACTTCATGGATTTTAGCCATTTCTCAGAATTTAGTCCTATTATGGATTCTTGATAAGTGGTTGGCATATTATTTTTAATGGGCAACACATCACGACACTCGTTAATCAGAAATCATATCTTTGAGGCTGATACCATGTCCTATCAGACCTTAATAAGCCTTGTGTTACTTAATTAGACTTAATTACTTCTTGTAAGTCATCTTGATTTTCCATCTGTGATTCTATGCTATTTTATAGTTCTTGAATTTCATCAAGATGTATCTTGCTCCCACTAGTCCTCTTGGAGATAAATTGTCTTTCTAGAAAGACACCATTTTAAATTACAAACACTTTATTATCGGTGGGATTGTAGACATAGTATCACTTTATTTCTTTAGGATACACCACAAAAAGGCACTTAGTGGGTTTAGGTGCTAACTTGCCTGAGGCTTATTTCTTAACATATACTCACATCTCCAAATCTTGAGAAAAGAAAAAATAGGTTTCTTCCTAATTCATATCTCATATGGTGTCTTTTCAATTTCTTTAGATAGAATACTATTTAGTATGAATGCAGTTATTTCTTGTGCATGGCTCTAAAAGGATGGTGGAAGATCTACTTGACTCATCATGGATCGAACCATATCTAATAATGCCCAATTTCTTTGCTTAGAAATGCCATTCCATTGTGGTATTCATTAAGGGGTTAATTATTAGACTATCTCGCAATTAATAAGATGACCAATGAATTCTTGGGTTAAATAGCCACCTCCTCGATCAAATCGAAGAGTTTTACTAGTCTTGTCAAGTTTGTTGTGTACTTCATTTTGGAATATTTTGAACATCTCAAAAGATTTGAATTTGTGTTTCATTAGGTAGATATATCCACATCTACTGTAGTCATCAATAAAAGTAATGAAGTATAAATAATCCCCTCTAGTAGTTGTACTTATTAGTCCACATACATCTATATGTATGAGTCCTAATAAGTCATTAGCCCTCTCACTATGCCCAGTAAAAGGTACTTTCGTCATCTTTTCTAATAAACAAGATTTGTAAGTTTCATAAGATTAAAAATCAAATGAGTTAAGAAGTCTATCTTGATAAAGCTTACAAATGCATTTCTCATATATATAGTTAAGACGACGATGCCATAAGTAGTTATGATTCAAATCGTTTGACTTGCTCCTTTTCGTAGTTACATTAGGATGTTTTTATTACTAGGATGTTCCATATTTAAAAGATAATGACTAAAATGCAAATCACTATGAGCATAAAAAATGTCATTTTGATAAATAGAAAATTTACTATTCCCAATAACAAAAGTAAAACCTTTATTATCTAAATAAGAAAAAGAAACAATGTTACTATTCAAAGCAAGAAATAATAGCAATTATTCAAAATTAATAAAAGCCCACTAGGCAAAATTAATTCATAAGTGCTTATGGCTAAGGCAACAACTCTTGCTCTATTTCTAACTTGTAAGTTCACTTCACCCTTTATCAGCTTTTTACTATCTCTAAGACCCTATACATTTGTATAAATGCAAGAACCACATGCAGTATCTAATACGCATGTAGAAGAAGTGGAAAGGTGAATATCTATAATATATACACCTAAAAGAGTAGCCCTGCTATCTTTCTTCTTTTTCAAATCTTTTAGGTAAAGCTTGTAGTTTCTCTTCCAATGACCAGGTTTATTGTAAAAGAAACAAACTCCTTCCTTTAAAGGCTCTACCTTTTTGACTAAAGGCTTAGTTTCAGGCTTGTTTAACTCTTTGGTCTTACCATCTGAGCCTTTTCCCTTTCCCTTTCCCTTGCCATTAGCTTTGCATTTTTTTCATACCTTTTCCTTTTTGAACCATCAAAACAATGCTAAGCTTTTTCCTAATGTTTTGTTCAGCAGTTTTAAGCACCTTATGTAGTTTAAAAATAGTTTTCTTCATGTCATTCATGTTATAGTTCATAACAAACTGGTCATAAATTTTTGGGAGTGAGTTCAAGATCAAAGTTGTAGCTAACTCATGACTTAAGGGAAATCTGAGCCTATCAAGGTGATTAATAGAGCTCTTCATTTTTAAGGCATGAGTGCTAACTAATGCACTCTTAACCATCTTGCAGGAGTGTAAGGCTTTTGTGGTCTCATACCTCTCTTGCCTTGCCTATTACTAAAACATTTCCTTAAGATGTATAAACATCTCATAAGCCTCCATGTGTTCCAAATCTCTTTAAAGTTCTAGAACTATGGTAGGTAGCATTAGGCATCCTACATCCACCGAGTCATTGGTATGCTTTGAGTAAGCATCCCTTTGAGCTCTTGGAGCTTTAGATGTAGGCTCCTCAGGAATGGGTTCATCCAGGACATATGTATTTCTTTCCTACTTGAGAACAATTGTCAAGTTTCTGAACCAGTCAAGAACATCCTATTGAATTTGTCCTTCTCATGGACTAATAGCAATAATAGTGTAGTAGTGTTACTAGTCAACATAATTCTACAATAAAATACAAAAACTTAATTTTATATCTCCTACTAAAACTAACAACCCTCAAAATTAATTAGTGGGCTAAGATTCATATTTCACTTAAATTTAAGTCCACTTTAGTAGAATGCTTAAAAATTAAGTTATTTAGGTAGGTAACTCATTTACCAATTACATCACATGTAACTCTTAGATTTTTATAGGATTAAATCATCATATGATCTGACATGTTCAATCCTATCTAATGCCTTGAGATCAAAAACCGTTTTGATAATCTCAATTAAGTCAAATAATAATCAATCTATGTGAGCAACACTATTACTCATGATTGTCTCACCAACATAACTTAGATGTATCCACTTTGGTGGAACTTACATTTAAGTGATCTAGGTTTTGACAAGTATTCATTAATTAATGACATTATGACTAAAGATTTTGATTGGAGTGTTTGACTTATTAATTAAGAAATCATGTAAAATAAATGCAATTGTATCTCATACAAAATTATGTATAGTATGATCTAATCGAAAGCATAATTAAAATGCAACACAATATAGCTCACCTAACCTATGTCCTCCCCAAGCTAATGAGAGGACCTCTTTAAGAAAATGAATTACATTAAGAGACCTTGTTTATACATATGAGGGGATTGAGATGAGAATAGAATATAAATTCCAAGTTTATAAAGAAAGGCACGACATGCAGGCTATATTTAAAATTTACAATCCTTGTAAAACTAGAGCCATATTTGTCACCATACCCAAATAACTTAAAGCTAAGGAAATCACAATAAATAAACAAATCATATGATATGAAATGTTGCAAATTGTGAATTTGGTTACGTTGGGAACAGTTAGCCACAACAGTCCCATTAGCTAGTTAGTGGGTGGGGTTAAAGGACAATACCCTCTAGAGCTTTTAAAAAGCTTATTCTCTTTAAATGAGTTACTGTCTCAAACCCTTTAGATTCATCAATCATATTTACAATCTAGCTAAATAGAATACATATCAAACACACATCAAATGGACAAAAATATGCATCACATTAAATTTAATTATACTCATATAAATTTTGAATATATCAAATCAAGTTTATATATATATATATATCTTTTCAAAACATCACATGAAAAACATATATGGATTTCAAAAATACATGGCAACATTCATCTAAAGAAGTTCATTACCTGAAAATCCATGAATGTAATCAACCATAACCTAACTTAAAGAAAAATTTGACCTAGCTCTAGTAACACTATTAGATATGGAGCTATAGCAGAAGAATATAAATTTTAAATCCTTACCCCCTGATGTGGACCAAACGAATTCATTTAAGTCAAGGTAGAAAGAAGATGTACCTTTTGATTTCGTGCTTCACGTGCATTTTCTTCAAAAGTCTAGATCTTAGGAGTTGACAACATAGATTTTCTCCCTCTACCAATATCCACATGAACAACTCTCTAACTCAAACAGCATGCTAGTGCTCCCAACATCCATTCATCTCTGAATGTCAATTTGTCTTTTCTCTAGGATGTTTCGTGGCTCTCAAAGTATTTGACAATTAAAACTTTTCTAACTCTCTCTCTCTCTGATGAGCACGCCGCCTCTTATATCATATATATTATGGTTTTTTTATGTGTCCTCCTTTAATGAGCTAACAAAAATTTAATTAAATTTATCTCATAAATTTAATCCATGATGTTATATCTAATTCAATTTATCTTATAAATTTAACTTATACAACTGACATGATATTCTCTTATATCATGTTAGTTATTGAATTTAATCTATCACATAAAATTAAATTTTAAACTCACAATACAATACAATATAATACAATATATATTAGATATACATATTATATTATACATATATATCGATGAAAATACACATATACGCAAATATATATATATACATGTGTGTGTGTGAAATTATATTTTGAATTTTATATTTTATATAAATCTATATGCAAATATTTATCGAATAAATATTCAATATATATATATACATAATTTATTCACCCTAGATAAAGCATTACATTCATTGAATCTACACATATAATCTAAATCCATTGAACTTGGACATTTTAGCTCGAGTTGGACTATTCTTGTATGTGACTTTATAGGCCTATATGAATTTGGCAATAGCTTAACTACACTACTAGCTCACAAGTCACAAGTAGCCTGTAGCAAAACATTGTAACTATCCAATTTAAATGGGGATTGATGATCCGATGCAATCTATTATATAACCATATCACACTCTTTTTGTCACGTGATGTTTCAGTCAAGTGTGAGATATGAAATTGCCATTCTCCTTTACTTGACCATTACTTTCTTGATCTTTGAATAGATTGATTATAGCAATGGAAAAACCCTTTCTATTGTAGTACGGCCATACATTTTCTGAGTCTTGCTTATAGAGGGGCCTAGTAATATCTCTCAATTAACGTGAGGGACAAATTTCATCTTGACTGCTCATATTCCTCTACATGAATATTACTAAACTCAATCATGGCCTTTATGATCACCTAGTCAAAGGTAACTTTTGACTATATTAAAGTTCAGTGGTCATCATATAGGAATCAATGATAATCTCAGGTCAAAGGACTTAGTGATAGCTATATATGAGATAAGCTTATGACTTGTATTATGAAGTTTTCTCATAATAGGTCAGTCTAACACCTCGAACCCTTTCAAGCGCCCACGACTTTGATTTATATTTTTATAATTAATTAAAGTCATACTAGTCTTGTTTCACTTATGATCCCTCGTAGATGACTAGTTAAAGACATTTAGGACAATCAATATAGCTTATCTAATGTAACATCCAAAAAAAAATTTTTAAGACTCGAATTTATTTTAAAAAAATAAAATAAAATATCTATAATTAAATTAAAATTTAGAATAATTTAATAGAGGTCCAGAGTTTGAATTTTTCTTAGTAAAAGTTTGATTTTATTTGATTTTTAACTATGAAAAAAATTACCAAAGTTGACCCAGGCTTTTGTGCTATAATAAAAAAAATTGGGCCCTTTCTTGTAATTTACCCCAAAATGTTTTAGCATCAGTTTTTAAAAGTAAAAGCACGCAGAAAATGTAGAACAATGAAAAAGAAGGAACCAAATGCGTGAGAGAGAGAGAGGAAGAAGAAAGGAGAAAGAGAGGGAGTTAGGTTTGGATCTAGGAGTCTTTGCGACCATTGCAAGCTCGGCTACACGATAGGTAAACTCCCTACTTCAATCCTCTTCTCTTTCTATTGATTTTCTTCAATTTTTTGAAGAGGAAATTTTTGAATTTTGTTCCCAAAAGCTTTATTCATGTAAGCTTTTGTGTCTTTGGATCCTAGGGAGGATGTTTTGAGTTTCTATATAGTGATCTAATATTTTGAGTGGATAGTTGGATGAAAAGAGGTGTTTTGGGCACAAATCAAACCCCAAGAGGTTGGGTTTTTCTCCTCAATGGTTTAAGCCTATTAATTTAGTTATAATTTTGTTATTTGAGCCCAATAAGATTTAAAATAAGGTTTGGTTTTCATTATTAGGGCTAATGGTGAAAGTTGGTGACACTAAGTGAAGATTTTTAATTAATTAAAAATTATATAAATTGGAAATTATCCTAGTGATGGCTAATAAATGGTTTTAGTGGTTAAGTGATACTGTGTAAATAGTTGGTTTAATATATGGACCATTGGGATGGACTATGGCTCATAAACCTAAGTTGTGTGGTATGAGTTATAGTCTTCATTAATGCTATTTGACATGATAAGTGATGTGGATTACTTATATGTTATAGGAATTGTTGGTGGAATTTGCTCAAAAGTTAAGGAACAAGCCGAGCCCTATTTTGTATAAGAGAAACCCTTTTGGTACTAAAGGGTTGAGGTAACAAGGAAATTTATATTTCTTATTACTTTATTTTAGGTATTTTTGAATAAATATTACTAGCTATCATGCATTACATGTTTTAAAAGATTAAATGTGCTTTATGAGGGGTTATGGGGTACTACTTTGATTATAGTGCAAATATGTTTTCTAATTGTTTAACAATAATGTTTTTATGGAAACGAGATTTGTTTACATGTATTTTAATCATAAGGAATAGAAGTTGCACTTAAGGAAGTGTAACTAAGTAAGGTACCTTAGATAGGCTAAGGAACCGTTTAAGGAAGATTTATAAATGTTATACTACTTTAGAGTGTTGAAGTGGTCAATACTCAGGAAAGGTAGACGCGAATAAAAGGCATGATCTTGGTGGGAGTTCACCAATGATAAGGTGTGTACTTTTAATATTCTATGGCACACTGCCAGTACTTAATATTGCCTTATGTATTGTGGGCTCAGTGCACTAAAGTGGTTAGTGTATTGAGTATTCGGCACCTCTCAGTGGGGGAGGGAATCCGACATATGAAGTGTGAGGTTGAGTGCCTAGGCCAAGGTAACCCTCACATGGAGAGAAAGTCGGGCTAGCTTTGGGAGGGAGTTAGCTTTGACTGCTCAAGATTCACGTCAAAGGGGTATAGGCGGTTCGGTGGATTAGATCATGCCTTAGATTATGTTTTGTGCCTGTAGAGGTACAAGTAGGTATAAGGTTTATTTATGAGTTAAAGAGTGCTAGGGGGCATTCTGTTGGTTATGAAAGGCCATACTGGCCTAGGTCATGCATTCATACATTTTAAATGGTTAAATTATACTATGTTGAATTTATTATTCGTTTATTCGATTATGTCTTGCTTTGTAATAATCAATGTAGATTTCTCTGTTACTGAGACTATGGTTGTCTCACCCCTTTCTTTTCAATATTTCCAGGTCCAAGCGAAGGAACCAATGGAGGACGGGGAAAGGAGCAGAGCTAGGGGTTGTTTGTGAATCGTAAAGAACTGCAACTCCTTTCTTTTGAGCAAATCTATTATAATATATTTAGGATTAGAGTGCCAGTAGGATATGATTATGTTTATGTGCATGAATATGTGTGGATTGTATGGCTTGTGTATGATTTTTTGATTGCTTGTAGACTTGTGGCTAGGAAACTTGGCTATGGTATGTGGTTTTGATGGATTTATTTAGTAGACCAAGTTTCCACTACAAGAAAATATTTATTTTGATATATATGTGATTCCACAAGCAAATGCAAAGTGGTTGCATTGCAAATGGTGTATTATGGGCAAACATATTCCTTGGATAGAGAGAGTAGGTGCGTGGGCCCCACAGAGATCTCTGAGCCAAGTGAAAATATTTAGTGTATGTATTCATATTTGTATATGATATTTGGAATAGTTTTTAGCCACTCTTGTGTGATTTGTGTATTTTAGGGGTTTAGGGTCTATTTTGGGAAATGGCACCCGAGTGATCAAATTTTGATATAGAGGGTTTTTCTACCATTTAAATGTTCTATCAAGTGTTTTTAGTCCTATTTGATGTGTCCAAGTATTCCCACAAGTTTGTGACCATTAGGATGAGATTTAGACAATTTTGAAAATGGTTTTTACACAAAACCTACACTTTTGCATCCGGGTGTACAAATCTTAATCCGATCATTGGATTTCTCTGAAATTTGGGTTACAAGTAAAACCTTTTATAAGCTTCATGTGGGCTTTGGAATCATGTCGATTGGATATCGGACGGAGAAACGGCGCACTCCAGAATTTGGTTCGGAGGAGCTATCATGACAGCAAAGGTGCTGTCATGACAGCAATATATGTTAATGTTGCAACATGCACGAAATTTAATCCATCCATTGGATATTTCCAAAATTTGGTATGCTAATAGTACTATTTAAAAGTGACATGTGGGATTTGGAATCGCTCTGATCGGAGGTCGGATGATGAAATGGTGCACCCTGAAAGTTAGTCTGAAGGTGCTGTCTTTAGCTGTCATGACAGCAAAAATAATTAATCTTTTAACATGTCTAATTTTTAACCCGACCGTTGGATTTTTTTAAAATTTGGTACACTTATAGTACCCTTTGAATGTGACGTGTGAGCTTTAAAATTACTTTAATTGAAGGTCGAATAACGGAACGGCGCCCCCGGAAGTTGGCTCGGGAGGGCTGTCATGACAGCAATTTAATGCTGTCATGACAACATCTTTTTATTCCACTTTTGTTTAGCTCGCTTCGGTGCACTATAGGTAGAACCTATAATTTTTTTAAATTTTTAAATGATTTATTTTTTAAGTTGGTTAGAGGATCAACTTCTTAACCACACTTAGTTTATTTGAATTATGTGATTTTTGGATAACACTCGGGGCAAGTGTTACATCTAATGATACAGTAATCATAGTGAACATACAACTAACATGATAACAAAAAGGAAATTCTATAAATAATAATGTTCATAGTATAATGATTGGCCCTAGGGCACAATTTCCAACAGTGAAAAATCATGGAAATAAATGTTATAAATTTTTTAGAACTTATAAATTAAAGAATTCACTTATTGGCAAGTTTTTGTTTGACATACATTACTTACAATTAGTTTAATGTAATTGTAAGTATTATCTTAAATTTAATTAGCTTAGAGAGGGGTGATATATATGTGAAAGCATGTGGCTAATGATTGATTGAGTTAATAGTTAATTTATTCATTAAGCTTCCAGTATGATTGAATCACTAATATCATTTCCCTTAATAATTCATCTTAGATTGAGAGAGATCATGGATAAGGAATGGATGTTTGCAAATAGAGTCACAAAAAATATTTAAATAGGGTAAAGGAGTTCATTAGATTTATATTAGAGCATGAGGTAGATCATAATAGCATTTTGTGCCCTTGTATAAAGTGTGGCATCTTGAAGTGGGTTAGTGCAAGCGAGTTGGAAGACCATCTAATGTGTTATGGAATTGATCATACTTATACATATTAGCATAAACATGGTGACTTAAGGGATACAACAGATAGATGTCGTAGGTATAATGGTATGATGTACATGTCACATGATTTCGAAACAAGTATAGACAAGGATGATCATGTTGAAGAGGAACTCTAAGATTGTTCTGAAATGCTTAAGAGATTGAGAAATGATGCGGGGTCACCTTTATACACTGGTTGCACTGGATTCTCAAAATTGACTACTGTGTTAAGATTGTATAACTTGAATGCTAGAGGTGGGTTGATTGATATGATCTTTACTAAATTTCTTTCACTTATTCATGAAAATGCTACTAAAGGATAATGAGCTTCCAACTCGAACATACGATGTAAAGTAGGTATTGCAATTTATGGGAGTGAGCTGTAAGAAGATACATATTTGTCCTAATGATTATACTTTATTTAGGAATGAATATGCATCATTAACTGAGTGTCCTAAATGTAATGCATCACATTATAAGGTTAATGGAAAGAGTTTGGAGAAGGTGGCGTAGTACTTTCCTATAGTGCCTAGGTTTAAACGCTTATATAATAATGTAGTATAGTTGAAAAATTTGACATGGCATATAGATAAGAAGATTAGAGATGGTATGCTAAGGCATCCTCTTGACTCTACTTAATAGGAAAAAGTTAATCAAGAGTATCTACACTATAAAAGATTCTAGAAACCTATGCCTCATACTAGCTACTAATAGAATGAATCTATATGAAATGCAAAGTAGTGTCCATAGTATGTGGCTAGTGATGTTAACTATTTATAACCTACCTCCATGGTTAAATATGAAGTGCAAGTATTTAATGATGTTCATGTTAATTTTTGGGCTAAAACAACTAGGAAATAACATAGACATATACTTGGCTCTTTAATTAAAGATTTGAAGCTATTGTAGGAGATAGGTATTGAGGTGTATGATGGGTATAAGAAGGAAACATTTAATTTCAAAGCTTGTTGTTTGGTGCAATCAATAACTTTCCAGTGCATGATAATTTGTTTGGGTATAATATCAAACGGAAACTTGGATGCCCTATTTATAAAGATGGTACACAGTTGGTAAGATTAGAATATGGTATGAAAAATGTCTACATAGGACATCATAAATGGTTGCCTCAATAACATTTTTATTGGAAATTAAGAAAATCTTTTAATGGTAATCCTAAAGAAGGTGGGCCACCTCCATTTTTATTCAGTGATCAACTATTTGAAAAGATTAAGGATTTGGATGTTGAATTTAGAAAACCTTTTGTGAGGCACATTAGTATAAGTGGATAGAAGAAAAGATCTATGCTCTTTGATTTGCCGTGTTAGAGGACCTTGGATGTGAGGCATTTTCTTGATATAATGTGTATTAAAAAAATGTATGTGAAAGTATTGTTTATAGGTTGCTACATATTCTAGGGAAGAGTAAAGGTGGCATAAAAGCAAGGCTAGACATGGTTTCTATGGGAATAAAGGAAGACTTGGCTTAGAGGACAAAAGAAGTCAAACATTTCTTCATTCGACAACTCACACACTATCCAAAAAGGAAAAAAAGGTCATTATGCGAGTTTCTTAATTAAAGTTCTAAAGGGTTATTCTTTCAATATTAAAAATCTTGTGTTAATGAAAGACTTGAAGCTAAAAGGTTTAAAGTCTCATGACTGCTATATGTTGATGGAAAATTTTCTTCCAGTGGCCATACATTTTATTTTACTAACTGAGGTGTGTAATGCGATACCTAAACTGTGTCTCTTCTTTAAGTCTATTTGTAGCAAAGTGATCAACCATTGCAAATTGCCAAGGTTGCAGGATTGAATTATAAGGACATTATGTGAATGTGAAATGTATCTCCTGTCTGCATTTTTTGACATAGTAGCTCATCTTCTATTTACTTGGTTAAGAAGGTAGAAATTTATCGCTCAGCTTATTTAAGATGGATGTATCTGGTTGAATGTAATATAAAGGTACTAAAAAGGTATGTGAAAAATTGAAGTTGACTTGAAGGTTGCATTGTTGAGGGGTACATTAGTGAAAAGGCCATAGAATTCTGTTAAGAGTACTTGAAAGATGGCAAATATATTGGAATCCTAGTAGATAGGCATATGGGAAGAGAAAAGGGAAAGGAATGAAGGGGGTCAAATTAGATTACTACAAAAATGGTGATATATAACAGCATTTATTCAACGGTTATATTTAAAAATGTTGGCTATACAAAGGAGGGAAATTTAAAAATATATGTTAAATGATTACTAAAAACATCATTTAATATTGTAAAATAATACTCAACAATTTATTATAATAACTTAGAGTATATAAATAAATTAATCTTAACAACTTACTTAACGGTTAAAACTTAAAAAATGTTGAGTATTTAATTTAAGTACTCAATGGTTATTTATTTTTAACCGTTGAATATCTTTATTTCTTAAATATTTTATTTTTTTAAATATTTACTCAACGGTTAAGTAATAGAACATGTTGAGTATTTTATCTATATACTCAATAGTCATTTGTTTTAGCCATTAGGTATTATTTATATTCAATGGCTATTTCATTTTAACTATTGAATATCAGCTTTTTAAAACTTCATCTCCTTTTTCACATGTGAGCTGAGCAACAAGCTAAAGTGAGTAAAGATCAAAGCCACCTAATCCCTCTTCTCTTTAGTTCACTTCTCTCCATTTCTACAGCCAAGAAGGTGTGACAGATCCTTTTCCAGATTTCCCATTCCATTTGAAGTCTCTAATCCTTTTTCTCCTTTGATTCATTCTCTTTTCCCCATTTTTGCCTTGTGATGTCATCCCAATCCCTCACTCAACCTCCTCTTCCTCAAGTTCGTCTTACCCACACATGCCATCGGCCTCCCCTAAAGCACTCAAGTTCTTGCTGTTGAACCCATACAAGGGCATGCTCTCATAGTTCCCTAACCCAGTCCATGCTTGTGCTCACTGTTCTCTAGAACACTCACTCTCTGTCTCAGTTGTGGATCTTGTTCAAGTTCATCATGGTTCTCAGGTGCTTAAGTCCCCTATTTTGTAGTGCTTCTTGGTTCACTCATCCTTTATTCCCTATTCCTTTAAATGATATTTAGTTTTGTCATAATAGTTTAGGTTCCTGTAAATGCCTATTGTTGCTTGGTTACTATATAATAACTTAATGGATGTGAAATTAGAGACTTGAAATTCCTCAAAGAGCCTTTTTAACTATATACTAAATTATATTTGTTTTGAATATTGGACCTTCACCTTGTTAATAATGTTCAAATCTTTGTTTTAGTAGTTATCAAAGAATTGATTATTGGGTACTAATATCATTAAGAAGTTATTATGATTCTCAATTAGCCAACAATTAAGTTTTTTTCTTTGTTTCATCTTTGCCTTTAGTAATGAAGGTTTAACTTTAAGCAACTCCATTTGACATGATGTTAATGAACTATCATATCTTGTATGTTGGCCCAAAAAGAAACATCATATCTTGTAAATTTTGATGTTTGTATGTATGACTACAATTTTTTAACTTCTGTTTCTCTCTTATATGTCACTTTTCTTTATAGAAAGAATCATAGATGTGCTACTTCTACTTAACCATGATAAAATGATTATCAATTTCATGTGCCTTCTTAAGTTGTTTGATAAGGCATCTCCTTCCTTGCATTTTTATTGTTTATTGGCATTTTTTAGGCTACCCATGTTATTGCCAACTAATAGCCCTTTGATTTGATATTCTCGTAGAAAAACAATTAAAATAGAAGTACAAAACTGTTCATTGAAAACTTAACATTTCTTTCTTCATTGGCAGTTAAGGTACATCCTCAAACAAAATTGATCCTTTCCTTTTCTTCTATTAAAAAGTTTCTCCCATTTTCTTAAGTGAGGTAACCTTTGTTTCTTTCTCTGTATGTCTATTTCAATGTCTCCCTTAGCAATTATAGGTTCCATAAGTCATAACGAATTAAATTAGCTTGAAGGCATATCTCTCTATGATTATTTATGGGATCCTATACAGTTCTGCATTCTTGAACAATCAAAGAAGCAACTGAGCTTGAGTAGCATTTGGTGGTGATTTGGTAGCAAATTTTGCTAATTTGCAATAAATCTTGGAATTAAATATTTATGTTGCAATTTATTGAGAAAAATAAAGCAGGATCTTGATTTTATATAATCTTGTTTTGTTTTGAAATTATGCTTGTATGTCGACTTTACTTATATTGTCAAATTTAAAAAATTGTAGGAACTCCTTGATTTATTTTTCTTTATAATTTATCTTAAGTAATTTGACAAACTATCATATTTGCTTTTAACATGCTCATTTTTATAGTCTGCAACAAGATGGTTTTCACACAGCATACTTAAATGTTTTAGACATCTTATGATGAGGTTCCTATCAGTATTTCAAAAACCTATTGCAGAAAGCTTGCTCAAAATTGCTATTGCAAGGTTTGAAAAATTAAAAAGGGACTACTGTAAGGAAAACATAAAGCTTGATGGAGAGGACAATCGATAGGCTAACTCATGTTTCTTTATGACCTTCCTAGTTTCTTTATTTTCATTTTGCTTAGTAATGTAGAGGCTATCAAATCTGCCCCAATAATTAGTGTCACATGGCCATGCATTAGCACTATTATAAGGGCCATGGAAAATCTATTAGCTTTAAGTGTCACTAGGTAAAGAGCTGTTCTTTGGTAATTTTATTGAGTTTTGGGTGCTCTAACAGATCTATTGCTCCAAATTCATTTCAAGGATTTGGCAACAGAAAAGAAGCAAAACTCTATTGCAATATATATTTTATGGGATTATGTGGTTTATTTGGTTAGAGAGAAATGCATTTATTTTCAAGGGTCTTTCTTTTCCTTTGAATGCATCATGGGATAAAATTGTGTTCCTGGCTTCTCTTTGGTTCTTTGCACAGAGTCTCCTAAATTTGGACTTCTCTTATGTTGTTTTGTTCCGTGATTGTATTTGTGTTGTATTTTAGAGAATTTCTTTTATTCCTATGTTCTTCCTCTCTCCTCATTTTAATAAAACTTATTATTTGGTTAACATCAAAAGCTATTGAATATGAAATTTTGAGTTGCTTTCCTTACCTCCTATTACTTTGATCTCCCTTTATAAGAAGAGTTTCATTTTATGTTCTTAGCAGTCTATGGCAAGGTATAATTTGTGAGATTATATGGTTTATTTGGTTGGAAAGAAATGCCTACATTTTTTAGGGTCTTTCTTTTCCTTTGAATGCATCATTGGATAAAATTGTATTTATGGCTTCTCTTAGGTTCTTTGCACATGGTATCCTAAATGTCAACTTTTCCTTTGTAGTTCTTTTAGTGACTATATTTGTGTTCTTTTTCAGAGGGTTTCTTATATTCCTATGTTCTTACTCTCTCCTCATTTCAATAAAAATTATTATTTTTTCCACATCAAAAGCTGTTGAATGTTGAATTTTGAGTTGCTTTCCTTGGCTCCCATCACTTTTATCTCCCTCGATAATAAGAGTTGCATTTCATGTTCTTACAAGTTTATCTTTAGAAATGGAGTAAGGTATTTGTTGCTTTCATGGTCCTTTTGGTTTTTCTTTTCTTTTCTCCTTTTTCTTTTGTTTTTTAAAGGGAATTTCTTTTTTTTTCCCCTATATGTTTTACTTCAAATAACATGCCAAATTAACCTTTTTTTCCTTTCCATTATCATGAACGAAAGGAGAAAAACCTATCTTGGTTTCCCTTGATTTTTTTCCTTGTTCCTTGAATTAATTAATTAGTAATGTCATGGTTATTTAGTTGTAATATAAAAATTAATTTCATGTATATTTTAATTACAAAGTAATGCATTTTCTACTAATTGAGACTTTGTAAAATAATATTTATTATGTATTGATATTAATAAAAATTTTGTAAATGGAATATTAGGCATGCAAGAAAATGATGAAGCTATGGCTAAAAGTAGTGATGAAGAATAGGATGCTTATGATAAACTTGATTTAAATTGCATCTATCAATATTCAATGTAAGGGGTTATTAGAAATGTAAAACATGTATTGTAAAAAATTAACTCAAAACATTCAACAGTTATGATAGAAAACTGTTGAATATCATACATGATATTTTCAATAGCTTTGTAAAAAAGTGTTGAATATTAGTAATATAGTCAACGATTTCTTTTCATAGCCATTGAATATATGAATAATATGCAACTGTTTTTTTAAAAACCATTTAATATAATCTCACTGCCATTTTTTTTTTGAAAAGTTCTCTCAAACATATACTCAATAGTACTTTTGAAAAAAAATTGTTGAATGAAGTTTAAATATTTAACAGTTAAAAACTATTGAATAAAGGCTCAAAGAGTATTCAGCACCTAATTACTCAATAGTTCATAACTGTTGAATATTATCTAAAATAACCATTGAATATTGCTATTTTTGTAGCAGTGTTAGTCACTATCTCATAAAAACATTAGGAGCAAGCACACCTTTATGTGTTGCACAACTTTAAATAAGTTGACAAGTATGTAGATAACTACAAGTCCAGCATTAGGAAGGATAATCTTGGATGAACAGAAATTTGGTATGAGAAAGAACACAATAAGAATTTCACAGGTTGGCTAAAAAAGCATGTTTTTAACAAGTGTAATTTCAATTATAATTTTATTTTTGATAGAGTAAAATGGTTGGCTAGAGGTTCAAACATACAAGTTGTTTCATATAATAGATATGTAATCAATGGAGACGCATTTTACATTAAAAATCTAGACGATCAAAGCACAATGCAAAATAATAGTGTAACTCTTATAACTAAAGCGGTGCATATTTTCAATAGTGTTAAGGACAAAAATCTTATATATGTATCAATGTCACATTTTGAAGTGATTGAACACATTTAGGAGCTAGACTATATTAAATTTAAAGTTTTAATTTTTGGTTGCAATTGGGTTGATTATAAAAATGACCTTCAAATTGATGCGTCATCTGGGTTCATACAGGTGAATCTCACTGGGCATGGAAATAAAGATGAGACTTTTATTTTAGCATTACAGGCTAAACAAGTGTTCTATGTTCCTGATCTTGAAAAACATAATTGGTCTATTGTTTTATTGTCAAACAAAACAATTAGAGAGATGATTGATGTTGTTGAGGATGATCTATTTGTAGGGACTATGCTTGAAAGCAATCTCACTAAAGATAGTGCTAATTATATAAGACATGATCACAATGAAGGTAAGAGGGGAAAAAGAATTAAAGAGAAGATTAAGAAGTTAAATCAAACTATCAAGGTAGAAAAAGTTCAAAAGAAGTAAAGCAAAAGGAAAAGGTTGACTTAATCTTGTGGTGATCAATTTTCTTGCAATTTCTGTTTTATTTGTGCCTTGTGTATTTAAATTTTTTTAATTTCTATTTCTATTTTATTTGCACCTTCTATGTTTTAATATGTTTAATTAATATTTGCGTTTTATCTTCTAACTATTTCTCACTTGTATAACAAATAAATGGCTCCCAAAATGCCACCCAGGAGACTTGATGATCATACTCCAACCAATAACCTATTGGATAATCCTCCTAGTACCACCAGTTCACCCATTGACCTACTGACTGATCCATCAACTGACTCGCTAATGGGTGATTATCTCTCTATAACTACCAGTCAGCCTATGGCTACTGATGCTTAAGAAATCATAGTCACATCAATTGAAAAAGGCTTAGTATTGATGGGTTAGGTGAATAGAAGATGGTTTGCTAGACAAAAATATTCTCTTCAATAGAATTCGAAGGGTCAACCAATTAGGACTAACAAGCATAAGTTCTCCAATTACATTGAGGCTGTGAATAGAGGGCATTTAGGATTATCAATTAATAGTTGACATGATGTAGATTTAGCCTCAATAGATTTCATATGGGAACAAGTTAAGGTAATTTATGTTTTTATAATACTAATTGGTTTATCATATTATTATGTCAATTTTATAAGTTATAACTTCAATGTGTTGATGGAGCAGTCAACATTTGAAATTGATGCTAGTTGGAGGCATTTTGTTATGGAAGTAGCATGTAAGGCACATTGAGCCTTTTGGTACTTTATAGGATCAAAATACATAACTAATACCAGTAGGCATATTAGTCTTACAATGTCTAAGTTGATAAGACCTATTGTTAAACAAGAGCATAAGGATGCTCTTGTTACCAAGCGTTTTGACAAATCATTCTTGGTAAGGATCATGATATTTTATGTAACAACTTTTATGAATTGATAACTAGACTTATGGTATTTTTTTTATAGGAATTGAGCCAAAAGAATAAAGATTTGAGGGTAAAAAATCTCTCCCCCTTCTTAAAACGGAACTTAGGGTATTCAGGGATTAAGCAACAAGTGGTATGTTTTGAATTTATTAATTGACATGCAATATGTTATGTCACTAATATGTTTTAATATATAGACTGATGAAGAGGGAACACCAGAGAGCTCTATATCACGAGCCATACTCTTTATATTAAGTAGGACTACTAATGTAACACTTGCCCTAAATGTTATTCAAAAATCACACAATTCAAATAAACTAAGTGTGGTTAAGGAGTTAATCCTAAAACTAACTTAGGAAACAAACCATTTAAATCATTATGCAGATACACAATTGCAAAGTAAACATTTAAAACCTTTTTTAAATAAAAAAAAATTATAGGTTTTACCTATAGCACCGAAGTAAGCTAGGCGAAAGTGAGGTAAAAAGATGCTGTCATAATAGCATTAAATTGCTGTCATGACTGCCCTCTCGAGCCAACTTTCGAGAGGCACCATTCTATCATTTGATCCTCAATCGAAGAAATTTTAAAGCTCACACGTCAGATTCAAAGGGTACTATAAGTGTACTAAATTTCAAAAAGATCCAATAGTCAGATTAAAAATTAGACATGTTAAAAGTTTGGTCATTTTTGCTGTCATGACAGCTCTTTTTAGCTATCATGACAGCACCTCCGGACTAACTTCCGAAGTGCACCATTTCATCATCCAACCTCCAATCGGAGCAATTCTAAAGCCCACATGTCACTTTTAAATAGTACTATTAGCATACCAAATTTTGGAAAGATCTAATGGACAGATTGAATTTTGTGCATGTTTCAACATCATCACTGTTGTTATCATGACAGCACTTTCCTCCGAATCAAATTATAGAGTGTGCCGTTTCTCTGTCCGACATCCGATCAATGTGATTCCAAAGCCCACACGAAGCTTATAAAAGGTTTTACTTGTGAAATTTTAGAGAAATCCAACAGTCAGATTAAGATTTGGACACCCAGATGCAAAAGTACAGGTTTTTGGTAAAAACCATTTTCAAAATTATTCAAATCTCATCCTAATAGTCACAAACCTGTGGGAATACTTTGGACATGTCAAATAGCACTAAAAACACTTGATAGAACATTTAAATGATGGAAAAATCTTTTATACCAAAATTTGACCACCTGGGTGCCATTTTCCAAAATGGACCCTAAACCCCAAAAATGCACAAATCACACAAGAGTGGAAAAAAACTATTCCAAATATTATATATACATATGAATACACATGCTAAACATTTTCACTTGGCTCAGAGATCTTTGTGGGGTCCACGCACTCACTCTCTTTATCCAAGGTGTATGTTTGCCCATAGTACACCATTTGCAATGCAACCACTTTGATTTGCTTGTGGAATCACATATATATCAAAATAAATATTTTCTTATAGTGAAAACTTGGTCTACTAAATAAATCTATCAAAATCACACACCATAGCTAAGTTTCCTAGCCACAAGTCTATAAGCAAATAAAAATTCATACACAAGCCATACAATCCACACATACTCATGCACATAGACATAATCATATTCTATTGGCACCCTAACCCTAAATACATTACGATAGATTTGCTCAAAAGAAAAGGGTTGCAGTTCTTTACAATTCACAAACAACCCCTCGTTCTGCTCCTTTCCCCATCCTCCACTGGTTCCTTCACCTGGACCTAGAAATATTGAAAAGAAAGGGGGGTGAGACAACCACAGTCTCAGTAATAGAGAAATCTACATTGATTATTATAAAGTAAGCCATAATCAAATAAACGAATAATAAATTCAACATAATGTATAATTTAGCCATTTAAAATGCATAAATGCATGACATAGGCCGGTATGGCCTTTAATGACCAACAGAATACCCCCTGGCACTCTTTAACTCGCAGGTAAACCTTATACCTACTTATACCTCCATAGGCACAAACAATAATCTAAGGCATGATCTAATCCACCGAACTGCCTATGCCCCTTCGACGCGAATCCTGAGCAGTCAAAGTTAACTCCCTCCTAAAGCCAGCCTGACTTACTCTTCATGTGAGGGCTACCTTGGCCTAGGCACTCAACCTCACACTTCATATGTCAAATTCCCTCCCCCACTGAGAGGTGTCGAACACTCAATACGCTAACCACTTTACTGTACTGAGCCCATAATACGTAAGGCAACACTGAGTACTAGTAGTGTACCATAAAATATCAAAAGTCCATACCTTCCCATTGGTGAACTCCCACCGAGATCATGCCTTTTATTCGTGTCTACCTTTTCCAAGTATTGACCACTTCAACACTCTAAGGTAGTACAACATTTATAAATCTCCCTTCAATGGTTCCTTAGCCTATCTAAGGTACCCTACTTAGCTACACTTCCTTAAGTGTAACTTCTATTCCTTATGATGACAATACATGTAAACAAATCTCGTTTCCATAAAAACGTTGTTGTTAAACAATTAGAAAACATATTTGCACTATAATCAAAGTAGTACCCCATAACTCCTTATAAAGCACATTTAATCTTTTAAAACATGTAATGCATGATAGCTAGTACTATTTATTCAAAAATAGCTAAAACAAAGTAATGAGAAATATAAATTTCCCTGTTACCTCAACCCTTTGGTACCGAAAGGGTTCCTCTTGTACAAAATAGGACTCAACTTGTTCCTTAACTTCCAAACAAATTCCACCAACAATCCCTATAACATATAAGTGATCAACATCACTTATCGTGACAAATAGCATTAGTGAAGACTATAACTCATACCACACAACTTGGGTCAATGAGTCGTAATCCATCCTAATAGTCTATATATTAAACAAACCATTCACATAGTATCACTTAACCACCAAAACCATTTATTAGCCATCATTAGGCTAATTTTCAATTTATATAATTTTTAATCAATTAAAAACCTTCACTTAGCGTCACCAACTTTCACCATTAGCCCTTATAATAAAACCCAAACCTTAATTTAAATCTTATTAGGCTCAAATGGCAAAACTATAACTAAATCAATAGACTTAAATCATTGAAGAGTAAAACCCAACCTCTTGGGGTTTGATTTGTGCCTAAAACACCTCTTTTCATCCAATTATCCACTCAAAATATTAGAATACCATATAGAAACTCATAACATCCTCCCTAGGATCCAAATAAACAAAAGCTTACAAGAATAAAGCCTTTGGAATCAAAATCCAGAAATTCTCTCTTCCAAAAATTGAAGAAAATCAAGAGGAAGGGAAGAGGATTGAAGTAGGGAGTTTACTTATCGTGTAGTCGAGCTCGCAACGGCCGTAAAACCTCTTAGATCCAAGCCTAACTCGCTTTCTTTCTCCTATCTTCTTCCTCTCACTTTCTCGTGCTCTTTATTCTTTTTTTCATTTTCTACGTTTTTTGCATCTGTTTTCCCCTTAAAAAAGCTAATATAAGACTTAGGGGAAAATTACAAGAAAGGCACCAACATTTTTTATTATAGCACAAAAGCCCGGGTCAACTTTGGTAATTTTTTCCATAGTTAAAAATAAAATAAAACCTAACTTTTGCTTAGTGAAATTCAAACTCTGGACCTCTATCAAATATTCTAAATTTTATTTTAATTATAGATATTTTATTTTTTTTTAAATAAATCTAAATCTTAAAAGTTTTGGGATCTTACACACATTTTATTTGCATTCAGTTGTTTAAAGCATGTAATGCGTGCTAGATAATATTATCTACTCAAAAATAGCTAAACAAAGCAATAAGAAATATAAATTCTCTTATTACCTCAACCTTTTAGTACCAAAAAGGTTCTTCTTGTACAAAATAGGACTTGGCTTGTTACTTAACTTCTCAGTAAGTTCCACCAACAATTCCCTAAAATATATTAGTGATCCACATCATTTATCATGACAAATAGCATTAATGAAGACTACAACTCATACCACACAACTTGGGTCTATGAGCCATAATCCATCCTAATGGTCCATATATTAAACCAACTATTCTCATAATACCACTTAACCACCAAAACCATTTATTAGCCATTACTAGGCTAATTTTTAATTCATATAATTTTTAATCAATTAAAAACCTTCACTTAGTGTCACCAACTTTCACCATTAGCTCTTATAATGAAAACCAAACCTTAATTTAAATCTTATTGGGCTCAAATAACAAAATTATAACTAAATCAATAGACTTAGATCATTAAAGGGCAAAACCCAATCTCTCAGGTTTCATTTGTGCTCAAAACACCTCTTTTCATCCAATTATCCACTCAAAACATTAGAATACTATATAGAAACTCAAAACATGCTCCCTAGGATCTAAAGAAATAAAAGCTTACAAGAATAAAGCCTTTGAGATCACAATCCAGAAATTCTCTCTTCCAAATATTGAAGAAAATTAAGAGGAAAGGCAGAGGATTGAAGTAGGGAGTTTACCTATTATGTAGCCGAGCTCCAAACGGTCATAAAACCTCCAGATCCGAGTTCAAATCCCTCTCTTCCTCCTCTCTTCTTCCTCTCACTCTCTCATCCATGCCTTTCTTTTCCTTTTGTTTTTCTTATTTCATTTCTGTGTGTTATTGTCCTCTTAAAACTGATGTAAAAACATTTTAGGAAAAATTATAAGAAGGGGCCCAAAATTTTTTTATTATAGCGCAAAAGTCCGGGTCAACTTTGGTAATTTTTTCCATAGTTAAAAATAAAATAAAACCCAAATTTTGCTTAGTAAAATTCAAACTTTAGACCTCTATCAAATTATTCTTAATTTTAATTTAATTATAGATATTTTTTTTTTTTTTAAAAATAAATCTGAGTCTTAAAATTTTCGGGATGTTACAAATAATAATGGCAACTATATAGGTGAAGATGTTTGATAACTTATTGAAAAAGTTGTAAGTACTATCATTCTCAAATTTAGATAAGATATTAATAATTTCTATTTTAATAACTTATGCTTTTCAAATTATGATGAACAGAGTGCCATTTTAAAAGAAGTTTCTAAAGGTGAGGATTTCTTAGAAAAGACATTGGGAAATCGTGATCACTCAACACATGTTAAGGTTGTTGGCATGGGGGTATTAGGTGAAAAGAAGATTCCAAAAGGTATGCCTTCTTTAACTGAGTTTAATGCTCTAAAACAACAAGTAGAAGAGCAACAAAAAATGATTGAGGTACTTCTTAATGCTAATGAGATTGGAAAGTCACCCATGGAGCACATCAACCTTAATAAGATAGATAGTTGCACTATGGCCCAACCATCTGGTCAAATTTTTGAGATATACATTATTTTTTATTCCTTAACTTAAGTTCACCATTATTTCATTAACTTATATATTTATTTAGGGTGAGCACGATTGCACTTTCATGGCAAACAGCCCTAGTCAACATAAAGTGGCAAAAGGTTGCGTGTTTAATATCTTTAGAGAAAATATCATTCATAATGTTTCGATGCCAGCAAACTATCTGTGAGGGTTGATTCTTGAACTTATTGATGCCAAATACCCGCTGCCTATTCCCACCTTAGATGTATTCATTATTAGAAAAGTAGGTGACAACTTTGTTGCATAGCCCAAGGTTTGCTTCTATATAGAAGACAACACAAAATCAAGCACAAGTATGCTAGTTACCTATTTATGTATATGTTACATATTTTAGTCTCTGATTATATAATTAGTACGCAGTCCAAAGAGAAGGGCATCACTAGACAATCGGGCCAATTATCTAAGGTTGAAATTGATAGGGAAATTAGTCACTTATCCTCAAAATTAAACTTAATCTAACCCTAATGAAATATAGTGCCAACCCTAGGTCATCTTCTAAGGAATGGTTTTAAGTCTAATTAAAAGTTATCTAATGAAATAAATCAACTAAAGTTTATAGGAATTTAGTTACCTAGCTAAACATCTAAACCAATTACCTAATGTGCAAGTAATTAAAATGCTAGTGAAAGTGAGTAAAATGAACTTTCCTTTTCACAATAATGGAACCCTAGAGATTAGTTGATTTTGGACTCATTATCTTCCCATGATTAGGCGAAATTTAGCTTCCCTTTCCTCTTGACTAAAGCTCTCATGACTTAAGAAAATTATCCTAAGCCAATTAACCTAATTAGCTAACTTTCCTAGGTCTTAGATTAAAGTCCTTATTTCAACTAATCAATTGGTGAAGAAATTAGCCAACTGATTCACTCAAAATCTCCTCTCAACAGCCACGGTCAAAACAACAATGTGAGTAACCACAAGATTATGTCAAGCTACTCAACAACACAAGCATTAACACCACAAGATTATGCAATATTAACACAAGTAATTTACTAATTGAAAAATACAAGATTATGTGCCAAACAAAGAGTGGAAAAATTTGGTCATGGCTGTCTAAGGAAGAAATTAAATGAAACAATCCTCTCTCTTTACATCAATATCAAATTCAAATTAGAATTTACAAGCTAAGATGATTAAACCTTAGATTAAGGAATCTAACCATCTAGTAAAAAGAGAAAAGGATAGGGAATAAAAGAACTTAGCCAATTTGAAGCTCAAGACTCATCATCCATCTTCATCTCTCTAGGATTCCATAAAGAGACTTAGCTAATCTTCATCTTCAAGAACCCTAGTGATTGCTTGTGAAGGCCAAACTCCATAGCTCTTAAATGATGGAAATGAGCTTCAATCCTTGTGAAATGGAAGGGATGGAATGAAAAGGAATATAGGAGAAGAATGATATGAGTTTTGTGGAGGTTTGGTGGCTGAAAATGGATGTTAGGGTGCTGGAAAATGAAGAACAAAAGAGAGAAAGTGAAGAACACTATGAACAAGAGAGAGAAAATGTGGAAGATGAATGAGATGAGTGTTGGATCTAAAAATAAGGTGTATGGATGTGCTCCTAAGTGTTTCCCATCAGCTGAAGCTTAATTAAAAAAAGAAAAAGAAATTAAAATGGAAATGGGAGCATTGTCACACTTGCAAGGTGGCAACCTCCTATTGGTTGGTAGATAATTTCAATGTGTGTGTAATTTTCCATGTGTCATTCACATTTTCAAGATAATTTAATCCCAAAATAAAGCCAAATTCACGTGCAAATCATCAGCTTTGACCTCAAGAAGTGTTGACTTCAATTGCCTAATTGATGCACAAGTCACATGCCACACATGTTACATAAATCACATAATTCAATTAAATGGCATGTAATATAAGAAAATCTAATTAATGTTTAGAATTAAATTCATATTTAGAAGGGAGAATTTATCAAATTAATCAAGTTTCATGCTGCACAAAATTATATAAAAATTTTCACACAAAGACAAACCAAAAATTAGGTCAAACTAAGACACTTAAGAAAGTGTTGACTTTTTATTTAATTACTCCTAAAATAAAATGAATTTTAAAAATATAATTTCACCACTCATCAAATGGACATAAAATTTAATTTTTCAATTTTTCTTGTACATTTTCTCAAAAGTTCATTTTTTGGACCAAAATGCCGCTAGTGCATTGAACCTTGAAACTTAAGAAAAATTTCAAATCTAATGCAACGAGTGCACTTGAAAGTGATAAATTATTAATAAAAAGGTCCTAATTGAAAAATAAAAGTGGGTAACAAATGTTTTCTATCAATTCCCCCACACTTATCTTTTGCACTCTGGGCAAAATCAAGTGAAAAAGGTAAAAAAAAACTATAAGACAAAGAAACAAGGGAAAAACAATGTTCAAAGTCATTAAAATACTAGCTTGTGAACTTCTACAAATTATCAATCAATGTGGCAATAATTAGAAAAGAATTATGCACATCACAAATAAACCTTTACCAAGAATCAATGTCAAGAATAGGCCTCTCTAGGTTAAGTGTTTGCTCTCATCACTCAAAGTGTATAAGGTATTAAATTTCACTCAAAATTCCTTAGGATAAACCCTACCATAAATTTGTAACCCTTCTACATCTACATCACTAAATTAGCACTTACAATCAAGAATCAAGTGGACTTTATTAGGTCATAACGTGGGTAATGAAAGGATGTTTAAGAAATGCATGTATGAAAAATAAGGTTAGTATCAAGATAATGCTAAAGTCAAGATATATCCTCTTAATATGCAAAGCATAACCTAATTTAATTGAGTAGCTACCTTAACATAATGAGGATAGAAAGCAATGACAAGAATTGATAAAACAAATGGAATGGATGAGCTAGGCAACTTTTTATTCTTTTCTTTCTTTTCTTTTTCTCCTTCTTTTCTTCTTTTTTTTGTTTCTTTTTCTACAAAATTTATTTCTTTTCTTTTTTACTATATATTTTTTTCAAATCTATCTTTGTTTTTTTTCTTTTTCTTTTGGTTGCCCCTAACTCTTTGAAAACAATGGAAATAATGGATGTAATAATGCAACAACAAAGGATAAAGAGTAATGGATAGAAAAATGATAATAGGCATCCACTCACTTGATCTAGGACATGAAATGAATATTAAAAAGATATATAAAAGTGTAACATGCATTCCTTGGAGAAAATAGGGTGAATATTTATTTTTAAGAATCAAACTAAAAGCTCAAAGTGGCTAACAAAGGATAATCAATAATATTGGATTGGCTATTTGGCTCTTGGCTATTTTTATGAATGCCATCTTTCATCTCCTATCAAACAAGTGCAAGACATGTGGTCTCAATTAAGAAGTGAAACAAATTCTAAAGGGTAACATCACTAAGAAATTAATCACATATAAGTGTTTGGCCTCTTCCATGAAAGGGTAATGTGCCACTCTAATCCATTAATTCAAGGTAAAAAAATGTTCACTCATACCTATTCAATCCTAAAAATTACCACATCTCAAGTATCAAAATATCCATTCAAGAGCTAGGTCATTAAATAACCTCAAACAAAACAAAACAAAGTAAAGCAAAAAAAATTTTAAATTTTTTCAAAATTTTTTTCCAAAAACCATACCAAGCCAAAACAAAATGTTTATTTCTCTCCCTCACACTTAAATTAGGCATTGTCCTCAATGTATGTATAGACTAGTGATAAAATAAGGTGAGATTAATAATGAATGTAGAACAAAAGTGTGGTGTAGAATTTTTTTTCCTAAACTAAAACACAAAATAAAGAAGTCAAATAAAGAAAATAAACTCTAATTTTCCTACTAGGTTCATCTCCCCTACACTTGAACTATACCTATCATTAAATATATCAATTAAAGCAAGGTAAAAGCTTAAGGTTGGAGAGATACAACCTTATCATGGTGGTTCAAAAAAATGTTGAGAGAAGTCCTCCTCCTTTTGAAGTGGTTCGGCCTCTTTGTAGAGCTTGCATAGGTGACCATTAATTTGCATGGTAGAACCCGTGCTTCATTCAAGAGTTGCAAAACCCCATAGGGAAACACCTTGGTCACTAGATATGGTCCCTTCCACTTAGACTTCAACTTGGCATGCTTATAAATAAACCTTGTTTAGAATAAGAGGACTTGATCTCCTTCTTAGAAATTTTTCCTTAAGATTAGCTTATCATGAAGGATCCTTGTTTTCTCCTTATAGATCCTAGAAGACTCATAGGCATCCAACCTAAGCTCCTCAAGTTCTTGTATTTGAAGAAATCTCTCCTTAGCTGAAAGATGGAAATCCAAGTTGAGTTTCTTGATAGCCCAGTAGGCCTTGTGCTCTATCTCCATAGGAAGGTGGCAAGCCTTTCCATACACTAATCAAAAAGGAGACATGCTAATGGGAGTCTTATAAGCGGTCCGATAAGCCCATAAAGCATCCTCCAAGTGTAAAGACCAATCCTTCCTGTTTATGTTCACCACCTTGGTTAGGATTTTATTGACTTCTCTATTTGATACTTCTGCTTGGCCATTAGTTTGGGGATGATATGGTGTAGAGATCTTGTGATGCACCCTATATTTAGCTAAGAGAGCTTTCATCATCTTGTTGCAAAAGTAGGATCCTTGGTCACTTACCAAGGCCTTAGGAACTCCATACCTACAAAAAATATTAGATTTGAGAAACTTTAAAATAATCTTAGCATCACAAGTTCTAGTAGGAATGGCTTCAATCCACTTTGAAACATAATCAACACCAAGTAATATGTACTCAAAACTAAAGGATGGTAGAAAGGGACCTATGAAGTCAATGCCCCAAACATAAAAAATCTCACAAAATAAAATGTGTTGTTGAGGCATTTCATGTCTCTTACCCCAACTACCAACCTTTTGACATTTCAAGCATGCTTTACAAAATTCACAAGAGTCTTTAAATAAGCTAGGCCAATACAATCCACAATCTAAAACCTTCCTAGCTGTCTTATTTAAGCTAAAATGACCACAACATACATGAGATTGAAAAAAAATCAAGAATAGAAGGCACATCAACATCATCAACACACCTCCTAATCACTTTATCACTATAAATCTTCCATATCAAAGGCGGTTTCCAAATGCAAAACCTAGACTCTCATTTCAATTTTTCAATGGCAAAACGTAAAGCATAGGGAGGCAAGACTCCATACTCAATAAAGTTAGCAAAAGATGCATACCATGGAGGCTTAGATGAAATGGCACACAATGCCTTATCAGGAAATGAATCCTAAGGAATAGCAGGGTTAGAGTTTACCATAGTAGCTTCTAAATGAGGTAGCCTAGATAAATGATTCGGTACTTGATTGTTAGAACAACTCCTATCCCTTATCTCCACATCAAATTCTTGCATCAATATTGCCTATCGAATCAAGCGAGGCTTAGAATCTGTCTTCTTAAACAAGTACCTCACAGTAGCATGGTTAGTGTACACAACAATTTTAGAGTTAAGAAGATATGATCTAAACTTATCAAGTGCAAAAATAATAGCAAACAACTCTTTCTCAGTTGTGGTATAATTAACCTAAGCTGAATCTAAGGTCCTAGATGCATAAGCAATCACATATGATAACTTGCCCTCTCTTTGACCAAGCATAGCTCCCACAGTAAAATTGGAAGTATCACATGACAACTCAAAAGGCAAAGACAAATTTGGGGCTTTAAGAATAAGAGGGGAAATGAGCATGCTTTTCAAAGTGTCAAAACTCCTTTTACAAGCATCATCAAAAACAAAATCAACATCTTTTTGTAAGAGTTTAGACATAGGCAAAGCAATTTCACTAAACCCCTTGATAAATCTCCTATAAAAGCCTACATGTCCCAAAAATGATCTTAAATCTTTCAAATAAATAGGATATGGCAAAGAAGCAATCACATCTACTTTAGCCTTATCCACCTCTATACCATCGAAAGAAATCAAATGGCCTAAAACAATGCCTTTATCTACCATGAAATATCATATCTCAAAGTTAAGCACAAGCTTCTTTTCAATACACTACTAAGTACTTTATCCAAAGAATGCAAGCATGAATCAAAGGACTCACCATACACAGTAAAATCATCCATAAAAACTTCCATGCAATTTTTAATAAAATCACAAAATATGGACATCATGCATCTTTGAAAAGTCCTAGGTGCATTGCAAAGACCAAAATGCATCCTCTTATAGGCAAATGTACCAAAGGGGCATGTAAAGGTGGTCTTATCTTGGTCACTAGGAGCTATGGGAATCTAAAAATACCCACTAAATCCATCTATGAAGCAATAATAAGACTTGGAAGCTAATCTCTCAAGCATTTGATCAATAAAAGGCAAAGGAAAATGGTCCTTCCTAGTAATATTATTGAGCTTCCTATTATCTATGCACACTTTCCAAGCATTTTGGACTCTAGTTAGGACAAGCTCTCCTTTCTCATTTTTTATCACAGTAATCCCCCCTTTCTTAGGTATAACTTAGGTTGGAGACACCCACTCACTGTTAGCTATAGGATAGATGATCCCATCACTAAGTAGCTTGACAACCTCTTTCTTTACCATATCTAAGATCAATAAGTTAAGTTTCCTTTATGGTTGCCTAATAGGCTTAGCATTATCCTCAAGAAAAATTTTATGTGTGCACACAATAAGGTCAATACCAGGAATGTCAGCCACAGTCCAACCAAAAGCATGTTGTTTTTTCTTAACATATCAAGCAATGCATTTTTCTTCCTCAAGAGATAAGGAATTAGAAATTATTACCGAAGGCTTCTCATTCTCAATAAGATATACATACTTAAGATTGGATGGTAAAGGCTTCAACTCCAAGGTAGGTGGCTCTACATAAGAGGGAAGAGCTTCTTCAAGTCTAATTTGGTAGAATATTCCATGGTACTCTCTTGTCTTTTAGGCTTCTCACTTGTTTTTGATTGCTCCTTTTCTTTCTTCACAGCCTCCCCCTTTTCTTGCAACTTGTCCTCAAGTGCTTGGACATAAGCCATGGCCTCTATATGTGAAAGTGCAGAATTTTCCTCCAATAGCTTAGGAATCTTAAGAACATCAAGCTCGAGTGGAGAAAAACTCATAAATTTAGCCTCAATAGCTTTAAACAAATTATAAGAAGAAGTAGTTGCATCATTCAAGCATGCATCAATCTCTAAACAAATAAGACAATTACATCTATCAATACATGTAGTAGTAACAAGAGACAAATCATCATCAACATGTGAGAAAGAATCAAGCATGTGAGACTCACAAGCATCATGAAGCAATAACTCAATGAACCTTACACCTAACAGAGAATAATCCTCAAAAGGATGTTTCATTGCTTCATATATATTAAAATAACATGATCCTCTCCACATTTCAAAATCAAACTACCCTTTCCCATGTCGATCAATGTACGGGCAATCCTTATAAATAGCCTTCCTAAAATCAAAATATTATCCCCACTCCCTTCTTTAGACATATCAAGTACATAGAAATCCACAGGAAATAATAGACCTTTAAAACAAACCAACAAGTCTTCTATTACTCTATGTGGTCTTCTAATACTTCTATCCGCTAATTGGCATATCATAAGTGTCTTATGCATGCAATCAAAACTTAAGGCATGATAAATTAATGGCTGCACCTAAGTCTATCAATGCATGAGAAAAATCTGTGTTGCCAATATTGCGTGGAATTGTGAAGGAACCAGGGTCCTCACATTTTATAAGGAGTTGAGGCTTCATAATAGTACTCACAGATGAGGGTAATTGTACCCTTGTATTAGGCCTAAATTTTCTTTTATTTGTACAAAAATCTTTCAAAAATTTGGCATATTTAGAAAAGTTCTTAACTACATCCATCAAGGGTACATTAACATGAATCTTGTGGAAGAAATCATATACCTCATGATCAAATTGTCCCTTTACTTGCTTAGGGACCATTTGTGCTTGTGGAAAAGGAAGCTTCTTCACAATCTCTTGAATTTTCTTTCCTTCTTCCTTCCTTGAACTCTCCTTTCTTGTTTCACTTTGCTCGGCCTCTCTCTCTTTTTCCTTGCTAAACAACTCGGCCATAGTCCACTTTTCTACCTTAGATGGTGGTTACTCACATATGATCTCCTCAATGTTCTCATCCTCATCATCCCTACAAAAAGATGCATCATTGGGAGCAAAAGAAGAATTAGAAACATTAACATCAATTGAAGAATTTAAAGAGGGCTAGTCAGCCTTCCCTTGTCTTTTGTCTTCTTACACCCTTTCTCCCAACTCCTTACCACTCCTCAATGTGATAGCATTAAGATTAACTTTAGGATTAGCAACAGTATTGGATGGTAATGTAGAGGTTTGAGCATTAGCTACACTTAATTGGTTAGTAAGCATATTTATTTGACAAGTAAGGGCATCAATTTTAGAGTTCATGTTCTCATACTTATTACCCATACTCTCTACTTTGTTCCTTAAGCCATCATACATGTTATTTTACAAGGAATTCATTTCAATCAATTGCTTGCATAACACACTCACATCATTAGAAGAGTTAGAATTAGAAGAACTCTCAAGCCTTCTATCACTATAAGAATTAGAAGAAGGTACAAGAGAATTACCACTTAGATTATAGCTTTGAGAAGAGCTACCTTGAGACAAATAAGGTGGAGGGTCACGGCCAAAGGTGTTTTCATAGGATTTTCTTTATTGATTGTCTTGTAAAGCCACATTTGGATTTGAATAGGAGAAATTAGGATGGTCTCTCCATGAAGGGTCGTAAGTATTAGAATAATCTCCTTGCCCTTGCCTCCCACCATAGGATTGTTTCCCATTGTAGATAGCATTTACTTGTTCAAACTTAATAGGACAATTGCTTTCTACATGCATAGGTGAGTACAAAAAGTACAAGAATAAGGGACAAGTGCTTGAAAAGTACTTACATTACTCACTTGAGATATTTGTGGAGCTAACATTCTCCCAATCTTGGCAGCTAGCAAGTCCACATATGAATCATTAAGAATTGAGGAACATACCATATTCACATTTCTCTTCTCCTTTATAGAGTATTGAGCACCACTTAAAGCCCTCTTGTCAATTAGTTCCCAAGCTTTTAAGGAAGTGAGATCAATTAAGCATCCACCACTAGCGACTTTAATGTTAACTTTGTATCTTCAAATCAAACCGTCATATAGAAATAGTAGACTAAATTCTCACTAGAAATGTGATGGTTTGGGCATTTAGCCAAAAGACATTGGAATCTAGTCCAATACTCATAGAGATTCTCATCTTCTCCTTGTTGGACCCCATAGATTTACTTCCTCAAATTGGTGACCTTGAAATTTGGAAAGAATTTATGTAAGAAGAGTCTTCTTAGCTTAGCCCATGTGCTTACTTTCACATAAGAAGGGTAGTTGAAATACCACTCCTTTGCTAAACCTTCAAGAGAAAATACAAAAGCCTTAGCTTGGACATCATCAACATTTACATGTATAGGCTTCATAGTATCACAAACCAATAGCAAAGTATGCAAAAACCTATGGCAATCCTCTCCCGGTAACACATGAAATTTAGGCAATGTATTAATCAAAGAGGGTTTAATTTCAAATTGAACATTAGTAGGAGGAACATACAAGTCATAAGGATTGTCATGCCAATTAGGTTGAGTTAATTGCCTAATGCTCCTCTCCTCTCTAGGATTATGCAAGCCTTCAAATTTATTATTAACATGGCCATCATTATGTAAATTCTCATTCTCATTCCCATAGCCCTCATTATACACATGCTCATGTCCTAAGATACCTTCCATTGTTGAAATATAAACCAAATGAGAATCAAGAATAGGTTGTGATCTTCTCAATCTAGAAATAGTCCTTTCAATTTCTAGATCTAATTCAACAAAAGAGATATGTTTTCTTCAGGTCATGCAATAATGAAGCTCAAGAAAATTAAGAACAAAGAATAAGCTAAACTAAAATGCAAATCAACAAGAAACAATTCAAAACACACAAAAGCAAGAGAAATAATTTTTTTTCTTTTTTTTTCCTAATAAACTCAATAGCAAAAAAATGAAAAAAAAATTAAAAACAACACCAAACAAGTAGAAAAAGGGTTAGAAATGCTCAATCATGAAGCTTTTGGCAATTCTGGAATTCGCATAGTAGGCTCTCTAAAGATAGTGAACTTGTGAATTTTCTAGTAGCCAATCCACACGATAAATTCCCCTACAAATTTTATGAGAAACACAAGAGATATACAGAAAAATTATATAAAACTTTTGAATTTAAAATCCTTCCCAATCGTTCCCATAATGTTTCACAAGTTTGTCCTCAGGTTTGGAGAAACAGGATTTCTTCCATAAGACCTTCAGAGCTTCTAACGAACTTTCAGATAGGAAAATGGAAAAATAAAGAAAATCCTAAACACAAGAAACAAGCTAAGATAGTGATAAGAAAAATGAGACTGGAATCAATCCATTTGGACACAGAGAAGGAGATATGCCAACTCAAATTTGAAACAAGATTTTGGAAATCCTCTATAAAGGTTCCCTGGACCTTGTTAGCTTGTAAAATTTCCACAGGACACTTCCCACATCCAAAATTGACCAAACCAATTGTAAAATGAAGTTAAGATATAAAGATTTCAATGAAATAAAATTTCAAGTTCAAATTCTCTTAGACTCGTTCCCAGTTAATTTTTCAATTTCACATAGAGACACTAGAAACAGAGTATTTTTAGCTCTACACCAAACCAACGAAAATTGCACTAATTTTTTCTTTCTTTTCTCTAAAATAGAATAAAAACACTTAAAACACACAAAAACACTAAGAAAAAAACAAAACACAAATATTTATAATTTTTCACAAAATTTTCTAGGAACATTAGAAATGTAAATTAAGCACTAAACAACCTTAGAATTAAACCTAAACCATTCCCCAACAATGGTGCCAAAATTTTGATAGGGAAATTAGTCGCTTGTCCTCAAAATTAAACTCAATCTAACCCTAATGCAATATAAGGCTAACCCTAGGTCATCTTCTAAGGAATGGTTTTAAGTCTAATTGAAAGTTATCTAGTGAAATAAATCAACCAAAGTTTACAAGAATTTAGTTACCTAGCTAAACATCTAAACCAATTACCTAATGTGCAAGTAATTAAAATGCTAGTGAAAGTGAGTGAAATGAACTTTCCTTTTCACAATAATGGAACCGTAGAGATTTGTTGATTTTGGACTCATTATCTTCCCATGATTAGGCTAAATTTAGCTTCCCTTTCCTCTTGACTAAAGCTCTCATGACTTAAGAAAATTATCCTAAGCCAATTAACCTAATTAGCTAACTTTCCTAGGTCTTAGATTAAAGTCCTTATTCCAATTAATCAATTGGTGAAGAAATTAGCCAAGTGATTCACTCAAAATCTCATCTCAACAACCAAGGTCAAAACAACAATGTGAGCAACCACAAGATTATGTCAAGCTACTCAACAACACAAGCATTAACACCACAAGATTATGCAATATTAACACAAGAAATTCACTAATTGAAAAACACAAGATTATGTGCCAAACAAAGAGTGGCAAAATTCAGTCATGGCTGTCCAAGGAAGAAATTAAATGAAACAATCCTCTCTCTTTACATCAACATCAAATTCAAATTAGAATTTATAAGCTAAGATGATTAAACCCTAGATTAAGGAATCTAACCATCTAGTAAAAAGAGAAGAGGATAGGAAACAAAAGAACTTAGCCAATTTAAAGCTCAAGACTCATCCTCCATCTTCATCTCTCTAGGATTCCATAAAGAGACTTAGCCAATCTTCATCTTTAAGAACCCTAGTGATTGCTTGTGAAGGCCAAACTCCATAGCTCTTGAATGATGGAAATGAGCTTCAATCCTTGTGAAAATGGAAGGGATGGAATGAAAAGGAAGAGAGGAGAAGAATGATATGAGTTTTTTGGAGGTTTGGTGGCTGAAAATGGAGGTTAGGGTGCTGGAAAATGAAGAACAAAAGAGAGAAAATGGAGAACATTATGAACAAGGGAGAGAAAATGTGGAAGATAAATGAGATGAGTGTTGGATCTGAAAATGAGGTGTATGGATGTGCTCCTAAATGTTTCCCATCAGCTAAAGCTTAATTAAAAAAAAGGAAAAGAAATTAAAATGGAAATGGGAACCTTGTCACACTTGCAAGGTGGCAACCTTTTATTAGTTGTTAGATGATTATAATGTGTGTATAATTTTTCATGTGTCATCCACATTTTCAAGCTGATTTAATCCCCAAATAAAGTCTAATTCACATGCAAACCATTATATTTGACTTCAAGAAGTGTTGGCCTCAATTGCCCAATTGATGCACAAGTCACAAGCCACCTATGTCACATAAATCACATAATTCAATTAAATGGCATGTGATATAACAAAATCTAGTTAATGTTAAGAATTAAATTCATAATTAGAAGGGATAATTTATTAAATTAACTAAGTTTTAGGCTGTAAAAAATTATATAAAAATTTTCACACAAAGGCAAACTGAAAACTAGGTCAAACTAAAACACTTAAGAAAGTATTGACCTTTTATTTAATTACTCCCAAGCTAAAATGAATTTTAAAAATATAATTTTACCACTCATCAAATGGACATAAAATTCACTTTTTTAATTTTTCTTGTACCTTTTCTCAAAAGTTCATTTTTTAGACCAAAATGCCCCTCGCGCACTGAACCTAGAAACTTAAGCAAAATTCCAAATCTAATGCAATGAGTACACTTGAAGGTGATAAATAATTAATAAAAGGATCTTAATTGACAAATAAAAGTGGGTAACAAATGTATTTTATTAGAGATAGTCATACCGGATCAATTACCAAAAACTTGCTAAAGTATGCTTGAGACATATGCAAAATTTTTCATTGATTCTACGGTGCTTATCAGCTTTAACTAAAGCATGTACCATATAGAATAACACAATATGAATAGGGTTGAACTGGTCTACAATGTCCTCAATCATGTTTTGATCAGCCAAAACATGGTCCACTTTTATATAAGGTTCATATTATTTGCATGACCTGATACTATGTTTAAGCTTAATATAATAATTTGTTTATTTTTTATTTAGGTTCCTATGTGAAAATTTTATCGTCCAAGTGATCATGCATTAAAGTTTGTCTTTGTCTGTCCTTATGATGTCTTTTAAGCTCAAGCAATAGCGAATTACTTCGAGGTAAAGAACCCTATTGTGGGAATATCATTTCTAGTACCTTGTGTGCAAGGGTGAGTTCAATGGTATTCTAATTAATTTAATTTATCTTGTCATTTTAAATTTCATGACATGTACTTTTAAATTGTTTTAGAACCACTAGATGTAGATTGAAATTATGCTAGCTTGTGTTAAAACTGTAAAGTTTTACTACCTAAATTCTACTAGTGAGCAATCAGATAATAGACCTGACATGATGGAATTATTTAATATTTTAGTTTATATTTTAATTAACTTTTATATATTTTTATCATTTTAAATTTCCAACTTCAACTTATTTTCTTTCTTATCAAGGATGTGGTGCTTTATCACACCTAACAGAACTTTCCTGTAACATTAAGGTATAAGTCATATGATCTAGTCTACTTAATTGGAAGATAATAAAGGTACTAATTGCTACTAATTTTAATAATAAATACTAATTCTCTAATTAATTCAATAACATGTTTATTGGTCTTTCTATGCAGTGCCCATGACAAATAGGATACAGTGAGGATTGTGGATATTGAATGATGAGGTTTCTTAAAGACATCATCACTCATGAAATAACTCTAATCCCTACTATGGTGTATATGCTATTCAAATTCAATTATATGTGATTATGAATTTTAATTTGTTGAAGTAATTAATTAACTTTGTTGTCACATTACATTATTGCAGTATTATCCTGATTCATACTATGAAAAATTTGGGGACCGTCACATCAATAAAGTCTTTAAGGAATGATGTAAGTACATTTTCCAACTACCAAAAATAAGTAAGCTAGAGTTTTTCTCATTTAAATTTTAATTTGGAATAATTTGTTTTCTTACTTAGTATTGTATTTAGCAATTGTATAACAAAAAATTGTTAGTTTAGAATAATTGCTTTCAATTTAGTATAATTTTGGATTAGACTAGACTGATCATTGTATTTATATTGTACTGTTACAAGGGGTTGTAAGAAATGCAGCATCCCTATTGTAAAATTTTTTTCAATATATTAGATGGTTATTGACAAAAACTGTCTAATATAAGCCATATATGAGACAGTACCGTCAATATATGCATTATATTGGACGGTTCTATGGTTAATCATCTAATATATCCTTCCCTATTACCACCTCTTTTGACAACATAATAGACAAGTCCTTAAACCATCTAATATTTTAATATTGGAGGGTTGCAACAACCATCTAATATTTTTTTCACCAATATATGACGATGTCTTATTAGACGGTTCATAGTAATCCAATATAGGCAAAAAAACTATTCAATATTACTTTTTTTATAATAGTGTGGATATCACATGAGAAAATACTGCATGTTTGAAATTCATGCAAAAAAGCTATTATGACAGCATTTTTGCTATTATGGACATGTGCACCACAGTGCATAGTGAGTATGCTGCAACACATGACATAAAGGTGTGGGTTTGGTTTTTGTGTCACATGTCGTGCCATATAGTCCTTTTTAGGTGAAAATGATTATTTTGCCTCTATTTTCTCATATATAGTATTTTATGAATTTGTAAATGTTTTCATTGTGTATAAATATATATATATTTGGGTAGTTTATATTGTTCAAAAAAGATTTGTAAGGTCCCAACTATTTTTGAAGGATTAATTTCTATATTTTTAATAATTTGTGTTTTATGTTAATGTAAAAGTTTAAGGGCTTCTAGTTACCATTATGTGTTATAGTGAGGTAATTTTAGGGGGAATATTACAATTTGGTATTAGTTTCTCCCATTTTAAGATTTGGTCTGTCTGACTTGTTTGATGAATTCATTATTAGTCTTTGGCAAATTATATTCATTCATTACACAACTCTCTCCCTTATCCTTTACATTCTCAGTCTTTGGCAACTTATATTCATTCATTGCACAATTCTTTCCTTTTTGCTAACACTAACCCTTTATTCTTATCCTTTGCATCTTCATGAAGCGAGAAAATGGTGAGACGTACTCAGGCTGTTGGTAACCTAGTGGTTAATGATAATGAGAAAGTATCGAAGGATCAATCAGGATAAAGGCAATTAAGGGACAAAGAGAATGCCAGGTGATAAAATGCAATTTTATATAATTTTTATCCCTTTCATTTAGACTTTTAAATATTTATTTGAGGCTAATTGAGTTTAATTGAATATTTTTTAATTTTATTAGCCAATCTTCAACTTTTGAATTTGAACCAACTAAATCTTGAATTTTAAAATATAAATTATATCTTTCATACTTTTGCATATTTGTTATTTTATTTTTATTTTATTTGTGTAGATTTTCTAAATTTAGTTTAGAAGATATTGATGAAGATTATTTTAGATAGAAGAATATGGGTACACTTAAAGATCAAAGCAAGAATCAAATTGCAAAAACTTTGTTTTGGATTTTTTAATATAGTGTTCAATTAACATTATTAAGGGTAGTTTTGTCATTTGATTAAATTATTAATTTTTATCTATAAAGAGATGCTGTAAAGGAAGCACCTCATGATTGGCCATGTAAAACAAAACAAAAAAAGAATTCACTTTGGAATGAATAAATAGAAAGCACAATATGGATTTTTTGGATAGAGGAATTAAAGGGGAGAGGAGTAGACAACATATGCTATTCATTATTCCTCTTTGTCTTTCTTTCAATTTCCTTGAGCAATGGCTTCTTATGCAGAGTGCTGTTTGATTTTTAGTTCTATGGAGAGCTAATTTTATTAGTGTGATCAATTACAAACCATGATCCCAAACTCTAATTAAAGTCTTTGATATTTAGAAAAAAATTTATTTTATATTTATTCTAAATTACTCATCTTGTCTCCACCCCTAAATTTTATGCTTTAATTGCTATTGCTAATTAAAGTAGCTTTATTACATAATTTTTGAGTTATATATTTTGATAGGGGATGCAGAATTAGAATCGTGCTAGTTTAGGGACAGAACTCTAAATCACAACAAAAACACAATAACAAAAAGAAAGGAACGAAATTTATAACGAAAATAAAGAAAGAAAAGAAATAAACAATAGGATAATAATCAAGGAGAAGATTCTCTAGAGCATCTACCTTTAGAAACTTCAACCTTCGAAGACACCACAAGAGTTGGTCACGCTCTTGATCATGTTTGTTTCTCACACGGGATGCCACCACAAAGCACTAAGGCTTATGAGAGTTATAAATTATAAAATGAATAATTTCATTTAAGTTCTCTTTTTTCTTTGCAAGAGGGAGCGTTCTTAATTTATATAGGCTCATAAAGAAGACTATTTCCTAAAATTAAAACCCTAATTTCCTAATACTAAAAGAAGAAAGAAAATAATATAAAATAAATATTCAGCCACATAATTTAGAAGATGTGATCCTAAAATTATGGGATTACAAAACTTAAAAGTTAAAATATTATAATTAATCTTAATGTTTGATTAGACTTAAAATAGAAAACTATGATTAGTCTTACTCCTTAAGAAAGGGAGTTAAATGAAAGGACCATTAAAATAGGAAACAATTTAGGAGACAATCAAGGGATCATAAAGGATTTAAAATCACGCCACCTTTGACTGCACTAGGGTTTCATGACTCCTTGCTTGCAAGAGGCTCAACTTATAGTCTTCCTTGTATTGGGCTAGGGTTTGCATTTCTTGGGCTTGAGTCTTCATGGATTTAGATCTTAAACACATTATACATACTTAGAGGCTCTTCTTTAGGCTTGAGAAGAGTGCCATAATGATCTCCAAGCTCTTGGAGTTCTTGTACAAGACTAAACAAGCCTTACTTCATGGCTTTAATTTAGGCTTCTATCATTGGACCTCTAATATATTGTAAAGGGTCTTTAGGTATGTTGGATTGGAAGTATTGGGCTCCTTACTCCTTTCCTTGTACTCCTCCCATGTCACCATGCTCATGATTACTATCCTCAAGCTTCGTTGCCATTAATGTCATGTCATCTGTGCCATGGGGTCCATCATTCCCTTCTAGTTAGAAAGGATTCATCCTTGAATCTATAGAATGATATAAAGATAGATCAGAAACATTAAATGTGGTAGTAACATTTCCATAAGAGCTAGGAAAATCAATCTTGTAAGCATTATCATTAATTTTTTCCAAAACTTAGAAAGGTCCATCTCTTTAAGTTTGAAGTTTAGACTTCCTTTGATTAGGAAATCTCTCTTTTCTTAAATGTAACCAAGCCCAATCTCTAGGCTCAAAGATCACATGTCTCTTGCCTTTATTAGCTTGGTTGGCATATTGCTCATTCTTTCGCTCTATGTTTGTGATAGAACACATTTGTTACCCACTTTTATTTGTCAATTAGGACCATTTTATTAATGATTTATCACCTTCAAGTGCACACATTGCATTAGATTTGGAACTTTGCCTAAGTTTCTAAGATCAGTGCACTAGGGGCATTTTGGTCCAAAAAATGAACTTTTGAGAAAATGTACAAGAAAAATTGACAAAGTGCATTTTATGTCCAGTTGATGAATGGTGAAATTATATTTTTAAAATTCATTTTAGTTTGGGAGTAATTAAATAAAAAAGTCAACACTTTCTTAAGTGTCTTAGTTTGTCCTAGTTTTTGGTTTGCCTTTGTGTGAAAATTTTTATATAATTTTGTGCAGCCTAAAACTTGGTTAATTTAATAAATTCTCCCTTCTAATTATGAATTTAATTCTGGACATGAATTAGATTTTATTATATCATATGCTATTTAATTGAATTATGTGATTTATGTGACATAGGTGGCATGTGACTTGTGCATCAATTGGGCAATTGAGGTCAACACTCCTTGAGGACAATGGCTGATGGTTTGCACGTGAATTATGATTATTTTGAGGGATTAGATCAGCTAAAATGATGTGGATGACACATGGGAAATTAGGCACACATTGGAATCATCTACAAACCAATAGGAAGTTGCCACCTTGCAAGTGTGACAAGGCTCCCATTTACATTTTAATTTCTTTTTCCTTATTTTAATTAAGCTTCAGCTGATGGGAGACACCAAGGAGCACGCCATTTTAAGTCCCAAATGGGATCCAACACATATCTCATTCATCTTCCACATTCTCTCTCTCTTGTTCATAGTGTTCTTCATTTTCTCTCTTTTGTTCTTCATTTTCCAGCACCCTAACCTCCATTTTCAGCCACCAAACCTCCACAAAACTCATACCATTCTTCTCCTCTCTTCATTTTCGTTCCATCCCTTCCATTTTCACAAGGATTGAAGCTCATTTCCATCATTCAAGAGCTATGGAGTTTGGCCTTCACAAGCAATCACTAGGGTTCTTGAAGATGAAGATTGGCTAAGTTTTTTTGTGGAATCCTAGAGAGATGAAGATGGAGGATGAGTCTTGAGCTTCAAATTGGCTAAGTTCTTTTGTTTCCTATCCTCTTCTCTTTTTACTAGATGGTTAGATTCCTTAATCTAGGGTCTAATCATCTTAGCTTATAAATTCTAATTTGAATTTGATGTTGATGTAAAGAGAGAGGATTGTTTCATTTAATTTCTTCCTTGGACAGCCATGACTGAATTTTGCCACTCTTTGTTTGGCACATAATCTTGTGTTTTTCAATTAGTGAATTTCTTGTGTTAATATTGCATAATCTTGTGGTGTTAATGCTTGTGTTGTTGATATGCTTGTGGTGTTAATGCTTGTATTGTTGAGTAGCTTGACATAATCTTGTGGTGTTAATGCTTGTGTTGTTGAGTAGCTTGACATAATCTTGTGGTTGCTCAATTTATGTGTTTGACCATGGCTGTTGAGAGAGGATTTTGAGTGAATCACTTGGCTAATGTCTTCACCAATTGGTTAATTGAACTAGGGACTTTAATCTAAGACCTAGGGAGGTTAGCTAATTAGGTTAATTGGCTTAGGATAATTTTCTTAAGTCATGACAGCTTTAGTCAAGAGGAAAGGGAAGCTAAACTTAGCCTAATCATGAGAAGATAATGAGTCCAAAATCAACTAATCTCTAGGGTTCCATTATTGTAAAAAGGGAAGTTCATTTCACTCACTTTCACTAGCATTTTAATTACTTGCATATTAGGTAATTAGTTTAGATAATTAGCTAGATAACTAAATTCCTACAAACTTTGGTTGATTTATTTCACTAGATAACTTTCAATTAGACTTAAAACCATTCCTTGGGAGATGACCTAGGGTTGGCCCTATATTGCATTAGGGTTAGCTTTAGTGTAATTTTGAGGATAAGCGACTAATTTCCTATCAAAATTTTGGCGCCGTTGCCGGGGAATGGTTTAAGTTTAATTCTAAGGTTGTTTAGTACTTAATTTACATTTTTAGTGTTCCTGGAAAATTTTTGAAAAATTATAAAAAAAATTTTTTGTGTCTTGTTTAGTGTTTTTTGTGTGTTTTGAGTGTTTTTATTCTGTTTTGAAAAAGAAAAAAAAATTTAGTGCAATTTTCGTTGGTTTGGTGTAGAGCTGAAAATACTCTGTTTCTAGTGTCTCTGTCTGAAATTGAAAAATTAACTGGGAATGAGTCTGAGGGAATTTGAACGTGGAATTTATTTCATTGAAAGCTCTATATCCTAGCTTCACTTTAAAATTGGTTTGGTCAATTTTGGACGTGGGAAGTGTCCTGTGGAAATTTTACAATCTAACAAGGTCCAGGGAGCCATTACAGAGGATTCCCAAAACCCTGTTTCAACTTTGAGTTAGCATATCTTCCTCTTTGTGCGTTCAAATTGATTGATTCCAGTTTCATTTTTCTTATCGCTGTCTTATCTTTGTTTCTTGTGTTTAGGATTTTCTTCAATTTTTCCATTTTCCTATTTGAAAGTTTGTTAGAAGCTCTGAAGGTCTTCTGGACGAAATCCTGTTTCTCCAGACTTGAGGACCAACTTGTGAAAAATTCTGGGAACGATTGGGAAGGATTTTTAATCTAAAAGTTTTATATAATTTTCCTGTATATCTCTTGTGTTTCTCATAAAAGTTTCAGGGGAATTTATCATGTGGATTTGCTGATAGAAAATTCACAAGTTCACTGTCTCCAGAGAGCCTACTGTGCGAATTCCAGAATTGCCAAAGCTTCTTGATTGAGCATTTCTAACTCTCTTTCTACTTGTTTGGTGTTATTTTTTTTTCATTTTGTTGCTATTGAGTTTAATAAAAAAAATAAAAAAAATTATTTCTCTTGCTTTTGTGTGTTTTGAATTGTTTCATGTTGATTTGCATTTTAGTTTAGTTGTTCTTTGTTCTTAATTTTCTTGAGCTTGATTAGTGCATGACCCGAAGAAAACATACCTCTTTTGTTGAATTAGATCCAGAAATTGAAAGAACTATTTCTAGATTGAGAAGATCACAACCTATTCTTGATTCTCATTTGGTTTGTAATTCAACAATGGAAGGTATCTTAGGACATGAGCATGTGCATAATGAGGGCCATGGGAATGGGAATGAGAATTTGCATGATGATGGCCATGTTAATAATGAATTTGAAGGCTTGCATAACCCTAGAGAGGAGAGGAGCATTAGGCAATTAACTCAACCTAATTGGCATGATAATCCTTATGGCTTATATGTTCCTCCTACTAATGTTCAATTTGAAATTAAATCCTCCTTGATTAATGCATTGCCTAAATTTCATGGGTTACCAGGAGAGGATTGTCATAGGTTTTTGCATACTTTCCTATTGGTTTGTGATACTATGAAGCCTATGCATGTAAATGTTGATGATGTTCAAGCTAAGGCTTTTGTATTTTCTCTTGAAGGTTTAGCAAAGGAATGGTATTTCAACTACCCTTCTTATGTGAAAGTGAGCACATGGGCTGAGCTAAGAAGACTCTTCTTAGATAAATTCTTTCCAAATTCCAAGGTCACCAATTTGAGAAAGCAAATCTATGGGGTCCAACAAGGAGAGGATGAGAGTCTCTATGAGTATTGGACTAGATTCCAAGGCCTTTTGGCTAAATGCCCACACCATCAAATTTCTAGTGAGAATTTAGTCCAATATTTCTATGAGGGCTTGATTCCAAGAGACAAAGTTAACATTGATGCCGCTAGTGGTGGATGCTTGATTGACCTCACTTCCTTAAAGGCTTGGGAACTAATTGACAAGATGGCTTCAAGTGGTGCTCAATACTCTACAAGGGAAAAGAGAAATGTGAATATGGTAGGTTCCTCAGTTCTTAATGATTCATATGTGGACTTGCTAGCTGCCAAGATTGGGAGAATGTTGGCTCCACAAATATCTCAAGTGAGCAATGTAAGTACTTCTCAAGCACTTGTCCCTTATTCTTGTACTTTTTGTGACTCACCTATGCATGTAGAAAGCAATTGTCCTATTAAGTTTGAACAAGTAAATGCTATCTACAATGGAAAACAATCCTATGGTGGGAGGCAAGGGCAAGGAGCTTATTCTAATACTTACAACCCTTCATGGAGAGACCATCCTAATTTCTCCTATTCAAATCCAAATGTGGCTTTACAAGACAATCAACAAAGAGGATCCTATCAAAACACCTTTGGCCGTGACCCTCCACCTCATTTGTCTCAAGGTAGCTCTTCTCAAAGCTACAATCCAAGTGGTAATTCTCTTACACCTTCTTCTAATTCTTATAGTGATAGGAGGCTTGTTCCAATTGAGAGTTCTTCTAATTCGAACTCTTCTAATGATGTGAATGTGTTACGTAAGCAGTTGATTGAAATGAACTCTTTGTATAAAAACATGTATGATGGCTTAGGGAACAAGGTAGAGAGTATGGGTAACAAGTGTGAGAACATGAACTCTAAAATTGATGCCCTTACTTCTCAAATGAATATGCTTGCTAACCAATTAAGTGCAGCCAATGCTCAAGCCTCTACATTACCATCCAACACCGTTGCTAATCCTAAAGCTAATCTTAATGCTATCACATTGAGGAGTGGCAAGGAGTTGGGAGAAAGAGTACAAGAAGACAAAAGACAAGGGAAGGCCGAGAAGCCCTCTTTAAATTCTTCAATTGATGTTAATGTTTCTAGTTCTTCTTTTGCTCCTAATGATGCATCTTTTTGTAGAGATGATGAGGATGAAAACATTGAGGAGATCATATGTGAGCAACCACCATCTAAGGTGGAAAAGGGGACTATGGCCGAGTTGTTTAGTAAGGAAAAAGAGGGAGAGGCCGAGCAAAGTGAAACAAGAAAGGAGAGTTCAAGGAAGGAAGAAGGAAAGCAAAGTCAAGAGATTATGAAGAAGCTTCCTTTTCCACAAGCACAAGTGGTCCCTAAGCAAGTAAAGGGACAATTTGATCAAGAGGTATATGATTTCTTCCACAAGATTCATGTTAATGTACCCTTGATGGATGTAGTTAAGAACTTTCCTAAGTATGCCAAATTTTTGAAAGATTGTTGTACAAATAAAAGAAAATTTAGGCCTAATGCAAGGGTACAATTACCCTCATCTGTGAGTGCTATCATGAAGCCTCAACTCCCTATAAAATGTGAGGACCCCGGTTCCTTCACAATTCCATGCAAGATTGGCAACACACATTTTTCTCATGCATTGATAGACTTAGGTGCAGCCATTAATGTTATGCCTCTTTCAATTTATCATGCCTTGAGTCTTGATTGCATGCATAAGACACCTATGATATGCCAATTAGCGGATAGAAGTGTTAGAAGACCACATGGAGTAGTAGAAGACTTGTTGGTTTGTGTTAAAGGTCTATTATTTCCTGTGGATTTCTATGTGCTTGATATGTCAAAAGAAGGGAGTGGGGATGATATTTTGATTTTAGGAAGGCCATTTATGAGGACTGCCCGTACATTGATTGACATGGAAAAAGGTAGTTTGATTTTGAAATGTGGAGAGGATCATGTTATTTTTAATATATATGAAGCAATGAAACATCCTTTTGAGGATTATTCTTTGTTAGGTGTAAGTTCCATTGAGTTATTGCTTCATGATGCTTGTGAGTCTCACATGCTTGATTCTTTCTCACATGTTGATGATGATTTGTCTCTTGTTACTACTACATGTATTGATGGATGTAGTTGTCCTATTTGTTTAGAGATTGATGCATGCTTGAATGATGCAACTACTTCTTCTCATGATTTGTTTAAAATATCTCCTATGCTTGATCTTGAAATGCTTGAGAAGGGTATATCTTCTTGTGTTGTAGGTACTAAAGCCATTAAGGCCGAATCTATGAGTTTTTCTCCACTCGAGCTTGATGTTCTTAGGATTCCCAAGCTATTGGAGGAAAATTCTACACTTTCACATGTCGAGGCCGTGGCTCAAGTCCAAGCACTTGAGGACAAGTTGCAAGAAAAGGGGGAGGCTGTAAAGAAAGAAGAGGAGAAATCAAAAACAAGTGAGAAGCCTAAAAGACAAGATAGTACCATGGAATATTCCACCAAATTAGACTTGAAGAAGCTCATTCCCTCTTGTGTAGAGCCACCTACCTTGGAGTTGAAGCCTTTACCATCCAATCTCAAGTATGCATATCTCATTGAGAATGAGAAGCTTCCGGTAATAATTTCTAACTCTTTATCTCTTGAGGAAGAAAATGCATTACTTGATGTGTTGAGAAAGAACATACATGCTATTGGTTGGACTTTGGCTGACATTCCTGGTATTGACCCTATTGTGTGCACACATAAAATTTTTCTTGAGGACAATGCTAAGCCCATTAGGCAACCACAAAGGAGACTTAACCCATTGATTTTAGATGTGGTAAAGAAAGAGGTTGTTAAGCTACTTAGTGCTGGGATCATCTATCCTATAGCTGACAGTGAGTGGGTGTCTCCAACCCAAGTTGTACCTAAGAAAGGGGGGATTACTGTGGTAAAAAATGAGAAAGGAGAGCTTGTTCCAACTAGAGTTCAAAATGCTTGGAGAGTGTGCATAGACTATAGGAAGCTCAATAATGTGACTAGGAAGGACCATTTTCCTTTGCCTTTTATTGATCAAATGCTTGAGAGATTGGCTTCCAAGTCCCATTATTGCTTCCTAGATGGGTTTAGTGGGTATTTTCAGATTCCTATAGCTCCTAGTGACCAAGATAAGACTACCTTTACATGCCCCTTTGGTACATTTGCCTATAGGAGGATGCCTTTTGGTCTTTGCAATGCACCTGGTACTTTTCAAAGATGCATGATGTCCATATTTTGTGATTTTATTGAACATTGCATGGAAGTCTTTATGGATGATTTTACTGTGTATGGTGAGTCCTTTGATTCATGCTTGCATTCTTTAGATAAAGTGCTTGGTAGGTGCATTGAAAAGAAGCTTGTGCTTAACTTTGAAAAATGCCATTTCATGGTAGATAAAGGAATTGTTTTAGGCCATTTGATTTCTTCCAATGGCATAGAGGTGGATAAGGCCAAAGTAGATGTGATTGCTTCTTTGCCATATCCTGTTTGTTTGAAAGATTTGAGATCATTTTTGGGACATGCAGGCTTTTATAGGAGATTTATAAAGGGGTTTAGTGAAATTGCTTTGCCTATGTCTAAACTCTTACAAAAAGATGTTGATTTTGTTTTTGATGATGCTTGCAAAAGGAGTTTTGACACTTTGAAAAGCATGCTCATTTCCCCTCCCATTCTTAAAGCCCCAAATTGGTCTTTACCTTTTGAGTTGTCATGTGATGCTTCTAATTTTGCTGTGGGAGCTATGCTTGGTCAAAGAGAGGGCAAGTTATCATATGTGATTGCTTATGCATCTAGGACCCTAGATTCAGCTCAGGTTAATTACACCACAACTGAGAAAGAGTTGTTTGCTATTGTTTTTGCACTTGATAAATTTAGATCATATCTTCTTAACTCTAAAGTTGTTGTGTACACTGACCATGCTGCTGTGAGGTACTTGTTTAAGAAGACAGATTCTAAGCCTCGCTTGATTCGATGGGTGATCTTAATGCAAGAATTTGATGTGGAGATAAGGGATAGGAGTGGTTCTACCAATCAAGTAGCGGATCATTTGTCTAGACTACCTCATTTAAAAGCTACTATGGTAAACTCTAACCCTACTATTCCTTGTGATTCATTTCCTGATGAGGCATTGTGTGCCATTTCATCTAAGCCTCCATGGTATGCCTCTTTTGCTAACTATATTGAGTGTAGAGTCTTGCCTCCTTGTGCTTCACGTTTTGCCATTGAAAAATTGAAAAGAGAGTCTAGATTTTACATTTGGGAACCACCTTTGATGTGGAAGATTTGTAGTGATAAAGTGATTAGGAGGTGTGTTGATGATGTTGATGTGCCTTCTGTTCTTGAATTTTGTCACTCTCATGCATGTGGTGGTCATTTTAGCTCAAATAAGACAGCTAGGAAGGTTTTAGATTGTGGATTGTATTGGCCTAGCTTGTTTAAAGACTCTTATGAATTTTGTAAAGCATGCTTGAAATGTCAAAAGGTTAGTAGTTGGGGTAAGAGACATGAAATGCCTCAACAACCCATTTTATTTTGTGAGATTTTTGATGTTTGGGGCATTGACTTCATGGGTCCCTTTCCACCATCCTTTAGTTTTGAGTACATATTACTTGGTGTTGATTATGTTTCAAAGTGGATTGAAGCCATTCCTACTAGAACTTGTGATGCTAAGATTGTTTTGAAGTTTCTCAAATCTAATATTTTTTGTAGGTATGGAGTTCCTAAGGCCTTGGTAAGTGACCAAGGATCCCACTTTTGCAATAAGATGATGAAGGCTCTCTTGGCTAAATATGGGGTGCATCACAAAATCTCTACACCATATCATCCCCAAACTAATGGCCAAGCCGAAGTATCAAATAGAGAAGTCAAGAAAATCCTAACCAAGGTGGTGAACACAAATAGGAAGGATTGGTCTTTACACTTGGAGGATGCTTTGTGGGCTTATCGGACCGCTTATAAGACTCCCATTGGCATGTCTCCTTTTCGATTGGTGTATGGAAAGGCTTGCCACCTCCCTGTGGAGATAGAGCATAGGGCCTATTGGGCCATCAAGAAACTAAACTTGGATTTCCATCTTTCGGCTAAGGAGAGATTTCTTCAAATGCAAGAACTTGAGGAGCTTAGGTTGGATGCCTATGAGTCTTCTAGAATCTATAAGGAGAAAACAAGGATCCTTCATGACAAGCTAATCTTGAGGAAAAAGTTCCAAGAAGGAGATCAAGTCCTCTTGTTCCAAACAAGGTTTATTCATAAGCATGCCAAGTTGAAGTCTAAGTGGGAGGGACCATATCTAGTGACCAAGGTGTTTCCCTATGGGGTTTTGCAACTCTTGAATAAAGCCACGGGTTCCACTATGCAAATCAATGGTCACCTATGCAAGCTCTACAAAGATGCCAAATCACTTCAAAAGGAGGAGGACTTCTCTCAACATGTTTTTGAACCACCATGATAAGGTTGTATCTCTCTAACCTTGAGCTTTTACCTTCCTTTAATTGATATATTTAATGATAGGTATAGTTCAAGTGTGGGGGAGATGAACCTAGTAGGAAAATTAGAGTTTATTTGCTTTATTTGACTTCTTTGTTTTGTGTTTTAGTTTGAAAAAAAAAATATCTGCACCACACTTTTGTTATGCATTCATTATTGATCTCACCTTATTTTATCACTAGTCTATACATACATTGAGGACAATGCATGATTTAAGTGTGGGGGAGAGAAATAAACATTTTGTTTTGTTTGTTTGGTTTTGTTTGGTTTTGCAAAAAAAAATTAAAAAAAAATTTCTTTGTTTTGTTTTGTTTGAGGTTACTTAATTACCTAGCTCTTGAATGGATATTTTGATTCTTGAGATGTGGTAATTTTTAGGATTGAATAGGTGTGAAGTGAACATTCTTTTACCTTGAATTAATGGATTAGAGTGGCATATTACCCATTCATGGAAGAGGCTAAACACTCATGTGTGATTAATTCCTTAGTGATGTTACCCTCTAGAATTTGTTTCACTTCTTAATTAAGACCATATATCTTGCACTTGTTTGATAGGAGATGAGAGATGGCATTCATAAAAAATAGCCAAGAGCCAAATAGCCAACCTATTATTATTTATTATCCTTTGTTAGCCACTTTGAGCCTTTGGTTTGATTCTTAAAAAAAAATATTCACCCTATTTTTCCCCAAGGAATGCATGTTACACTTTTATATGTCTTTTTAATATTCATTGCATGTCCTAGATCAAATGAGTGGATGCCTATTATCATTTCTCTATCCATTACTTCCATTGTTTTCAAAGAGTTAGGGGCAACCAAAAAAAAAAACAACAAAGATAGATTTAAAAAAAATATAGTCAAAAAGAAAAGAAATAAAGTTGCTAGAAAAAGAAAAAAAAGAAGAAAAAAAAAGAAAAGAAGAAAAAAAAAAATAAAAATAAAAATAAAAAGTTGCCTAGCTCATCCATTCCATTTGTTTTATTATTTCTTATCATTTCTTTCCATCCTCATTGTGTTAAGGTGTTCACTCAATTGAGTTAGGTTATGCTTTGCATATTAAGGGGATATATCTTGATTTAGCATTATTTTGATGCTAACCCTATTTTTTTTTATATACATGCATTTCTTAGACATCCTTTCATTACCTATATCACAACCTAATAAAGTCCATTTGATTCTTGATTGCAAGTGCTATTTAGTGATGGAGATGTAGAAGGGTTACAAATTCATAGTAGGGTTTATCCTAAGAAATTTTGAGTGAAATTTAATACCTTATACACTTTGAGTGATGAGAGCAAACACTTAACCTAGAGAGGCTTACTCTTTGACATTGATTCTTGGTAAGGGTTTGTTTGTGATGTGCATAATTCTTTCGTAATTATTGCCACATTGATTGATAATTTGTAGAAGTTCATGAGCTAGTATTTTAGTGACTTGAAACAATGTTTTTCTCTTATTTCTTTGTCTTATAGTTTCTTTTGGGACCTTTTTCACTTGATTTTGCCCGGAGTGCAAAAGCTAAGTGTGGGGGAATTGATAGAACACATTTGTTACCCACTTTTATTTGTCAATTAGGACCATTTTATTAATGATTTATCACCTTCAAGTGCACACATTGCATTAGATTTGGAACTTTGCCTAAGTTTCTAAGATCAGTGCACTAGGGGCATTTTGGTCCAAAAAATGAACTTTTGAGAAAATGTACAAGAAAAATTGACAAAGTGCATTTTATGTCCAGTTGATGAATGGTGAAATTATATTTTTAAAATTCATTTTAGTTTGGGAGTAATTAAATAAAAAAGTCAACACTTTCTTAAGTGTCTTAGTTTGTCCTAGTTTTTGGTTTGCCTTTGTGTGAAAATTTTTATATAATTTTGTGCAGCCTGAAACTTGGTTAATTTAATAAATTCTCCCTTCTAATTATGAATTTAATTCTGGACATGAATTAGATTTTATTATATCATATGCTATTTAATTGAATTATGTGATTTATGTGACATAGGTGGCATGTGACTTGTGCATCAATTGGGCAATTGAGGTCAACACTCCTTGAGGACAATGGCTGATGGTTTGCACGTGAATTATGATTATTTTGAGGGATTAGATCAGCTAAAATGATGTGGATGACACATGGGAAATTAGGCACACATTGGAATCATCTACAAACCAATAGGAAGTTGCCACCTTGCAAGTGTGACAAGGCTCCCATTTACATTTTAATTTCTTTTTCCTTATTTTAATTAAGCTTCAGCTGATGGGAGACACCAAGGAGCACGCCATTTTAAGTCCCAAATGGGATCCAACACATATCTCATTCATCTTCCACATTCTCTCTCTCTTGTTCATAGTGTTCTTCATTTTCTCTCTTTTGTTCTTCATTTTCCAGCACCCTAACCTCCATTTTCAGCCACCAAACCTCCACAAAACTCATACCATTCTTCTCCTCTCTTCATTTTCGTTCCATCCCTTCCATTTTCACAAGGATTGAAGCTCATTTCCATCATTCAAGAGCTATGGAGTTTGGCCTTCACAAGCAATCACTAGGGTTCTTGAAGATGAAGATTGGCTAAGTTTCTTTGTGGAATCCTAGAGAGATGAAGATGGAGGATGAGTCTTGAGCTTCAAATTGGCTAAGTTCTTTTGTTTCCTATCCTCTTCTCTTTTTACTAGATGGTTAGATTCCTTAATCTAGGGTTTAATCATCTTAGCTTATAAATTCTAATTTGAATTTGATGTTGATGTAAAGAGAGAGGATTGTTTCATTTAATTTCTTCCTTGGACAGCCATGACTGAATTTTGCCACTCTTTGTTTGGCACATAATCTTGTGTTTTTCAATTAGTGAATTTCTTGTGTTAATATTGCATAATCTTGTGGTGTTAATGCTTGTGTGTTGAGTAGCTTGATCTGTGCTGTGTTGTTGAGTAGCTTGACATAATCTTGTGGTTGCTCAATTTATGTGTTTGACCATGGCTGTTGAGAGAGGATTTTGAGTGAATCACTTGGCTAATGTCTTCACCAATTGGTTAATTGAACTAGGGACTTTAATCTAAGACCTAGGGAGGTTAGCTAATTAGGTTAATTGGCTTAGGATAATTTTCTTAAGTCATGACAGCTTTAGTCAAGAGGAAAGGGAAGCTAAACTTAGCCTAATCATGAGAAGATAATGAGTCCAAAATCAACTAATCTCTAGGGTTCCATTATTGTAAAAAGGGAAGTTCATTTCACTCACTTTCACTAGCATTTTAATTACTTGCATATTAGGTAATTAGTTTAGATAATTAGCTAGATAACTAAATTCCTACAAACTTTGGTTGATTTATTTCACTAGATAACTTTCAATTAGACTTAAAACCATTCCTTGGGAGATGACCTAGGGTTGGCCCTATATTGCATTAGGGTTAGCTTTAGTGTAATTTTGAGGATAAGCGACTAATTTCCTATCAGTTTGCTTTAACCTTAGCATGTA